>NC_134690.1:309809566-310184566 GCF_050947455.1 Rhinoderma darwinii | reverse complement strand
CAGCCTCATAATACCAGCCTGCGGCCGCCCCAGAGCCCTACCATCACAACAGATGGTCGGGTACTGGATCGTACCCAGCTCTTCCCGGCACCCCTGGTGGTGGTGGGTACCGGGGTAATAATGGTGTTTAGTGTTAGCCTCTGTACCGGCTAACACTAAGCCTCCCTTAGTAATGGATGTTGTCACTCAGACAGCGGCCATTACTAAAGTGATAGTAATAAAACTTGAAAAGAAAAGACAAAGATATAGATAAAATATTTTATTGAAATAAAGCACCCCCAACACAACCCTCATTAACGATTTTATTGATGAAAAAAAAAGCGTCATCTAAGTAGTCCTCGAAACCGACGTAGTCCAAACACCAAACCTGTAAAAAATCAAAAATATAAAAAAAAAAATGAAATAAAACATGTCGTAGGATTACTTTCACTTTCATGTGTGATACTGACTGTTATACCATGTATAGAAGCCTGCCGCGAAGTTGGCTTAGATACAGGGCGCCAGCAGACAGTATCATACATGGCCATACAGACATATATACAAACAAACATACATACATACATGCAAACATACATGCACGTATACACATACAAACATGAAAACATACATACAAACATACATACATGCAAACATACCTACATGAAAACACATACATGAAAACATACACACATACAAACATGACAACATACATACATACATGCAAACACATACATGAAAACATACATACATGCAAACATACATGCACATATACACATACAAACATGACAACATACATACATGAAAACACATACATGAAAACATACAAACATGACAACATACATACAAGAAAACATACATACATGAAAACATACATACATGAAAACATACATACATGAAAACATACATACATGCAAACATACATACATGCAAACATACATGCACATATACACATACATGCACATACATACAAACATACATACATACAAGCAAACATACATACAAGCAAACATACATACAAGCAAACATACAAGCAAACATACATACATGCAAACATACATACATACAAGCAAGCATACATACATACATACATACATACAAGCAAACATACATACAAGCAAACATACATGCACATATACACATACATGCACATATACACATACAAACATGCAAACATACATACATACATACAAGCAAACATACATACAAGCAAACATACGTATATGCAAACATACATACATGCAAACATACATACAAGCAAACATACATACAAGCAAACATACAAGCAAACATACATACAAGCAAACATACATATATGCAAACATACATACATGCAAACATACATACATGAAAACATATACATACATACATACATACAAGCAAACATACATACCTACAAGCAAACATACATACAAGCAAACATACATACAAGCAAACATACATACAAGCAAAAATACATGCACATATACACATACATGCACATATACACATACAAATATGCAAACATACATACAAGCAAACATACATACAAGCAAACATACATACAAGCAAACATACATACAAGCAAACATACATATATGCAAACATACATACATACATGCAAACATACATACATGCAAACATACATACTTGCAAACATACATACATGAAAACATACATACATGCAAACATACATGCACATATACACATACAAACATGACAACATACATACAAAAAAACATATACATACATACATACATACATACATACATACATACATACATAACAACATACATACAAAAATAAACTCACCTAAGACGTTCCCACGAAGAGCTGAACGGTCCCGTCACTTTTCTTCTCCCATTCACAATAACAGAGCGGTGGGCGCAGATGAAGTAATCACGTGGGCCTGATATGATTACGTCATCTGCGCCACAACGCATTGTTACTATGAATGCCAGCGGCGCCAAGAAGAAGGAAGATGGCAAGTGACGGGACCGTTCAGAGCGCCGTTAGAACGTCTTAGGTGATTATTATTTTATTTTATATATTTTTAGTTGTTCGCCGGGTGCTGATGCAGCACCGATGCGGCGGGTACAAAAATGTAGTGACAGGGTGGGGGAGGGAAAAGTGGCTTGCCGAAACGGGGTGAATGTAGTGTAGTGTAGTGTACAGTACATTCACGGTAAGTTCGTCTCAATCGGGCTTACCATGCCCGCTTGAGACGAACATTCTCCCGATGTTGCTAGAACTACAGTATCTAGCAACATCGGGAGCGCGCACACTGCAGAGCGGAGCGGCTTGATTGACATCAAGCCGCTCACGCCCCTTTTTAGAAAAGATAACCAGCACTTGCTGAGTTATCAAGTGTAAAAAAAAGGCACTTAGGAAATGAATTTAAAATTTTTTTTAACACCAAATGTTTTAAAATTCATTTCCTGCTTAGAATGTATAAAAAAAAAAATTTGAGTCAACTTGGGACAACCCCTTTAAGGCCCTGGCAGCAGCATGCCAACATGCAGAAGGAAATACAGCAAATATATACACTGACTCTCGATATGCTTTTGGCATTGCACATGACTATGGCCCCATATGGAGGGCAAGACAATTTTTGACCTCTGCAGGTACACCTGTAAAGAATGCAGACTTTGTAAAATACTTGATGGAGACCCTGATGTTACCCACAGAAGTAGCAGTAGTAAAAATTAAAGCTCACACTAAGGTGAGTTCACCAGAGACAAAAGGAAATGCTTTGGCAGACCAAGCCGCAAAAGCAGCAGCCTTAAAGCCAGTAGGTCCAGTAACAGTTATGATGTACCAACATCCTGAAGACTCCGTGGTCAACATCAGCCCCACAATACTACAAAATCTGCAAAACCAAATATCCAAAGAAGAAGATGGCAGACTAGATGGCAGAATCAGGGAGCTACCCTGAGAGCGGATGGACTATGGCAACAACAAAATAAGCTGTGTCTGCCACAAACAATGTTCCCTATGATGGCACAGGTAACGCATGGACAGACACACCAGTCAAAAACAGCAATGATGGACTTGGTTAACAAAACCTGGTATGCTCCAGGGTTTAGCACTGTAGCGAGTAAGTTTGTACAAGGGTGTATGGTATGTGCCACCAATAACGTGGGGAGAACAGTGAAAGTGCCACAAAAACACACCCCAAAGTCAATTTACCCATTCCAGAGACTACAGATAGACTATATTCAATTACCAAAAGTCGGTACCTATGAGTATGTGCTTGTTTGTATTGATCTCTTTTCAGGATGGCCAGAAGCATTTCCAGTAACCAAAGCTACAGCCGTAGCCACAGCAAAGAAACTGATCAACGAGGTGGTGTGCAGATATGGAGTTCCAGAGGTGATCGAGAGCGACAGAGGAACTCATTTTACGGGTGAAATCATGAACCATGTGTTGTCAGCTCTAGGCATAAGTCAAGCCCTACATACACCATACCATCCACAGAGCAGTGGGAAGGTTGAGAGACTAAATGGGACTCTCAAATTGAAAATCCAAAAAGCAATGGTAGAAACCGGGAAACCATGGACCGAGTGTCTACCATTAGCCTTGTTCTCAGTAAGATACACTACAACAAAAAGAACAGGTCTCAGCCCATATGAGATCTTATTTGGATCGGCTCCCAGATTAGGATGTTATTTTCCACAGGTGCTCCAAATGCAGTATGGTAGACTAACAGATTATGTATCAACGCTCAACAAACAATTGACCAAGGTGCATGCACAAGTCTTTGCTTCCATTCCAGATCCTGATTCAGTTGAAGGGACGCATAAGTTAGAACCGGGAGATTGGGTGGTCGTTAAGAGACACGTGAGGAAAAGTCTAGACCCAAGATTTGACGGACCGTTTCAAGTCCTACTCACAACAAGCACCTCAGTGAAGCTCGAAGGAAAGGCAAGCTGGATTGACACCAGTCATTGTAAAAAGGTTCTTCAGCCAGAAGAATGAAGATCTTTGCGGTTTTTGCGGCGGTTGTTGCGTGTGCTCTTATACAAAAAGGCAGAACTGTAACTCCTGTACACGTAATCAGTACAGAATCACTGGAACAGTTCAGGACAGGGTGGGCGAATGCCACAGTGGATAGAAAGCAGGGTAACTACACCTGTAAGGCCAATGCCCCGTGTTATACTACAAATGTGACTACAACCGAAGGGACTTGGAAAAAAGGACCACATGGAGGGACTGTGTACCTTCACATAGACAAAACAGCCAACATTAGCATACAAGAAGAGACGCCGGGGCTGTTGCTTTGTTGTTATGAACCAGATTTACAGTATCTACAGAAATATACAACCAGTAAAAATAGAAACGAAATGATAAATAAGACTTATGAAAGATGCAACAAGGAGAGGCTCAACTCTACGATTGTAATAAAAGAAACTAATGGGATGATATTATGTATGAATAATAGCGAAATAAGGAATAGAATATATTTTGTATTCTTGATAACAATTTTAAGAGATAGTTTTAAGCCACATATAACAGTACAAAGTCTGGAAAGAATCCCACACACTTGTAAGAGCGCTGTAACCCAACAGCAGAAAAAGAATGTACACTTCAATATTTCCTTCCCTGAATCCCTCAGCTGTCATAGACAAAAAAGAGAATGGTATGACACGCTATTAGGAGGGGTAGGAACGGGATTAGGAGTATTGAATGGTATACAGTTAGAAACAGTTATGAACAAATTAAACTCAGTGGGAGATGACACATCTACTGCATTAAGGATAGGTGCGTCATGGTTACCTACTACCTTTGACTTACAGCAAAAAGGGTTAGCTATAGATGAACTGTTTCTAAATGTTTTTAATGAAAGTATGCTAACCGATAATAGAACATTACAGAATGTATCAACTTTTGTAAATTGGACAGTATGTACGCTTAAAACGATGTGGCAACAAGAACAGATGAATAATTTTAAGAATAAATTGTTTAGTAGTCATGTTAGGCAATGGACAGACATTCTGCCCATAGGAAAGAGAAATGATACGTGGTTATTGTTACAGCCTGAGTATACTGAGTGTACACCTAAATGGTGTGCAGGAAGACTAATAGCATTTAATGTGAAAAATCCTACTCTATTATGCAAATTTATTGTTATGCCAATGGTAATGATTGATCCGGTGACATTATTAGGACAATATTGGATGCCGGAAATGAAAGGAACACACATAGATTCTCAAAATAAGACAAGGAATATAGATTTGTGCCAGTTAACAGAGCAAGGATATGTATGTAATCAACAGTCAGGGATATATGAACCCTGTCTAATGCAGCACCAGGATAATGTATGCGCACTCACTATAATCCCAGAAGCTAACCTACAGGTTTATATTGAAGTAGGTCCACAGCATGTATGTTTAATAACTAACAACAAGCAGACCCTTAGCCAGTTTAAACTCACAGGACCATTTTCAGGATGTCTATACAATGTGACGCATTTGACTTGGGGGAACCAAACTATAGTGTTCCTGCCTACTTTAGAAGAAATAATGTCCACTATATGGGTACCTGAACCTTTGCCCTATGGAAATTTTAGTTTATCTTTAGACGAATTGAAAAAGGTGTTACAACGATCAGGAGAAGTTGAAAAACTAATCCAAGCCCATAATGTAACTCTAAGTAGGGTGAAAATATTGGCTACAATAGCAGCTAGGGAAGTGATACATTTGTCATCAGCAATTAAAGATGCTAGTGCCCATCACTGGTATGACGTTTTTACAGGATTCTCACCTACAGCTACTAAAATATTACATGTGCTTTTCCAACCATTGATTTGTTTAATGATATTATTTGTATTGCTTACATGTTTTAATTGTTATGCATTTTGTAAAATAAGGGAAGCATTCAATCAGAGGCCTATACATTATGATGAAAGAATGTTGTGAGATTACCCCACCTACATACCTGTGTGAATCAAGTGAAGAAATGCATCGAAGCCTTGCTATCCGGAGATAGAAGTAGCATTGGAATTTAGGTGTTGGTAAAATCACAAAAGGAGGGATAGTTATGGTATAAATATACATATATAATGTATTTGGGACCATAAGGAGTGAAATGTTATAAAGGAGAACATGTGTTACAATATAATGGGTATTTTAGAAAGGTTAAGAGAAGAAATAGTTTGCAGATGCTCTGCCGTCCCTTGAAAATTGCAAACAGATGGTGGTCAATCACTTGACCACCCCCCTAAGCATAAAGGAAACATAAGGGAATACCTGGTGCTCCACCAATGAGCTTTATGGGAAAGGAAGCTGTAAGGCTTGAATATACAGATGACTCATATGTTATGGAATGTTCTTTGTTCGTCTGATGCTATAAGTATGAACGTCTGTAGTTCAATAAATTAGAAGTATTTTACCTTGAGAAACGTCTCAGTGTATCTGTTACTTCTCCGAGCAGCTCGTCCTACCTATCGATTTGAACCTGCATGGAGATCAAGGCGTAAAGTGACCCCATTGCGATCACACTCCCGAGACGTACTATTAGGTCATGGAGCGCGAACGATACAGCTACCATGACCTAATCATACGTCCAGGAGCGGGAAGGGGTTAATGAAGCTACCAGTTGAGGACCTGTGAGGCATCTATTTCTCAAACTAGAGACTCTAATGTACTTGTCTTGTTGCTCAGTTGAGCAGCGGGGCCTCCCACTTCTCTTTCTACTCTGGTTAGAGCCTGTTTGTGCTGTCCTCTGAAGGGAGTAGTACACACCGTTGTAGGACATCTTCAGTTTCTTGGCAATTTCTCGCATGGAATAGCCTTCATTTCTAAGAACAAGAATAGACTGTCGAGTTTCGCATGAAAGCTCTCTTTTTCTAGCCATTTGCAGAGTTTAATCGAACCCACAAATGTAATGCTCCAGATTCTCAACTAGCTCAAAGGAAGGTCAGTTTTATAGCTCCTCTAAACAGCAAAACTGTTTACAGCAGTGCCAACATAATTGCACAAGGGTTTTCAAGTGTTTTCTAATCATCCATTAGCCTTCTAACACAGTTAGCAAACACAATGTACCATTAGAACACTGGAGTGATGGTTGCTGGAAATGGGCCTCTATACACCTATGTAGATATTGCATTAAAAACCAGACGTTTGCAGCTAGAATAGTCATTTACCACATTAACAATGTATAGAGTGTATTTCTGATTAATTTAATGTTATCTTCATTGAAAAAAACTGTGCTTTTCTTTCAAAAATAAGGAAATTTCTAAGTGACCCTAAACTTTTGAATGGTAGCGTATATGTGTGTATGTGTATATATATATATATATATATATATATATACACACACACACACATGTGTGTTATATATATATATATATAATGTGTGTGTGTGTGTGTGTGTGTGTGTATGTATATATGTTTGTATATGTGTGTGTGTGTGTGATATATATATATATATATATATATATATAAAATGTGTGTGTATATGTATATATATGTGTTTGTATATATGTGTGTGTGTGTATATATACACACACATACACACACTGCATATTATAGTACACACACTGAGGCCTCGTTTCATTTGTCTTATCCATCATTCATCTTCCCTTGACTTATTCTCCGCTCACCCTCCCTCTGCGTCCAAGGTCAGTACAGTCCTGTCATTCATTAGAACGTAAAGAGGTTGTGGAAAAAGGGAGGATCCTGTGAGGCGCTGCTGCGTGGCTGTTGAAGGAACTCAGCGATGGTAGACAAAATGATATAAATAAATATATGTTTATTGAAAAACATTAATAATAATGGCTACGCGTTTCAACGTTGTACTAGCGTCTTCCTCAGGCCGTTAAAATTACATACAAAAGAGGTTGCTTATATATCAACAGAAATCTAAGCACACAGGAAGGAAAAAAAAAAGGGGTCAAAAGGGGAAAGGTCACAGAATGATTGTGACGTCATAAACAATTCTAAACAATTTTCCGATATAGATGTTATTTATGACGTCACAATCATTCTTTGACCTTTCCCCTTTTGACCCCTTTTTTTTCCTTCCTGTGTGCTTAGATTTCCGTTGATATATAAGCAACCTCTTTTGTATGTAATTTTAACGGCCTGAGGAAGACGCTAGTACAGCGTTGAAACGCGTAGCCATTATTATTAATGTTTTTCAATAAACATATATTTATTTATATCATTTTGTCTACCATCGCTGAGTTCCTTCAACAGCCATGCAGCAGCGCCTCACGGGATCCTCCCTTTTTCCACTACCTCTTTACGTTCTAACTAGCGGTGACCACCTGGTTTACCAGTTTGGATCCTGGCAGCAGCACCTGTGGACTTTTTCATTGCCTTTTCCAAGCACTATCGTGGTGAGCATAATAGACCACGTTCAATATTCTATTTAAACCCCATTGACCTGCACTATGTGGCGCCATGCTTTTTGCTTTTCTGGTCATTCATTAGATGAAGCGATAAAAGACAGGGAAAGGTAACCTATTTTCAGACGTAAACAAGGCATATAATGCCTCGTTTTATGTCTGAAAATAGGGCTACAATACGTCGGCAAACATCTGCCCATTCATTTGAATGGGTTTGCCGACGTGCTGTGCCGACGACCTGTCATTTACGCGTCGTCGTTTGACAGCTGTCAAACGACGACGCGTAAAATGACTGCCTCGTCAAAGAAGTGCAGGACACTTATTTGCAACGTAATTTGAGCCGTTCTTCATTGAAGTCAATGAAGAGCAGCTCAAGATTTACGAGTGTCACAGACGCCTCGCATAATGCGAGGAACTTTTACGTCTGAAACGACGCAGCTGTTTTCTCCTGAAAACAGTCTGTCTTTTCAGACGTAAAAGGTAGCTAGCGTGTGCACATACCCTAAAGGTCTGAAATGCTGTAATTGCTGCAAATGGAGCATTCTTTGACGAAAGCAAAGTTTGAAGGAGAAAATTATTATTTCAAATAAAAATCATTATTTCTAACCTTGTCAATGTCTTGACTATATTTTCTAGTCATTTTGCAACTCATTTGATAAATATAAGCGTGAGTTTTCATGGAAAACACAAAATTGTCTGGGTGACCCCAAACTTTTGAACGGTCGTGTACGTACATTAGCGATGCTGAGTTTGTCAGCTGAGCAGAGCTGTAATGGCTACCATCACTAGTTGTCATCTGGAATCTATTTCCTGTGTTAGAGACCAAGATAATATAGGAAAGGCAATAATTATATAAATTAGTGATCATTTTTTTAATGAGTCTAATATAATGTCTAATTTATGTAGTATTTGTCTCAAAAGCAAACAGACTTCTTTAGGCGATACTTAAACAATGAAAGAAATAGTGCTTTACAGAGATCTTAGTAATATGAAGCTTCTACTGTCCAAAAGGAAAAAATCTATTCCTGCTTGAGTTTATTTTGTAGTATATTATAATGACACCAATGATAATATAATGCATTAAATTAGAAGAATATTTTTTTTGTTATACATGAACACCATGCAAATTCAGAAAGTTTAGTATGATAAATAACATGTACTACATACTAATAGCTACATTATGTAAATGCAGTACAAACTGAAACACAAATAATAATATAATAGTAGGCCCATAAATATATTTACATTAAATCAGAATCAGTCAAACACTTGAGGTTGACTTGGTAACAAAGTAGACCACATACAGTGACCATATTTTAACCAGGCAAGCATGCGGGTGGTACGATAGAACCTTTTCTTTTTAATTTTTTCAAAATGACATTAATGACATGTTATTATTTACTTAAATCACATAACTATTGTAGAGTGCCTGTGATTATTATTATGTTTATTTAATTTTTACTTAATAGAGAAAAGAGAAGAAATGAATAGAAATAGAGCAGATTTGTAATTTTATGTCTTCCATTAAAGGGGTTGCCTCTTGATAAAAATCTCCTTCTGTATATCCTATTAGCGTGAATAGAGTCGGCCTTAGGATAGATGATGTCCCATGCGAAATTATCTTTCGGCGGTCCACCCCATCATAAATGCCCCATAAATAAGTATAATGCCACCACACAGTGTAATGCCCTATATAGTGCCCCCACATAGTATAATGCCCCTTTAGTGCCCCACACACAGTAGAATGCTCCTTTAGTGCCCCCATACAGTATAATAATATTTAATATATATTATTCAAGAACACAGTATTTTGTCCCCTAATGCTGCCCACACAGTATTATGCCCCCTAAGTGTCACACAGTATATTGCTCCCTGTAGTGCCCCTACACTGTATAATATGTCCGCCTAGTGGCCTCCATACAGTATAATGCCCACCTCCCCTGACTGCCACACACAGCCACCCCCCCCCTTGTAGATAGTGTCCCCCTGTAGAGAGTGCCCCCGTACCTGTCCGTGTAGACAGTGCCATAATCCCCCACCTTCACCTTGTAGGCAGTGCCACACAGCCACCTGTAGGTAGTGCCACACAGCCCCTGTAGGTAGTGCCACACAGCCCCCTTGTAGGTTGTGCCACACAGCCCCCTTGTAGGTAGTGCCCCACAGCCCCCTTGTAGGTAGTGCCCCACAGCCCCCTTGTAGGTAGTGCCACACAGCCCCCTTGTAGGTAGTGCCACACAGCCCCCTTGTAGGTAGCACCCCCCTTCTGTAGATAGCGGCACTATAGCTCCCTGAAGGAGCAGAATCCCCCTGTGGCTGAGGTTTCCGTTCCTGGATGGAGAGCTTGATGTCACTGTCCATATAATCCCCGGCCACAGGGGGATTCCGCTCCTTCAGGGAGCTACAGTGGAGCTATGTACAGGAAGGAGGGGTGCTATATACAGGAAGGTGTGGTGGGGGGTGCCATCTACAGAGGCTGCAAAAAATCCCCTTCTCCTCCCATGCACTGCACGCTGTGAGGAGGAGGAGAGAAAGCATGGCAGTGGTTCAGAGGAATGTTGCGGCACCCTTGAAGTGTTCTCGCGGCACCCTGGTTGGGAACCACTGGCCTAGTAGATAGAAGAGAAGGGAGATAACATGGGGGTGCCGTCCAGGCGGGAGGCACGTGCACCCTCATGCCCGGTGTTGCCGCTAGTAGCCGCTTTGGCTGCTACAACGATAGTGACGCCACTGACCGAAGAAGCGACCGGACGGAAATGCAGCTGCTGATTCGCCAGGCCCGGGTGCTTCTGAAACACAAGCAGGGGAATGGAGACCTGTGCAATGGCACAGGTCGCACACCCATAAGGTCTGCCCTGAGCATGAATAGACCTAGAGGGGTTTCCTAGTTCCTGGTAACCCCCCTCTGAGAAGCTCATGAGAAAATAGAGCATAGAGACCTGACCTATATAAGTAATATAAGTATATTAAAAACCGCAGTTAAAAAAAAAACTTGGTGTGAAAGAGGCCTAAAGGGCTTTTACACTCACATGCAGATCACTGGGAGAATATAGACATGTAGCCTTATCTTTTTTTGTATACACTACCGTTCAAAAGTTTGGGGTAACTCACGCTTATATTTATCAAATGAGTTGCAAAATGACTAGAAAATATAGTCAAGACATTGAGAAAGGTTAGAAATAATGATTTTTATTTGAAATAGCAATTTTCTCCTTCAAACTTTGCTTTTGTCAAAGAATGCTCCATTTGCAGCAATTACAGCATTGCAGACCTTTGGCATTCTAGCTGTTAATTTGCTGAGGTAATTGGGAGAAATTTCACCCCATGCTTCTAGAAGTCCCTCCCACAAGTTGGATTGGCTTGATGGGCACTTCTTGCGTACCATACGGTCAAGCTGCTCCCACAACAGCTCTATGGGGTTGAGATCTGGTGACTGCGCTGGCCACTCCATTACAGATAGAATACCAGCTGCCTGCTTCTTCCCTAAATAGTTCTTGCATAATTTGGAGGTGTGCTTTGGGTCATTGTACTGTTGTAGGATGAAATTGGCTCCAATCAAGCGCTGTCCACAGGGTATGGCATGGCGTTGCAAAATGGAGTGATAGCCTTCCTTATTCAAAATCCCTTTTACCTTGTACAAATCTCCCACTTTACCAGCACCAAAGCAACCCCAGACCATCACACTGGCGTTTGTTTTGCGGGTACTATTTAATGAAGCTGCCATTTGAGGACCTGTGAGGTGTCTATTTCTCAAACTAGAGACTCTAATGTACTTGTCTTGTTGCTCAGTTGTGCAGCGTGGCCTCCCACTTCTCTTTCTACTCTGGTTAGAGCCTGTTTGTGCTGTCCTCTGAAGGGAGTAGTACACACCGTTGTAGGAAATCTTCAGTTTCGTGGCAATTTCTCGCATGGAATAGCCTTCATTTCTAAGAACAAGAATAGACTGTCGAGTTTCACATGAAAGTTCTCTTTTTCTAGCCATTTTGAGAGTTTAATCGAACCCACAAATGTAATGCTTCAGATTCTCAACTAGCACAAAGGAAGATCAGTTTTATATCTCCTCTAAACAGCAAAATTGTTTACAGCGGTGCTAACATAATTGCACAAGGGTTTTCAAGTGTTTTCTAATCATCCATTAGCCTTCTAACACAGTTAGCAAACACAATGTACCATTAGAACACTGGAGTGATGGTTGCTGGAAATGGGCCTCTATACACCTATGTAGATATTGCATTAAAAACACGACGTTTGTAGGTAGAATAGTCATTTACCACATTAACAATGTATAGAGTGTATTTCTGATTAATTTAATGTTATCTTCATTGAAAAAGACTGCTTTTCTTTCAAAAATAAGGAAATTTCTAAGTGACCCTAAACTTTCGAACGGTAGTGTATTTGTGTATATATATATATATATATATATATATATATATATATATATATATATATATATATATGTGTGTATATATATATATACTTATATATGTATATGTGTGTGTGTATATACTGTATATGTGTGTGTGTATGTAATATATATATATATATATATATATATATATATATGTGTGTGTATATATGTATATATATGTTTGTATATATATATATATATATATATATGTGTGTGTATGTATAATGTGTGTGTATGTGTATGTGTATGTGTATACACACACACACACACACACAAACACTGCATATTACATTACACACACGGAGGCCTCGTTTCATTTGTCTTATCCATCATTCATCTCTCCTTGACTTATTCTCCGCTCACCCTCCGTCTGCGCCCAAGGTCAGTACAGTCCTGTCATTCATTAGATGAAGCGATAAAACACAGGGGAAGGTCACGGTCACAGGATCTTGGGCTGTGAATAGAAACTCCATCATTTAAAGGGCCCCATCCACCCTATAGATAAACCGCACAGCACCTGGGCAATGTAGTGCACAGGACCTGTAGGCGATGTGATATAATTTGTAGATTGCTTGTAGAGAGGAGTTCAGAGCCCCCAAATCTTGCCGCCAATGTAATTTGGACTTGCAGTGATCCCAGGCTGAGGATTCCACTGTACTGGGAATGTGCAGCCTGAAACTTGTGATCCTCTAGAGCGGAGACTCTCCAGCGGTTGTGAAACTACGACTCCCAGCATGCCAGGGCCTTGCCACCTGGTGAGGTTATTAAAGGGGAACTCCACTCAATTTATGGCTGTGCATAAAATGTGTCTTCTCCACACTGAGTGCTCACCCTGTGTCCGCTGCCTCCTCTCCTATCAATCTCCATGCCTCCCTCTGTATATTTCCTGTCCTCAAGGTTACGCCTGTCTCTACATATACACCCAGCATCTCCTAAGGCCCCATCTACACGAACGTGCTTTTGCGGCCGCAATTCCCCCGAAAATCCACGGGACAATTGCGGCCCCATTCATTTTTCTGGGGCAATGCACACGACCGTAGTTTTTACGGTCTGTGCATGGCCCGGGAGCCCGCACCGCAGAAAGAACGGACCTGTCTTATTACGGCTGTCTTCTGCGGTCCGGGCTCATTGAAAATAATGGCCGCGGCCATGTGCATGTCCCGCGATTTGCGGGCGGCTCGTGGCTGACAGTCCGCAGCCGGCCGACCCGAAATTCACATGGCTACGGTCGTGTGCATGAGGCCTAAGTCTTCAGCTTCACTATGGTCCCTCTGCTGCTGCCGGCCCTCGTCGTCCTCTTCTTTCTATACTTAAGATGTTCCCACTCCAAGTGTCGCCTGTCAGGACTCGACCAGAACCAGCGCCCTCCGCGTCCCGCACCACTGCCCTTCATCGGGAATCTGATGGATCTGGGGCGCAGTGATCTTCCTCAACATTTCATGCGCTTGGCCCAGAAATACGGCCCCATCTATTGTCTCAGCTTCTGGGGTCAAGGTATGTGAGGGTCCGGGGTTTTTTTGTGGTATTTTATTACTAAAACTGCTTTACTTCCAAAACTAGAAATAATAAAAATGACACTGGCGCTAAAAAAGTGACGACCAGCGCGCCAAGCATTAGATGTGGTCACTTCTTTAAGGCGACTTGCACCGAGACCAGCACCCATTCTGCTGGAACAATGTAAATTGACGATTCACATGGTCATTACGAAGGACTCCTATGGTCAGCCATACAGCAGGCAATAGGTGGCTCATGAGCCACTGGTTGGGAACCCCCGCTGTAGCCTGAGACTTACGGGTAAAATGGTTTACAGCGGGTCTAGAAAATCTTTATTGGCACAACAAGGCAATGTGTTATGCGGGCCGAAAAAATACCCAAAATAGGCCGTGTGAACATACCCTTATAGCTCTTTAATATGTAGCTGCCTCTTTTTCAAAGGACCAAAAGGTAATTGGACAATTATCTCAATAGGCTATTTAATGGGCTGCATGGGCTATTCCCTCGTTATTCCATAACCAATTAAGCAGGTAAAGGGTCTGGAGTTGATTCCAGGTGTGGGATTTGCATTTGGAAGCTGTTGCTGTGAACCCACAACATGAGGTGAAAGGAGCTCTCAATGCAAGTGAAACCGACCATCGCTAGGCTGAAAAAAAATGAAGAAATCCATCAGAGAGAAGCAGAAATGTCAGGAGTGGCCAAATCAACAGTTTGGTATATTCTTAAAAAAAAGAAGAAAAAAAAAAGAGCGCACTGGTGATCTCAGGAACTCCAAAAGGCCTGGACGTCCACGTAAAACAAGAGTGGTGGATGATCGCAGAATCCTTTCCATGGTGAACAAAACCCCTTCACAACATCTACCCAAGTGACGAACACTCTCCTGGAAGTAGGTGGATCAGTATCTAAGTCCACCATAAATAGAAGACTTCATGAGAGCAAATACAGGGAGTTCACAAGGTGAAAACCATTAATCAGCCTCAGAAAGGCCAGATTAGACTTTACCAAACAACAAGTAAAGAAGCCGCCCAGTTCTGGAACAGCATGAAACTAAGATCAACCTGCACCAGAATAATGGGAGGAAGAAAGTATGGAGAAGGCTCGGAACGGCTCATGATCCAAAGCACACCACATCCTGTGTAACACAAGTATAGCATGGGTAGCAATGTGGTGGCATGGAGGGGGCAGTGTGGTGGCATGGGCATGCATGGCTGCCTGGCACTGGGTCACTAGTGTTTGTTGATGATGTGACTGAAGACAGAAGCGGCCGGATGAATTCTGAAGTGTTCAGGGATTTACTTTCTGCTCAGATTCAACCACATGCAGCAGGTGATTGGACGTCGCTTCACAGGACAGATGGACAATGAACCAAAACATTCTGCGAAAGCAACCCAGGAGTATATAAGGCAAAAAAGTGGAATATTCTGCAATGACCGAGTCACCAGATCTCAACCCGATCGAGCTGCATTTCTTTAGCTTAAAGGGAATGTGTCGCTAGAAAAATTATTATTATTTTTTTTTAATTAAACTGTTAGTATATAAATGATTAAACATTGTTCTAATTTTTTAACATTTTTTCACAAGTCAGGAAATATTATAAATTAGATTCTAATTTATAACATTTCCATGTGCTGGTCACTAGGGGGAGCAATTCCCAAAATTGCAGCATTGGCATGTGGTAAAGCAACCTCATTGCTTTATGCTGCAAAATTGGAGAAGACACACTCGCTTTAGCGTCCTCAAACAATCCCCCCTCCTTTATCCTGGCTAGTGCCAGGAGAAAGGAGGGGGTTGAATGTTCAAACCTCCTACACTGTGTGTCGCCATTTTTTGAGCGAATGTACAGTGTAGGAGGATTAGATACAGTGGTAAATACACAGCATAACACGAACATACACAAACATAACTTACCTGCTCCTGCCGCCGCCGCTCCTAGTCCTTGCTTCTTAACATATGGACGGAAGCCGCGACCGGAAGTAGTCATCTTACTGTCCGGCCGCGACTTCCGGTCCACATGAAAATGGCGCCAGATGTCGCTCGGCGGAAGACCTTCCTTTTGGACTGTGTGGGAGCGGCGCATGTGCCGCTCCCACACAGACGGCGTACGCTATAGTGAATGGAACGGCTCCCGTTCGCATTCTCTATGGGGATGTATGTGCCGTATTCCATCTCTGTATGTGTCGTTAATCGACACATACAGAGATGAAAATAAAATTGCAGCCCACATAGTGAAGTGAAGTAAAAGTAATAGTAATAAAAAAGTACAACACAAAAACACAAATAAATAAAATGTATTTTAATAACAAACTAAAAGCAATAACATATAAAAAAACATATTTGCGCGACACCTTCCCTTTAAAGATTAAAGCTTCTCTTTAATCTGTGTCAATATTGCAGGATGCGATCAGGTGGCCCTGTAAATATAGGAGGTGTCCATTTGCAATAGAAATGAATGGATGAGTATTTTTATCTGCAATTATGGTCCGTAATGGAGTGTGAGGTGTGTGCCAATATACAGAGCTTTACTAGCCTATTCTGCTGCCTTAAAGGGAATGTGTCGCGAATTAAACCTTTTTTTTTTAAAGTGTTGTCACTTATTGCTATTATATTTTTTACGTTTTTTGCTGTATTTTTTTTTCTTCCATATGGTGGAAAGTATTAAAAATGAAATAATAATTTGACATGTTTTCATTGACTCCTATGCCCTGTAGCTGCCGTATTCCATCTCTGTATGCGTCGTTAATCGACACATACAGAGATAAAAAAAAAATGGCAGCCCCCATAGAGTAAAAGAAAGAAAAAAAAGAAAAAGAAAAAGTACAACACAAATAAATAAAATTTATTTTAATGACATACTAAAAGCAATTATAGAAAAAAATAATTTCGTGATCATCCTACCATATATCCAACTTTACAGGTGTTTAGAAAGGTGCGGAGTAGAGAGGGAATATCACAACTGTTATCACCCCTCACTCCGGTTTTGGGTAACCCGGAATTTGGCCCAGGTCTGTCAGATCAGACCTTTAAGATATGGGTACAGCAGGGGCATTTTAGAGTAAGTCATTTTTATAGGGGCAATGCATGGCTGCATGGAGAAGAGCTTTTCCAGCCAGAGGGTCTCCCGGACGCGTCCCAATGGCAGGCGTTACAATTGACTCATTACTTGTCAAGACTACCTACACCGGCTTCCTATGACCGAGCTCTATCTTCCTTTGAAACTTTGTGTTCTCAAACGGGGCATGTGAGACGGGCCCTGTCCAGTCTTTACTGCGTGCTGCTCACTCCTGCTGAGGATTTCATCCCACCATATATTAAAAAATGGGAAAGAGATCTTCAGATTACTCTAACACAAGAGCAAAGGGAAAAGATCATGCTCCTCACACATAAGGCGTCTATTAGTAACGCCTATCAGGAAACCAGTTTTAAAATACTATCCCGTTGGTACAGAGTCCCACATGTGCTACATAAAATGTTCCCGGATGTTTCTCCTTTATGTTGGAGATGCGGCAGAGAAGAGGGAACGCTTTTTACATATATTCTGGAGCTGTGAGAACCTTCGCACCTATTGGTCAGAGGTTCAAGATATCTTTCTGGAGATCACAGGAATCTCGCTGGGAGATGATCCGGCATGGATTTTGCTGCACCACCACGATATACCTGTGGGGCGGTACAGGAAGATGTTAGTGAGACATTTGTTGAACGCAGCTAAGGCTTGTATTCCGGGGGGTTGGAGATCCTCTGAGCTTCCTGTGACTAGACAATGGCTGGAGCGCATTCACGAAATTCGGAGAATGGAGGAGTTGCTCCATTCCGCACCCGAACGAGCAACGCAATTTCAGAAAACCTGGTTCTATTGGTTTGACTTCTGCAAGTCGGACAGATACAAGAGGGCCATGGGTGAACTGATTGGTGGAGAACCAGGGAGCTCTTGAGTTCTCTCTGGTCTGTGATGTGCTGTGGGGGGGGGGGGGGGGGAGAGTGAGGGGAGAACATCTCCCCTTCTCCCTCTTAAGATTTTCCCTATACCCCCCCCCCTTCCTTTTGTCCTTCTACCCTTCGTTTACTTCCCTATTTGAATCAATCGTTACTAAGAATTGACTGAGATGTGGGTGATGGAGGGGCGGATGAGGGTGTAATGCTGGTATTCCTGTCTTGCTATACTAATGCTTGTAGTGTATTGATGGTACTATGTTGGGAGGACTTTGATTGCATATTTACTTATTGTTGTTGAAATATAGGTTGAAATGATCGGCCCTCATGGGCTTTTTCTGTACCCATGTCACCCCCTTTTCTTTTTCTGTATCCCCATTTCTTTTCTTGAAAATAATAAATTTGAAATATAAAAAACAAAAAAAACAAAGGAGGAAACCCAGCGTCTGGTGATGTCCATGGGTTCCAGACTTCAGGCCATCATTGCCTGCAAAGGATTCTCTACAAAGTATTAAAAAAAACATTTATGGTAATGTTAATTTGTCCAATCACTTTTGATCACCTGAAATGAGGAGGTTGTGTAGAAAAATGGTGGCAATTCCTAAACTTTTCACAGGAGATTTTTGTTTAACCCCTTGAAATAAACCTGAAAGTTTCAACTTCAATTGCATCTCAGTTGTTTCATTTCAAATCCAATGTGGTGGCAGCAAAACCCAAATCATGAAGATTGTGTCACTGCCCAAATAATTCTGGACCCAACCCACACACCCACCCACACAGCAAACACTCTGAACAAGCATAGCTGCAGTGTAAAGAATGGGGGTGGGACAGAGCAAGAGTATTGAACTACAGCGAAGCTGGAGTCATTGATCATATCCAAGCCCTTATGAAGATTAGTCTAAAATGATGAAGATCAAAGTTATAATATACATTTTTTTTTTATTTGAAAAAATTAACAAATCTTCACAGAATAAAAACAGGAAGCGGATCATAAACTCAGCAGAACAATTAGAAGGTCGGCCAGATCAGGTTTCATTAGCGGTTGTGTCCAGCGTCTTTGTTAGCGGTTTTGTCCAGCAGTGCCGCCTTGTGGTCATTTTCTGTGCTACATCCTGGACCCCTATAACCCATTACATAGCTGGACAGAAAAACGACGGCACTACCACCCTGCAAACTGCAGCGGCAGCCATATTGGTTGTAACAACTTTCCCATGAACAGATAAAACAAAGAAAAAAACTCCACTGTAACCAGTGTCAGGAGGGGGCGCTAAAGCCGGTTTACTCTTCCAAACTGGATCTTTTATGCAATGGTAAAACTTGTATTTCCCAATAGATTTTCTCCATTAATATAAAACTATTTACACGTGATCATTCTTCATCAAATCTTGAGAGATAAAACGGCAGCGTTATCACAGTTCATACGGGATGCCTCGGATTCTCCGTGCGAGCTGCATGTCCTTCACAAAGAGAGTGCCCCTATTGGCCTGGTGACTGAAGAGGTAAGAATCTTCAAAGAGACTCACGAGGAAGTCCTCAGCTGACTGTGGATACAGAAGAGCATTAGTCCCTCTTAAAGTGACAGCACTCCCGGTATAATTTACTACACAGCTCGAAGGACTGATCAGATTTCACTTTTATGAGCTGTTAGCTAGAGTGATGGTGGGGGGGGGGGGGTCTGGCCTCTGGAACTCCCACAATGCATCACAACCCCTATGCAAATGTCCCGCTAGGGCATATGGATGTGTTAGAGGGGGCGGGGGCTGAGTAGTGAATCACTGCAAAGAGCAGCTCCCTCTCTGGTTGACCCATGCGTTACATGGACAGTGCATTGTATGAGATACTGACCTCTAGTAGCGCCATAAGTGCGGTGCTTTGCCAGTAGTAAAACACGCCGCGGGAATACTTCAGGCAGATCTCTCTCACCTGCAAGAATAAAAGGGGAATATCACTGACAATAAAGAGGAGCAGCCGCAGAGGACACATCCACTCACCAGGCGGAAAAACGGGGTTTTCTGAATGAGCAGATTGGTTGATTTTTGGTACTTTCTTATTTCCATCAGTGCACGGGCTCCTGGGCGGTAGCGTCTTCTTCGTTGCGTGCTCGGTCTGTGACTTGTTTCCCCACTACCTGTAAGAAAGAAATCCATAATCACAGCTGAAAATGAATCTCCCGCTACATGGAAATTCACTGTCTGGCCGGGTTCACACGTAGGGTAAACACGGCGGATTTTCTGCAACCGATTTCATTGCGGAAACTCCACAGCGTAATACAGAAGCAGAAGAGTGGAGGAGATTCAAACAAATCTCATCCAGACGCAGCGGAAAAAAACCCGCCAAACTTACCCAGATCTCTCTGCTCCTGCGTTCAACCCGGCCTCCAGGGATGATGTCTCATCCCATATGACTGCTGCAGAACATCAGAGGGACACGTCACCATGGCTACGGGTAAGTATGGTTTTTTTTCTACCTTCTATGGACATTCCAGCCGAAAAACTGCAGTTTTTCAGCCAGAATTATCTCCGGTGCCCAGGGCCAATACGCTGTGTACTTTTACGCCGCGTATCTGCCCTGTGTGAACATGGCCTATTACCTTAATGTCCCCCAAGGAACATCAGGTAAACAGATTTAAAACATAACATGCTACCTGCAGCCACCACTAGAGGGAGCTCATTGTATATGGTTGTACATTGAACTTGGTAACAAAACAGTATGCAGTGAGCTCCCTCTAGTGGTGGCTGCAGGGAGACAAAATTATACCATGTAACTGTCTACGCAGGAGATTTAGAGCTCCGTTTCAGAAAACTGTGCTCCAACTGCTGTAAAATGACATTAAGAAATTAATCAGCACAGAATGTTGGACCAAAAAAGGATATAAATGTGGACGTTCAACTTTTAAATACTTTCTCTATGACTGATAATTTGGGGTCCATCAAGTCCCATTGATACCTGATTAAAGGGGTTGTACCACGAAAATAATTTTTCACCTATCCACAAGATAGGTGATAAATGCCGGATCGCTGCGGGTTGTTAACAAGAGTGTGGGTCCCAGAGTGGTGGTCACTCAAGTCATTCTCTATGGCAGTGGTCCCCAACCTATTTTGCACCGAGGACCGGTTTGATGCAAGAACATTTTTGCGGGGACTGGCGGGGGGGGGGGGTGGGTGGAGGGGTTAGAGTCAGTTCACACATTACGTAAATACGGCATATACCTGTATTATAATGCGGAAAAATCGGCAGCATAATACAGTAGCAGCAAAGTGGATGAGATAAAACACGTCTCATCCACACGCTGCATAAACGGAGTAGAAAAAAGGCTCAGAAATTGACGTCACAACATCGCGCCTGCCTGCGCGGAGCCGCTCACAGCGCATAATTGGGCAAGGAGCAGTCAAACTTGACTATTTCCGGCGATACCATAGGGAATGAATAGAGCGGTCGGACTGCAGGTTGGAAATTCTTAGATCCCTCATTTCATAATATATCTTCATGGGTGTGAGCTGTGTTCTCAGATTCCCTTCCCAGGGCCATATAGTAACGTGCTTCCTGCAACCACCACTAGGGGGAGACGATTGTGCACATAATACAGCTCATGTTGTGCCTATATAAATCAGTCCTCAGTTTGCTCCCCCTAGTGGCGGCCTTGTGCTACAGAAATTTCTGTATGTAACAGATTTTTACCTGCATAGAAACGAACCCTCTAAGATATAAAGCTGAGAAACGGATTACAATCTAGTATTACACGACCCGAGGTTATCTGGAATTCATTTTTAAAATAAAATATATAATGAGAGTGATAAGATGATCAAGGTGCAACTTTCTCTTACTTGGCGGAGATTGAGGAGGAGCTGCAGGTTTCTTCTGCGGATGCGCCGACTTCCTGCGGGACGAGCTTTTCTGGGGTGGTTTCATGATGATGTAAAACGCTGCTGAGAGACATACAATCAGTTAAGCGGATAAGAGACGGTGACAATTCAGCAGAATCACAGGTGACGTAGGATAAACTGAGCGGTTTTATACTGACTGATGCCACCAATGCAAGTGACAAGAAAGTGATGACATTGACGGTGAAGATATGAGATTGCCGGATGTCAGTAATTAACGCACGCTGCATCAATGAATACAATAGATCCTCGCGGCATCAATTACCAGAACAGCGACATTAATGATGTATTTAATAATGCGGCAACAGAAGAGCTACCCGCAGCAGATCCCGCAAGCAATGGGCAGATGTTTGCAGACGTAATGGAGCCGTCTTTTCAGGCGTGATTCGAGGCGTAAAACGCCTGAAAATAGGTCGTGTGCACAGAACTTTACAGAGAATCCGTAATCCAGACAAAGGTGGGAAATTTAAAACTGGAGCAAAGGAAAAGTGGAGCAGTCGTCATGGAAATGAAAGGCCGCAGCTGGAGGACGATGAGCTGCAACAATGCAGTACAAATATACAGAAATAAAACATCTAATAATCCATATGATCTCTAGACACGCAGCAGCGAAAATGTATAAAATCAACACACACGATAGACGAGGAGAAGAAACATTCAGTCGAGTGCGCAACTTTTCTTAGGACTCTCTGCTTTGTGCCGTTTCTCTGTTATTCCTCCTGGAAATGTAAGAATTGACAGCTGTGTGTTACCAGTTGGGGGTGTGTCCCTACACAAACTGACAACGTCCAATCAGTGCTGACAGAGAGACTGTAGGGACACGACCTTTGATGAGGAGAATGGCAACACCAAGTTATCTATTAACCCCTTAGTGACCAGCCCATTTTAGGCCTTAATGACCAAGCTATTTTATTCGTTTTTCTATAGTCGCATTCAAAGAGCTATAACGTTTTTATTTTTTCGTCTACATAGCAGTATGAGGACTTGTTTTTTGCGGGATTAGTTGTGCTTTTTAATAGCACCATTTTTGGGTACATATAATTTTTATATTAACTTTTATTAACGTTTTTGGGGGGGATTATAAAAAAAAACTGAAATTCCGCCATTGTTCTATGCGTTTTTAAATTGACGCCGTTCACTATGCGACGTAAATAACATGTTACCCTTATTCTATGGGTCGGTACGATTACGGCGATACCACATATGTGGAGGTTTTTTTATGTTTTACGACTTTTGCACAATAAAAACACTTTTGAACTAAAATTATTTGTTTTTGCATCGTCGCTTTCCAAGAGCCGTAATTTTTTTATTTTTCCATCAATGTAGTGATTTTTTGGGCTTGTTTTCTGCGGGACAAGACGTAGTTTTGAATGGTACTGTTTTGGGGTACATGGGACTTATTGATTCATTTTTATTATGACTTTTTTGGGGGGCAATGGAAAAAAATTGCAATTTCGCCATAGTTTTTTGCGTTTTTTTTTTACGGTGTTCACTTTGCGGTTTAAATTACATATTAACTTTATTAATGGAGTCATTACGGTCGCGGCGATACCACATATGTGTACTTTTTTTTTTTTTTTACACTTTTACTAAATAAAATCACTTTTTATGGAAAAAAATGGTTTTATTTATTTTTTTACTGTACTTTTTATTAATAATCTTTATTTCACTTTGATGACTTATTTTATTAGTCCCACTAGGGGACTTTACTGTGCGATGTTCCGATCGCTGCTATAATGCTCTGGTATACTTCGTATACCAGAGCATTATTGCCTGTCAGTGTAAATCTGACAGGCAATCTGTTAGGACGTGCCTCCGGCGCGTCCTAACAGGCATATGTCCAGGGCAGACCTGGGGGCTTTTATCAGTCCCCCGGCTGCCATGACACCCCATCGGAGACCCGCGATTGCATTCGCGGGCCGCCGATGGGTGACAGAGGGAGCTCACTCCCTCTGTAAACAAAGTTAAATGCCGCGGTCGCTATTGACGGCGGCATTTAACGGGTTAAACGGCCGCGATCGAAGTAAACTTCGATCGCGGGCGTTGGAGCAGGAGCTCGGCTGTCATCAGACAGCAGAGCCCCGGCTCCTGCCTGCACGGGAGACCCGTGCAGGACTTAGACTAGGCTGACGTGAAAAGGCGTCAGCCTAGCCTAAAGCCCATTAGTGAATCGCGTAAAAAGGCGTATTAGTGGTCACTAAGGGGTTAATACATACATTTCAGGAGAAATGTCGGCTCCTCTTTAATAATATTGTCTGTATCCTGTATAATTCATGAGGACGCACGTGCTGCCCGGCGTGATGTCAGCGTCACCGTATCTATCAATGATTATACACTGAACTCTAGAAAACTGCCAGATACACCAGGACGACTGTATACATCAGAGTTTCCCAACCTTTTCAGGCTCGAGGCACCCCAGGGAAAAAAAATAATTCTCAGGGCACCCCTACCAAAAATTGTTTACAAAACGACAAAAAATGGCGAAAAACAAGCAGTACACTCTTAGGTTATGTTCACACAACGTTTTTTTGTAAGGCAGAAACTAAAAGTCTGCCTCGAAATTCATTTACGAATTTTGAGGCAGATTTTGAATTGACAGCGCTGTTTGACTTTTTTTTATTTATTTTTTTCCCACATTTTTTTTAAGCCGTTGAAGCGAATGCAAAAACCGCAGACAAAAAAGCACCAAACGAGCGCCGCAGGTTTTTTCTGCCTCCTATTAATTTCAATGGGAGGTCAGAGGCGGAAACCACTTGAAGACCGTCAGCCCCCCACTCACAGTAATAACCGTCAGCCCCCCACTCACAGTAATGACCGTCAGCCCCCCACTCACAGTAATGACCGTCAGCCCCCCACACACAGTAATAACCGTCAGCCCCCCACTCCCAGTAATGACCGTCAGCCCCCCACTCCCAGTAATGACCGTCAGCCCCCCACTCCCAGTAATGACCGTCAGCCCCCCACTCCCAGTAATGACCGTCAGCCCCCCACTCCCAGTAATGACCGTCAGCCCCCCCCACACAGTAATGACCGTCAGCCCCCCACTCCCAGTAATGACCGTCAGCCCCCCCACTCACAGTAATGACCGTCAGCCCCCCACTCACAGTAATGACCGTCAGCCCCCCCACTCACAGTAATGACCGTCAGCCCCCCACACACAGTAATGACCGTCAGCCCCCCACTCACAGTAATGACCGTCAGCCCCCCCACTCACAGTAATGACCGTCAGCCCCCCCACTCACAGTAATGACCGTCAGCCCCCCACTCCCAGTAATGACCGTCAGCCCCCCACTCCCAGTAATGACCGTCAGCCCCCACACACACAGTAATGACCGTCAGCCCCCCACTCACAGTAATGACCGTCAGCCCTCCCACTCACAGTAATGACCGTCAGCCCTCCCACTCACAGTAATGACCGTCAGCCCCCACACTCACAGTAATGACCGTCAGCCCCCCCACTCCCAGTAATGACCGTCAGCCCCCCACTCACAGTAATGACCGTCAGCCCCCCACTCAAAGTAATGACCGTCAGCCCTCCCACTCACAGTAATGACCGTCAGCCCCCCCACTCACAGTAATGACCGTCAGCCCCCCACTCACAGTAATGACCGTCAGCCCCCCACTCAAAGTAATGACCGTCAGCCCTCCCACTCACAGTAATGACCGTCAGCCCCCCCACTCCCAGTAATGACCGTCAGCCCCCCACTCACAGTAATGACCGTCAGCCCCCCACTCAAAGTAATGACCGTCAGCCCTCCCACTCACAGTAATGACCGTCAGCCCCCCCACTCACAGTAATGACCGTCAGCCCCCCACTCACAGTAATGACCGTCAGCCCCCCACTCACAGTAATGACCGTCAGCCCCCCACTCACAGTAATGACCGTCAGCCCCCCCACTCACAGTAATGACCGTCAGCCCCCCACTCCCAGTAATGACCGTCAGCCCCCCCACTCCCAGTAATGACCATCAGCGCCCCCACTCCCAGTAATGACCGTCAGCCCCCCCACTCCCAGTAATGACCGTCAGCCCCCCACTCCCAGTAATGACCGTCAGCCCCCCACTCCCAGTAATGACCGTCAGCCCCCCACTCCCAGTAATGACCGTCAGCCCCCCACTCACAGTAATGACCGTCAGCCCCCCACTCCCAGTAATGACCGTCAGCCCCCCACTCCCAGTAATGACCGTCAGCCCCCCACTCCCAGTAATGACCGTCAGCCCCCCACTCCCAGTAATGACCGTCAGCCCACCACTCCCAGTAATGACCGTCAGCCCCCCACTCCCAGTAATGACCGTCAGCCCCCCACTCCCAGTAATGACCGTCAGCCCCCCACTCCCAGTAATGACCGTCAGCCCCCCACTCACAGTAATGACCGTCAGCCCCCCACTCACAGTAATGACCGTCAGCCCCCCACTCACATTATAATGACCCCTCAGTAAAGCCACCATCAGCCTCCGTCCCCCCAGTAAAATGACCATCAGCCCCCTCCAGTAAAGCCACCATCAGCCTCAGTCCCCCCGCCCCCCGATAAAATAACCATCTGCCCCTCTAGTAAAGGGACCATCACAGACAGAAAGTGTGATTACCCCTGGGGAAGGAATAAATAAGGATGTATAAGAACAACAACTCCCAGCATGTCCAGGATGTTATGTGATATCAGAGAAAGTTTACAGGAGGAGGTATAAGAGGAGAGGACTACAACTCCCAGCATGTCCAGGCTGTTATTATGGGATATCAGAGGACATTACAGGGAGGAGGTATAAGAGGAGAGGACTACAACTCCCAGCATGTCCAGGCTGTTATTATGGGATATCAGAGGACATTACAGTGAGGAGGTATAAGAGGAGAGAACTACAACTCCTAGCATGTCCAGGCTGTTATTATGGGATATCAGAGGACATTACAGGGAGGAGGTATAAGAGGAGAGGACTACAACTCCCAGCATGTCCAGGCTGTTATTATGGGATATCAGAGGACATTACAGGGAGGAGGTATAAGAGGAGAGGACTACAACTCCCAGCATGTCCAGGACGTTATTATGGGATATCAGAGGACATTACAGGGAGAAGGTAGAAGAGGAGAGGACTACAACTCCCAGCATGTCCAGGACGTTATTATGGGATATCAGAGGACATTACAGGGAGGAGGTATAAGAGGAGAGAACTACAACTACCCACATTCCCCTGGCTCCATTTCTCACACAACTGCTAAGAAAGTAAAGAAAACCCACTTACCCTGCCCTGTGTTAATGGCTCCTCTCCCTCCGTCAGGCTTCTAGTGGGAAGCTGTGGGCGGTACTTGTAACAGACGTCCGCGCGCGTTTTTTTGTTTTTTTTTGCCGTGGATGAGCCGCGGCACCCCTGAACAGCTCTCGGCACCCCGGTTGGGAACCACTGGTATAGATTATATAATAGCCCCACAATATAAAAGCCAAGAAAAACCAAAAGGCTCCCGCACTGCGTTCTTCCAGGTTATGTATCGCCCCCTTGTGGCTAATAGAAGAAGTACACCAAATGTTCAAACCATCGCTAAAGCCAACAAAACTATATCCTGATGTTTCATCTCCCACAATCTATAATAATTATAATACACGATCACCGCGCGGTCTCAATGACGTCATCAAGACCTCGGGCTGTAAAGAAAAGCCTGTTTATACCCCTGGGTTCCAGGATGGGTCTATTTTAGGCTCGATGGGTTTCTATCAAGTTCTATAGAAAATGCTTAGAAACGTTGTGATATAAAAAAAAAACCTTTTATTGACATTAAGACCCCTTCACCAATGCCGATAATCATACGAGCGCTTGTTTTCGATCACAGGCAGCGACAATCAGACGATAAATTGCACTGATTGGTCAGCTGATCACATCTTTTATGCGTCCCAAAAAATCCTCGTTGTCCACAGCGTTGAAACAGGGGATGTGCTGCCGACAATACGTAAACTGTACGAGCACGGACCATCGTATTAACCATCGCTCATCCCCGAACAGCGTGCGTCGGCTCGTGTAAATGAGCGCTGACTCACTGGATACATCGTTGATCGTGCAAGTTCCATCTAGTGAAAAACTGTAAACAGGGAGGAGGGGGATGCAGCTGCAGTTTCTTATGCCCCACGCACGCGACCGTATTTTTCATCAGTAATTACAGCAGGGACTCTCCCATAGAAGTCTATGGGCGCTTCCGTAAATATGGGCGGCTATGGATACGCATCCGTACTCTGACCGTATTTATGGAAGCGTTGCTATGCAATATGCTGATGACATCATTTGCATCCTCCCTCTTTTTTTTTACGGATCCGTATATACCGATGCATTATGGACAGTTTTTCGGGATAGATGAAAATACGGTCGTGCGCATGGGGCCTTACTTGGTGTTGCAATGAGGGGGGAGGGGTAGCGGCTGGTACTTGCTAGTTATACTATTACTGATATACTCATTAAAGGGGTCTTCCCATCAGACACATTTATGACGTATCCATAGGATGTCAGATAGATGAGGGTCCCACCTCCGGCTTTGTCTGATCTGTTTCCGTAACTCCCATAGTAGTGAATGCGGGTCCCAGAGGTGGAACCCCAATCTACCTGACATTTATGACATATCTGCTCGTTTGCTCCGGTCACACGGAGCTATGGATAACACGGAGCTATGGATGACACGGAGCTATGGATAACACGGAGCTATGGATGACACGGAGCTATGGATGACACGGAGCTATGGATGACACGGAGCTATGGATAACACGGAGCTATGGATGACACGGAGCTATGGATAACACGGAGCTATGGATAACACGGAGCTATGGATAACACGGAGCTATGGATAACACGGAGCTATGGATAACACGGAGCTATGGATGACACGGAGCTATGGATGACACGGAGCTATGGATAACACGGAGCTATGGATAACACGGAGCTATGGATAACACGGAGCTATGGATAACACGGAGCTATGGATGACACGGAGCTATGGATGACACGGAGCTATGGATGACACGGAGCTATGGATAACACGGAGCTATGGATAACACGGAGCTATGGATGACAAGGAGCTATGGATAACACGGAGCTATGGATGACACGGAGCTATGGATAACACGGAGCTATGGATAACACGGAGCTATGGATAACACAGAGCTATGGATAACACGGAGCTATGGATGAGGGTGAGCGGTCGTTACTCCGATCGCTCGTCCCCAAACGTTATTATCATGTCGGCAGCGCGTTTTTCTGTTTACACAGGGAGATGTGCTGCCGACAACAATAATATTTCACTTTTTTAAAACGATACGACCAGCAGATGATTGGGTGTTTGCTCGTTCATCTGCGGATCGCTGCCCTTTTTACAAAGCGCAATTATCAGCAACGAGCGTTATATGAACACTTGTCTGCCCGATAATCGTCCTGTGTAAAGAACATTTTAGGCTAAGTTCACACTGAGTTTTTTGACGAGTTTTTTTTACGCGAAACCGCGCCGCAAAACTCGTCAAAAACTGCCCTATAATGCCTCCCATTGATTTCAATGGGAGGCGTCGGCGTCTTTTTCCCGCGAGCAGTAAAACTGCCTCGCGAGAAAAAGAAGCGACATGCCCTATCTTCGGGCATTTACGCCTCTGACCTCCCATTGACTTCAATGGGAGGCAGAGAAAGCGTATTTCGCGGTGTATTATGCCCGCGGCGCTCAATGGCCGCGGGCGAAAAACGCAGCGAAAATCGGCGTGCAGGGAGAGGAAAATGTGCCTCAAACTTCCAAACTGAATTTTGAGGCAGATATTCCTAATGCAAAAAACTCTGTGCGAACATAGCCTTAGACTCATGTCCTGGATACTACACTTCAGTGGAAAGCTACCGGCAGTCGCCACTAGGGGGAGCTACTGTAAATGTATTTATATTGTGCTAACTGACGTTAACCCCTTAGTGACCATCCCATTTTAGGCTAATGACCGAGCTATTTTATTCGTTTTTCTATAGCCGCATTCAAAGAGCTCTAACTTTTTTATTTTTTCAGCACCCCACAGGTGTCTCATATATTTTATTAGAAATGGGCAGTGAAAATGAAAAATGACATTATTTTCCAATAAGACGCAGCATTAGTTAAAAAATTTTCATTTTCTCAACAAATAAAGGAGAAAAAGCACCGTAACATTTGTAAAGCCACTTCTTCAGAGTAGGGAAATACCCCACACGTGGTCATAAACTGCTATTTGGACACACAGCAAGGCTCTAAAGGGAAGGAGCGCCATTTAGTATTTGGAGTGGAGATTTTATAAGATTCGTTTTTTGACACCATGTTGCATTGAGCTATAGTACCAGTACAGTGGTACCCCCTGAAAAATTACCCCATTTTGGAAACTAGATCCCTCAAAGAATTGATCTAGGGGTGTAGTGAGCATTTTGACCGCACAAGTGTTTTGCAAAAATGAGTAAACAATAGATGTTGCAGATTGAAAATTGCTTTTTTCCACAAATATGCCATTTCAGTGCCCAATGTGTTGTGCCCAGCTTGTACCACCGTAGACACACATCCCATAAATTGTTAAGCGGGTTCTCCAGAATACACCATATGTGGTCATAAATTGCCATTTGGGTACACTGCCAGGCTCAGTTGGACCACCATTTGGCTTTGAAGCGCAGATTTTGCTTGGTGTATTAGTGGTATTTCAGCTTATAATGTGGGGGCATATGTGAACTGGGCGGAGTACATCAGGGTATATGTAAGCTGTGCGGAGTACATCAGGGTATATGTAAGCTGGGCGGAGTACATCAGGGTATATGTAAGCTGTGCGGAGTACATCAGGGTATATGTAATATGTGAGGTGGTACATCAGGGTATATGTAAGCTGTGCGTAGTACATCATTATATATGTAAGCTGTGCGGAGTACATCGGTATATGTAAGCTGTGCGGAGTACATCAGGGTATATGTAAGCTGGGCGGAGTACATCAGGGTATATGTAATATGCGCAGAGTACATCAGGATATATGTAAGCTGTGTGTAGTACATCAGGATATATGTAAACTGTGGAGTACATCAGGGTATATGTAAGCTGTGCGGAGTACATCAGAGTATATGTTAGCTGGGTGGAGTACATCAGGGTATATGTAATATGCGCGGAGTACATCAGGATATATGTAAACTGTGGAGTACATCAGGGTATATGTAATATGTGCGGGTACATCAGGCTATATGCAAGCTGTGAGGAGTACATCAGGGTATATGTAAGCTGTGCGGAGTACATCAGGGTATATGTAATATGCGCGGAGTACATCAGGATATATGTAAACTGTGGAGTACATCAGGGTATATGTAATATGTGCGGGTACATCAGGCTATATGCAAGCTGTGAGGAGTACATCAGGGTATATGTAAGCTGTGCGGAGTACATCAGGGTATATGTAAGCTGGGCGGAGTACATCAGGGCATATGTAAGCTGTGCGGAGTACATCATTGTATATGTAAGCTGGGCGGAGTACATCATTGTATATGTAAGCTGGGCGGAGTACATCAGGGTATATGTAAGCTGGGCGGAGTACATCAGGGTATATGTAAGCTGGGTGGAGTACATCAGGGCATATGTAAACTGGGCGGAGTACATCATTATTGTAAAGTCTATGGCCACGGCCCGTCGATCGGTCGTTAACCCCGACGGCCGTGGCCATGGACAGCTTACCTGCCTCCAGCGTCGTCCCCCAGTCAGGCGCCGGCACTCTCTTCTAGATTCTGAGTGTCTCCGGCGAGTGCGCGCGCCCGCGCGTGCACGGCCTTAAAGGGCCAGTGCGCGCGTTTTTGTAAAAAGCTGTAATCTGGCCCAGGATGCCCTGGGCTTTAAAAAGGGCTCTGCCCTCTTGCCCTTTGCCAGAGCGTTGTTAGTTTTCCCGTTGTTCGTCTTGCTTATGGTCTCCCAGTGTCTTCCAGCCTCCCAGTGTACCTTGCTCCTGTATTCCGTATCCAGTTCCTGTGCCTACCAGCGTCAAGTGTCTTCTGCCACGCCAAGTGTCATCTGCCACGCCAAGTGTCTTCTGCCACGCCAAGTGTCTTCTGCCACGCCAAGTGTCTTCTGCCACGCCAAGTGTCATCTGCCACGCCAAGTGTCATCTGCCACGCCAAGTGTCTTCCGCTTCATCGGATACTGCCCGCCACGTCTGGCGCCACCTGCCGCATCTGCCTCCATCCGTGCTGTAGCCACAGCCACCGCCGGGACTATTTCAGGTACCCAAAGCATTACTGTCTGCCATTGACTTCCGCATAGACTGTGACCTGGTCAGCTGCCTCCCCGCTACGGCGGAGCGGCCTAGTGGGTCCACATACCCTGTGTCCGTGACAGTACGCTCTGGCCATGGACCCTGCTGGCCAATTCAAGGGCTTGTCACACTCCCAAGCCATGCAGGCGGATCTGCTGGATCTCCGAGCTAGGCAGGACCAGCTCCTCGTGGCCGTGGACTCTATTGCGAAGCAGCTAGGGACGCTAGTTGCCTCCATTCCTGCTTCTATGCAAGTTCCTCAAACCGAACCTCCTGTTGCTCCTCCTGGCAGTTCCTGTATGGACCCTCGGTTCTCCATGCCATTGCCCTCTCGGTTCGATGGAGACGCCAGTGCTTGTCGGGGGTTCCTGAACCAATGCCACATTCATTTTACCCTGCACTCTCGGGCATTTCCGTCAGATGGATCCAAGATCGCATTTATCATCTCCCTCCTGACCGGCAAGGCCCTGGCATGAGCTAACCCTATCTGGGAACGTCAGGGATCCGAGACCCGAGACTTCCAGGAGTTCGCACGGATTTTCCGAACCGTTTTTGAGGAGCCAGGGCGAGTCTCATCAGCCGCCACCGCCATCTTCAACCTTCGCCAAGAGGACAACTCCGTGGGCGAGTATACTATTCATTTCCGGACCCTGGCAGGAGACCTATCCTGGAACAATGAGGCATTTGTGCCATCCTATTGGCATGGCCTGTCGCCCGAGATCAAGGACGAACTGGCTGCTCGAGACCTGCCTCCCGCGTTGGACGACTTGATTCTGCTTGCCACTCGGGTTGACATAAGGCTGAGGGAGAGATCTCATGAGGTTCGTCAGGAGCGCCGGCGCCCTAGACTGGCGCCCAACTTTCAGCAACCCCTCTTGCCTGCTTCTACCGCTTTGCCCGAGGTTCCGATGTAAGTTGACCGACTAAAATTATCGGTCCAGGAGAAACAGCGCAGGCGCACCTCTGGACTGTGCTTATATTGCGGCCTCGCTGGCCACGTCGTGCGTCTGTGTCCTCACAAGCCAAAAAACCCCAGCGCCTAGGCTTGGTTGGAGAGACAACCCTGGGCGTCAACACATTGAAGCAAGAACTCTCCTCCAAACTATTTATCCCTGTAACCATCATTGCAGGCGAGAGGTCTCATCAGGTCTCCGCATATCTGGACTCCGGCTCCGCAGCCAACTTCATCTGCCAGGATCTTGTGGATCTCCTACAGTTGCCCACTATCCCGCTTGAAAGGCCGTTGATCGTTGCCTCGGTGGATGGACTGCCATTACCAGACCCAGTTGTGTCCATAACCAAGCCGTTGAAACTCCAAGTGGGAGCCCGACATGCTGAGATCATCTCTCTGTTCGTCCTGTCCAAGGCCGTCAACCCCGTGCTGCTGGGGTTGCCTTGGCTTCGTCTGCACGCCCCCGTCCTGGATTGGAACTCTGGAGAGGTTCTCCAGTGGGGCCCGAAGTGTCTTGACCGCTGTCTGAGTCACATCCAGTCGCCACAGCCCGCTCCTCTTCAGTCGTTGGCAGGTTTGCCCCTCTGTTTCTCCATGTTCGGCGATGTCTTCAATAAAAAGGAGGCCGAGACCTTGCCGCCACACCGGGCATATGACTGCCCAATGAACCTGGTCTCCCCCTCGTAGTAGAGTGTATCCTCTCTCCTTGCCAGAGACCCAGTCCATGTCGGCTTACATTAAGGAGAACCTGGAGAGGGGTTTCATTCGTAAATCTTCATCCCCGGCCGGAGCAGGGTTCTTCTTTGTTAAAAAGAAAGATGGATCATTACGACCTTGCATCGACTACCGAGGCCTAAACCAGATCACGGTGAAGAACAGGTATCCTCTGCCTTTAATTTCTGAACTGTTTGATCGCATACGGGGGGCAAAAAGTTTTTCTAAACTGGACCTGTGGGGGGCCTATAATCTGATCCGGATTCGTCGAGGTGACGAGTGGAAGACTGCCTTTAATACTCGTGATGGGCATTACGAATACTTAGTCATGCCCTTCGGCCTGTGTAACGCTCCCGCAGTATTCCAAGAATTTGTCAATGACATTTTTCGTGATCTCCTGTATGTTTGTGTTGTGGTGAATCTCGATGACATTCTGATTTTTTCCCCAGACCCAGTAACTCATCAAAGTCATGTCCGCCAGGTGTTGCTCCGTCTAAGAGAGAATCGACTTTACGCCAAATTGGAGAAGTGTGTGTTCGAGAAGAAGTCTCTATCCTTCCTGGGCTATATTATCTCAGATCAGGGTCTCAAGATGGATCCCCAGAAGGTAAAGGCCGTCCTGGAGTGGCCACGCCCCCAAGGCTTAAGGGCCATCCAACGCTTTCTAGGATTCACCAACTTTTACCGACTCTTCATCCCCCAACTTCTCATCTTTGACAGCACCTATCTCCACCCTCACTAAGAAAGGTATGAATGCCAAGATGTGGACTCCGGAGGCTGAAGCCGCATTTGAATCCTTAAAGAAAGCCTTCACATCTGCCTCCATTCTGCACCATCCGGACGTATCCTTACAGTTTTCGTTAGAGGTGGACGCCTCCTCAGTGGGTGCTGGTGCACTGTTGTACCATAAAAGACCGAAAGGCAAGGCCGTGGTATGCGGCTACTATTCCAAGCTGTTTTCTCCCGCAGAGCGTAACTACTCGATTAGGGACCAGGAGTTACTGGCCATCAAACTGGCTCTGCAGGAGTGGAGACACCTACTGGAAGGCGCGGTTCACCCTATCCTGATCTTCACGGATCACAAGAATTTGACCTACCTATAGACGGCCCAGCGGTTGAATCCTCGTCAAGCCAGGTGGTCGTTGTTCTTTGCTCGGTTCCGGTTCGAACTCCACTACCGTCCCGCCGACAAGAATGTGAGGGCCGATGCTTTGTCTAGATCTTTCGAAACCGAGGACTCCATGGAATCTCCACAAAATATCATTGACCCATCCTGTATCTTCTCTGTGAATCCCCTGCAAGTCAGAGACATTCCTCTGGGTAGGACTTTTGTGCATCTGGTTGACCGAGGAAGAATTCTTTGCTGGGGTCACAGCTCTAAGCTGGCAAGTCACGCGGGTGCTCGTAAGACCCAAGATTTAATCACCCGTCAGTTCTGGTGGCCCACGCTGCCCAAAGATGTCATGGACTTTGTCTCCTCTTGCACAGTCTGTGCAGCAAATAATGTTGCTCACTCCAGACCTGCGGGCCTGCTCCAACCACTGCCTGTGCCCGTTGCCCCGTGGCAACATGTCGCTATGGACTTCGTCACGGATCTTCCCCCTTCTGCGAGTTGCAGTGTGATCTGGGTGGTGGTGGATCGATTTTCCAAGATGGCTCACTTCATCCCGTTGACCGCTCTGCCATCTGCTACGCGGTTGGCTGACCTCTTCATACAGCACATCTTCCGTCTGCATGGATTGCCCCTGCATATTGTCTCGGACAGAGGTGTCCAGTTCACCTCGAAGTTTTGGAGAGCACTCTGCGGGCTCCTTGGTGTGAAATTGGACTTCTCTTCGGCTTATCATCCCCAGTCCAACGGGCAAGTCGAGAGAGTTAACCAGGTTATGGAGAACTACCTACGTCACTTTGTGTCCAGGCGCCATGATGATTGGGTGCAGTTGCTCCCGTGGGCAGAGTTCTCCTATAACAACCACACCAGTGAGTCGACCACATCCAGTCCATTTTTCATCGTCTACGGCCAACATCCTCGTATACCTCTTCCTGTTTCTACAATGTCCCAGGTGCCTGCAGCCGACTCCACCTTCAGGGACTTTCTACAGATATGGCAACAGACCCGATCTTCTATCCTCTTGGCGGTGGACCGCATGAAGAGAAAGGCAGATACAAGAAAACGGGTTCCTCCGCAGTTCCTTCCAGGGACTAAAGTCTGACTGTCCTCTAGGAATATCCGGCTGAAGGTGCCGTCATGCAAATTTGCCCCGAGGTTCCTTGGTCCCTTTGAAGTCCTGCTACAAATTAACCCGGTATCCTACAAGCTGCGGCTCCCCCCCACTCTCAGGATTCCTAACTCCTTTCACGTCTCCCTGCTAAAACCGGTGGTCCTGAACCGCTACTCCAGGACGCCTAGTACCACAGTGGTTCCTGCCGGTCCATCTGGGACTTTCAAGGTAAAGGAGATTCTGGCTACCAAGAAGGTGGGAGGAAGGACATTTTATTTGGTGGACTGGAGGGGGTTCGGCCCAGAAGAGAGGTCTTGGGAGCCAGAGGAGAACATCGATGCCCCTGTTCTTGTGAGGAAGTTTCTCTCTCGCTCTGGTCCCAAGAAGAGGGGGCGTAAAAGGGGGGATACTGTAACGTCTATGGCCACGGCCCGTCGATCGGTCGTTAACCCCGACGGCCGTGGCCATGGACAGCTTACCTGCCTGCAGCGTCGTCACCCAGTCAGGCGCCGGCACTCTCTTCCGGATTCCGAGTGTCTCCGGCGGGTGCGCGCGCCCGCACGTGCACGGCCTTAAAGGGCCAGTGCGCGCGTTTTTGTAAAAAGCTGTAATCTGGCCCAGGCTATAAAAAGGGCTCTGCCCTCTTGCCCTTTGCCAGTTAGTTTTCCCGTTGTTCGTCTTGCTTATGGTCTCCCAGTGTCTTCCAGCCTCCCAGTGTACCTTGCTCCTGTATTCCGTATCCCGTATCCAGTTCCTGTGCCTACCAGCGTCAAGTGTCTTCTGCCACGCCAAGTGTCATCTGCCACGCCAAGTGTCTTCTGCCACGCCAAGTGTCTTCTGCCACGCCAAGTGTCATCTGCCACGCCAAGTGTCATCTGCCACGCCAAGTGTCTTCCGCTTCATCGGATACTGCCCGCCACGTCTGGCGCCACCTGCCGCATCTGCCTCCATCCGTGCTGTAGCCACAGCCACCGCCGGGACTATTTCAGGTACCCAAAGCATTACTGTCTGCCATTGACTTCCGCATAGACTGTGACCTGGTCAGCTGCCTCCCCGCTACGGCGGTGCGGCCTAGTGGGTCCACATACCCTGTGTCCTTGACAATTATATATGTAAGCTGGGCAGAGTACATCAGGATATATGTAAGCTGGGCGGAGTACATCAGGGCATATGTAAGCTGGGCGGAGTACATCAGGGTATATGTAAGCCGGGCGGAGTACATCAGGGCATATTTAAGCTGGGCGGAGTACATCAGGGTATATGTAAGCTGGGCGGAGTACATCAGGGCATATGTAAGCTGGGCGGAGAACATCCGGGTATATGTAAGCTGGGCGAAGTACATCAGGGTATATGTAAGCTGGGCGGAGTACATCAGGGCATATGTAAGCTGGGCGGTGTACATCAGGGTATATGTAAGCTGGGCGGAGTACATCAGGGTATATGTAAGCTGGGCGGAGTACATCAGGGTATATGTAAGCTGGGCGGAGTACATCAGGGTATATGTAAGCTGGGCGGAGAACATCCGGGTATATGTAAGCTGGGCGAAGTACATCAGGGTATATGTAAGCTGGGCGGAGTACATCAGGGCATATGTAAGCTGGGCGGAGTACATCAGGATATATGTAAGCTGGGCGGAGTACATCAGGGTATATGTAAGCCGTGCGGAGTACATCAGGGTATATGTAAGCTGGGCGGAGTACATCAGGGTATATGTAATATGCGCGGAGTACATCAGGATATATGTAAGCTGTGCGTAGTACATCAGGGTATATGTAAGCTGTGCGGAGTACATCAGGGTATATGTTAGCTGGGTGGAGTGCATCAGGATATATGTAAGCTGTGCGGAGTACATCAGGGTATATGTTAGCTGGGTGGAGTGCATCAGGATATATGTAAACTGGGCGGAGTACATCAGGGTATATGTAAACTGTGCGGAGTACATCAGGGCATATGTAAGCTGGGCGGAGTACATCAGGGTATATGTAAGCCGGGCGGAGTACATCAGGGCATATTTAAGCTGGGCGGAGTACATCAGGGTATATGTAAGCTGGGCGGAGTACATCAGGGCATATGTAAACTGGGCGGAGAACATCCGGGTATATGTAAGCTGGGCGAAGTACATCAGGGTATATGTAAGCTGGGCGGAGTACATCAGGGCATATGTAAGCTGGGCGGAGTACATCAGGGTATATGTAAGCTGGGCGGAGTACATCAGGGTATATGTAAGCTGTGCGGAGTACATCAGGGTATATGTAAGCTGGGCGGAGTACATCAGGGTATATGTAATATGCGCGGAGTACATCAGGATATATGTAAGCTGTGCGTAGTACATCAGGGCATATGTAAACTGTGTAGTACATCAGGGTATATGTAAGCTGTGCGGAGTACATCAGGGTATATGTTAGCTGGGTGGAGTGCATCAGGATATATGTAAGCTGTGCGGAGTACATCAGGGTATATGTTAGCTGGGTGGAGTGCATCAGGATATATGTAAACTGGGCGGAGTACATCAGGGTATATGTAAACTGCGGAGTACATCAGGGTATATGTAATATGCGCGGAGTACATCAGGATATATGTAAACTGTAGAGTACATCAGGATATATGTAATATGTGCGGGTACATCAGGCTATATGCAAGCTGTGAGGAGTACATCAGGGTATATGTAAGCTGTGCGGAGTACATCAGGGTATATGTAAGCTGGGCGGAGTACATCAGGGCATATGTAAGCTGTGCGGAGTACATCATTGTATATGTAAGCTGAGCGGAGTACATCATTGTATATGCAAGCTGGGCGGAGTACATCAGGGTATAAGTAAGCTGGGCGGAGTACATCAGGGTATATGTAAGCTGGGCGGAGTACATCAGGGCATATGTAAACTGGGCGGAGTACATCAGGGTATATGTAAGCTGGGCGGAGTACATCAGGGTATATGTAAGCTGGGCGGCGTACATCAGGGTATATGTTAGCTGGGCGGAGTACATCAGGGCATAATAGGATGATGTAATAATGGGGTGAATGAATAATCCATGGATTGGTGTGGTACGCTTTGAACCAATCCTTTATACACAGGCCGGGTTTATTGGGTATTATGCAAAATATCTGTGCTCCAGTATTGCCTAATCTTTGACTTCTTCACTAGCCCTATAAGCCGCACAAGGCCCTAAAGTTTCCTCATCTCCGATGCATCTACAGGGTCCACCTGTGGGGTCCAGCAAATGACGATGTGGGATATTTAGTGAAATTCTACTGGACCTAAAAAATTAGTCTGGGTCGTCATTTAGCATCATTGCGTTTTGAGAGCCATAACGTGTTATTTTTCTGAGCGGTGTGAGGGCGCGTTTTTTGTGGAACGAGCTGTAATTTTTATTGGTTCCATTTTGGGGTACATGCGATTTTTTTATCACTATTTATTAAATTTTTTGGGAGATGAGGAAACAACAAAACAGCAATTCTATCACTTTTCTTTGTTTTTTTTTACAGTGTTCACCGTGCAGTATAAACAACATGTTAACTTTATTCTGTGGGGCGATACGATTACAGCGACACCAAATTTATATCGTTTTTTTACGTTTCACTACGTTCCCACAATAAAAATACTCTTTTCTAAAAAAATCATGTTTTAGTGTCGCCATTTTCTGACAGCCATAACTTTTTTATTTTTTAGTTGATATCGCTGCGGGACGGCTTATTTTATGCGTGACGAACTGTAGTTTCTATTGGTACCATATTGCGTTACTTGCAACTTTTTGATCACTTTTTATTAAAAAAATTTTGAGACAAGATGACCAAAAACTAAAATGCTGTCATTGTTTTTTATTAAAAATGTTTACGGTGTTCACCGTGCGGTAAAAATAATGTGATATTTTTATAGATCAGGCCGTTCCGAACGCAGCAATACCTATTATGTATAGTTTTTTTTTCATATTTTAATTTTTTTTCTAATAAAGAAGTTGATCAGGGAAACAGGGCAAGTGTTGTTTTTATTATTTATTTATTATTTATTAACTTTTATTTATTTATTTTTCTTTCACATTTTTTTTTACATTTTATACTTTTCTTTTACATTGACCTGGGGACTTGAAGATCTGGTCTTCTGATCCCCGGTACGATACACTGCACTACTTATGTAGTGCAGTGCATCGTAACTGTCATTCTTCATTTGACAGTTAGCGTATTAGGTCGTGCCTCGGGCAGGACCTAATAGGCTACCATACCTGGGCAACCAGGAAGCCTAGTAACGGCTTCCTGGTTGCCATAGCAACTATCGCCACCCGCAATCCATCGCGGGGCGCGCGGGGGGTAAGGAGGGAGTTCCCTCCCTCTGTCAACCACTTCAATGCGGCGGACGTCATTGACAGCCGCATTGAAGGGGTTAAATGGCTGCGATCGGCGGTAACAGCCATCGCAGCCATTGCAGCGGCATGTCAGCTGTGTATAACAGCTGACAGCCGCTGAAGATAAAGCGCGCACAGCTACTGTGCTTGCTTTATCTGCAGGGCGTAACTGTACGCCCGTCTGCGGGAAATCACTTTGATTTCGGACGTACAGTCACGCCCAATCGCGGGAAGGGGTTAATAATCTTTATTTCACATTTATTACTTATTTCATTAGTCCCACTAGGGGACTTTACTGTGCGATCTTCAGATTGCTGCTATAATACTTTGGTATACTTCGTATACCAGAGCATTATTGCCTGTCAGTGTAAATCTGACAGGCAATATATTAGGACGTGCCTCCGGCGCGTCCTAACAGGCATATGTCCAGGGCAGAACTGGGGGCTTTTATCAAGCCCACGGCTGCCATGACAACCCTTCGGAGACCCGCGATTTCATTTGCGGGCCGCCGATGGGTGAACAAGTTAAATGCCGCGGTCACTATTGGCGGCATTTAACGGGTTAAACGGCCGCGATCGAAGTCAACTTCTATCGCGGGCATTGGAGCAGGAGCTCGGCTGTCATCAGACAGCTGAGCCCCGACTCCAGCCTGCACGGGAGACACGTGCAGGACTTAGACTAGGCGAACGTGAAAAGGTGTCAGCCTAGCCTAAGGCCCCTTAGTGACGAACGTGAAAAGGCGTAAGCCTAGCCTAAGGCCCCTTAGTGACGAACGTGAAAAGGCGTAAGCCTAGCCTAAGGCCCCTTAGTGATGAACGTGAAAAGGCGTATTGTTGGTCACTAAGGGGTTAATGGAGCTGTACGCACATGTATGCAGTGAGCCCACCCGCTAATAGTCGGCCATAGCGAAGAGACTGCTGAATAAACAACCTGCGACTAGAGACATGCTGGGCGTTATAGTACCACATATCAGCAGACCACAACTGAACGTCATTACCGGAAAGAGCGCGTCCTGTCAGCGGAGCACACGACACACGAGAAAACCGCCTCTCCTCTCGGGTAATACCTCACGCCGGTCCTGCAGGTGTCGCTGTCCGCGGCCGCTTGGTCTCACGTTTTTTCCTCACTTTGAATCTAAACATCTGACCACGTCCAGTTCGCTCTCTGCTGTTACTTAGGAAACGGGGCGGAACCTATAACTGGCCAATAGCTGCTGGCCATTTTTTCTTTATTCAATAAACTTTATTGTACAGAACTATTTAGACAACCTAAAGCTGCTGCTCGCTGGCGTTCGCCACCGGGGTGCTTAGGGTGGCAGGAGGTCCTGCCCGTCTTATCAGAGTTGTTCTTGAATTAAATGGAGAAGATGTTTTGGAATATTGGGCAGGGGCGTAGCTGGGGGGAAACATTATGAAAAATGGGGGAACCCTACATCGATTTTTCCAATTATTATTTTTTTTATTTTTTTAGATCGACGTGGGCCCCTCCCCCCCACATTTTTATAGCCAGCCAGATACAACAGAGCAGCAGCCGAGCATTACCAGGGTGTGAAGGGCCACTGTTTTTGTACTTTACCAGCCTGCGGCCGCCCCGGTGCCGGTGATCACTACAGATGGGGTCCGCCTGCCTGGACCTCCGCCAATCAGTTGTATTGGAGGGGGTGCAGCGATAGTGAGAGCGCTGCTTCCCCTTCATTCCGGTCACTTCTGAATCGCCGTCACACTGCAGTGAGAGCGCTGCACCCCCTTCAAAACAGCTGATTGGCGGGGGTCCCGGCAGGCGGACCCCGACCCATCAGTTATTGATAGCCTATCCTGGGGATAGGCCATACATTTTTAGGGACTGGACAACCCGGGCCCCAGCAGGCAGTAATAGTATACTTACCCTCCTCTTCAGCTCCAGCCGCAGCGGAGGTCCTGACTCCATCCAGAGTCGGGATGTTGCGCACAGCGATGCGACGTCATGACGTGAAGAGACGCCAGGATCTCCCCTGCGCTCGGAACGAGGAGGATAAGTATATTGTCAGCTACTATAGTAACAGGGGCACGTGTAGTTTATTTCATAGGCCCCAGGAGGTACTATAGTAACATTTTATAGATGTGGTGCGAGGGGCCGCGGGCAATTGTGGCAGCTGCGACCCCTATAGTTATGCCACTGTATGGAGAAATGACTATACAAGGGATAAGATTTATTTGCTAATAGTGGTGTCAGGGATCATTACTATGTATATTGTTTGAAAAATATTATCCTCACACATATGTATATACATTTCAGTTCTTTGTGTAATATACTGACATATATAACAAGTTCTTTGTTCATGTCGGACACACCTATGGAAGACAACGCCCCCTGGAATGCAAGAAGAGTGAGTCTGAGAAACTGGTGGGGGCTTGGGCACTCCTACATCTCTGGGGAGGAGGCATGTGTCTCTTTCTGTGTTTCTTTGTTCTGAATAAAAAGTTTTCAGTCTTCCTCCTGGCTGAGAGAGGGAAGCTGTGTACCAAACATATTTGGCTGGTTTACTTCTTCCAGGCATGCCTTCAGCTTTCAATTTACAGAGGTGGTTATTCGGTGTGAAATACGGACTTGACATTTGGCGCCCGAACGTGGGGCCTCACTCGAGGAAATATCAAAATCCGGACAATCGACAATCACAGGGTGAAACAGAGGACTCAAAGTTGCCCACTGAAGGAATTTGATCACCTCCGCAATACGGTAAGCGAGTTAATTTTATGAATCTTCGACTTATCTGTGTTAGTGGACAGTCTTGTGGCGATCTGTAGAACCCTTTTGTTGATTTCCTGGATTATCTCAGGCGACAGAGGTGATATTTTCCGCTGTGAGGTCAAAAAAACCTGTGAGACCTTAGTCGCGCTCGACTAACCATCGTCTGGGTAATTAGGGACTAGATAGAAAATACGCGGACACAATATAGATGTGTGATAAGTCGTGGATAGTATTATAACCTGTCCTATACGCGGGCACACGGGGTGCAATGATGCACTGATAAGACGTGTGATAAGACGTGAGACAGGTGCACGCGGGGTGCAATGCAAAACACTGATAAGTCGTGTGATAAGGCATACGCGGGGTGTATAAACTGAAAAAAAACAAAAAACACTGATAAGTCGTGTGATAAGGCATACGCGGGGTGTATGAAAAAAAAACAAAAAAAACAACCTGTTAAGTTGTGTGATAAGTCGTGGGTAATATATATATATATATATATATATATATATATATATATATATATATTAACCAGGTCAGAGAGTTATAGACCGAAGATTGTTATATAAATTACGTGTATAATATAGACTGTTAGAATGGATGGTTTATGGTCCATATTCAAATCATCAGGATCACCCGATCCTATTCATGATTTGGTGAAGTGAATGGAAGTTAGGAATAAGAAAGGTATTGTATTTTATAGGTATTAGAAAACACAGGACCAGCCGACGCCCGGTAATGGTGTCCGTACCTCATGTTGAGTGTGTCTTCATTGTGGGTGGGAAACCCCCCCCCCCTCACAGCTGCGCACTGTGTTTCCAATGGGAGAGGCTGCCCCCCACCACCCACCCCTGATGTGGCCACGCCCGGCCCAACCAAATCAGTATGAAATAATCGCCTTGTTAATTTTGTCATTTTTAGTGTCTTTCCTATTTTTAGGTTCCATGCTAGACGCTGTTCACTGATGAAGCAACACGTCATCATAATATAGAGATGGTGGCCGACAGATTGGATACTGTTACAGATTATGTGGTTGATGTTTTGAATATAGATAATTCCTATACAATGGTGTGATGAATGATTGCAGATACGTATGTTGTTTTCCCGGCATTCAAAGTGTTAAGATTGTGAGACTAGACGCTGTTAGAAGCTGTGAGTGTGTGACCCCCCCGCCTCCCCCCTGTAGTATGCTGTGTTTGGGAGGAGGAGGGGGGCTGACTGGGTGCAGTCTGCAGGGCTGATGAGACAAAGGATTTCAGTATGCACTGCTGAGAGATATATATATATCAGTGATGTCTACAAACCTAAATAAATTTCTTCTCTTTGCGCATGCGCTGTTGTTTATAAGAGTTACGATATTTATGTGTTGTGATGTGATCAGATTTCATGTGTTTTGATGTTAATTCAGATGTATTAAGCTATAGATACTGTGAGACACGGGGGGGGGGGTTTGAAAATGTATGTGCCCCCACCGTTCCCTATTTTTATATACAGTTTATTGGTTTGCAGTAATTAATGTTATCAGATATAATATTTTCACATTATAATGATTTCACACATGAGTTATGTCATTGTAAAGATAAAATGTATTTTCGTCAGGAAAAAGTCATTTTTGTTTCAGGCTGTTGTACATTACAGGGGGTTAAACTAGTGCCCGACTTTGTTATGTTGAGATGTAGTTTTGAACTCTGCTACATTACTTTCGCAGAGTCCACAAAGGGGGGAATGGTGAAGGGACTGATCAGGTACAATTTTGGTTTGTTTTGAATTAATTAATTTGGTTTCAGGAGATCTAAAAATGTGTAAGAGACCCCAATGAGTAATCCAGATTAAATGTGTATGAGAGTAACCTAAATGTTGAGGTTTTTCTGTGTAGATGGTTCCAGATCTTTCCAGAACAGTAAATATGGCACTGGGTAAGCTGTGCTGTAGTCTCCATCCAATATGAGGTATTGTGTAAAAGACCATCCCCCTCCAGCAAATTTACACAGGAGGCAGAGGTAACGTCACCCACACGAGTCTTTATGGATTTAGATGGGGGAGAAGGCAAAACAAAAATTGTCTGGACATTGTTAATTTGATGTAAAGTTTTTAGGAATTTCTTTTATTTTTTATTTGTCTTTGTATTAATCAAGTATTTGCAGAACCTGATAAAAGTGAGATTCTCAAAGTGTTCTGGATTATCAGATGAGTGTGGAGAAGTGTATAACATTTGGTTTTATTTTAGAGGATGAAGACGCCACCCCTTTGAGATGTTCTATCTATATGCGACATGGGTTTCTAATGTAAATTTGTAATAAAGAGATTTTATTATACAGTATGTACAAGACAGGATACGAGGCACCAGGTAAATTACCCAGAAACCACTCTCACCTTCTTGTTCATCTCAAGGAGCGGAGCTGGAGGTGCTCGCTGAGGCTTGTAACCTGGCAAAAGGTAAGACGGCCGACATTTACACTGACTCTAGGTACGCTTTTGGCATCGCCCACAATTATGGGCCCATTGGTAGTAGGAACTTTATTGGATCATCGGGTAAGCCAATTGAGAGAGCGAGAGAAGACAGACCTGACAACAAGGGTATGTGCAGCCAGGTGTCAGTAAATTGGCTTGTCCCTGGATACAATAATGCCACCACTAGGTTTGAAGCAGCCGGCATGATGTGCGTACGGCATGACATAGGTAAAACAGCAAAGGTACCTGTGAAAAGTGCAGCCCGGCCAGATTACCAGTTCCAGCGACTGCAGAACATACAACTACCCGAGGTAGAAGTGTATGACAATGTGCTCGTGTGTGTAGACCTGTTCTCAGGTGGGCCTGAAGCCCGGCCTGTATCTTCCTCACTGCAGATGTTGTGTGTAAGTGACGGGGGAACAATGTTATCCCAAGTATTGACCTGATGTTTGTACAATAAGATATCAGCAGTTCTCCAGATGTTATCCCAAAGTTAGTTTGTTTAATAACTGTATTTAAGAAGTGTTGTGGGAATATTAAATACTGAGGTTAAGTTTTATGTAAAGTTCTAGACCAGCCTTAGCATTGGACTATTAGAGTCATGCGTCAGATAAAAGGTACAGAAGCGGAATATTCCCATTCGAAAACATTTTTATTTGTTTCTTTTTATTTTTGTTGTGAAAGGGAAATTTTAGAGCAGAGAATTCTGTGCAGTGTATATATGTGTATGTATAGATATATATATATAAAGGAAAGAGAAATCAGTTTGTAGGTATCAGTTTTAGTTACTGACCAGTGTGAACGTTTAACATAAATCTGTCATTGTTTATGTTTTTCTTCAAGTTAATTATCTGATTAAGATCAATTACTGATTAGGCTATGAAAAGCTTGTTCTCCACAGGAAGAGTCCAACTGGGAGCGGAAGGCGTGAGAACCAGATTCTAACAGAATGTGGACGGATAAGGGAATGTGAACCGGTAACACCCAAGGCACTCTTGATGGCTTTTGCATTTATGGTGTATGACCTCACATATGCCCCAAGACTGCAAGGATCGATTTGGTAAGATCTAATTGGTATGTCCCAGGTTTTACAGCTGTTGCTGCTAAATTCTGTTAGAGCTGTTTGATTTGCCTACAGAACAGTCCTGGCAGACCGGTGCCAACCTTATCATACCCGCCTCCCACAAAGAGAACCGACCTTGATAGGCCTTCCCAGGTAGAACGAACCAGATTAGAGTAAGAAAAAATTGGTTTGAGACACTTGTCAAATAAACATGTGGAATCTGTGTATGTTTCTGTGAGGTGGAGATGTTCTAGGCAATCAGCTGAGATCAAGGTACAAATCCTGCTGAAAGAGTATCACCAAGTGCAAATGAAGTACCCAATAATTACACATCTTCTAGGTGCCATGTCCATTGTAACAGAGAAGTTTTTTTTTTGTTTTTTTCCTTATATAAAGGTGTTTGATGTCGTTTAAGGGCCTGACATTATTGTATGTACTTAGAACAACGTTTATAGTGTATGCGGATGATGTTATCACCAGATTAGTATTTATTTTAACAATTGACAAGAGTTGGGGGTCCCCAGCAAGTGCCAGTAAATATGAACTAAGAGACTTTTAATATGATGAACTCCATCACTGAGATGCGGCAGGCGCAGCCTGAGCCACTACAACGCGTTTATCATGAACAGACGGCAGTGTCACAATTCTAAGCGGCCGCCCAGACAAGTAACTTGCCAGAGAAAGAGTACAGATGCGGAGGGTTCGTGATAGTCACAATACAACTCCACTAATCCGCCTACGTGGGATCTCACCCCAGGCTCACAGCATGAGGTGCTATGTACAGCCTGATGACGTAAACTAAAGGAGACGGTGTCGGACAGATGAGAAGGACCAAACCAAGTCCTGATGACATCAGCAAAAATCAAAGTAAAGACAAAAGACCTGAGTGAATCCGTCAGCAGGATCAAGTATTTTGATAAGTAAGTGACTAGGAGGGGGTAATAATAACTCCCCCACTGGACACCAACGTAGTCTGACTCCACAATTGTGTGGGTTACCCTGAGGGTGACAGTCAGTGAAGAGCAGAAGACAGGAGAAGAAGAAGACGATGGTGTACAGGACTGGCAATGAACTGATGGGACCCGAAACCTGAGGGTGATAGCATTATGATTATTAGTTGAGGCCCTATTGTTCATAATGTCTGAGGTTTATAATTATAATGTGTGTAAATATGCCACGGTGCTGCAAATTACAATCTGAGGAGTTTTATGTGGAGGTGTGAGGTGAAGATCACTGTGCTGCCCATGACCTGTCATATCTGCAGGGGTAAAGTCCCATTAGGACAGTAAGTGACAGTGCGACAATTATTACTGTTAATAAAAATGTAGACCGGATTAATTATATATATATATATTACAACCAGCAGCGGTTTGTAGATTATATCAAGACAACCATCCTGTATCCAGAGGAGAATAGGGAAAGTTAGGACCACTCCGACACCTTGGAAGTCCAGGTACAAAGGGGGGTTACTCATCAGGAGTAGCTCGTCTCAAGCTGGTGAAGAAATCCAAAACCCCTACCCGCCTGGTTCGAGTGGTCAGTGATAGGTTGCTAGGCAAGACTCAGGGATAGAGTAATAATATTTTTAGGGGGGACTGTCAGGGATCATTACTATGTATATTGTTTGAAAAATATTATCCTCACACATATGTATATACATTTCAGTTCTTTGTGTAATATACTGACATATATAACAAGTTCTTTGTTCATGTCGGACACACCTATGGAAGACACCGCCCCCTGGAATGCAAGAAGAGTGAGTCTGAGAAACTGGTGGGGGCTTGGGCACTCCCACATCTCTGGGGAGGAGGCATGTGTCTCTTTCTGTGTTTCTTTGTTCTGAATAAACATTTTCAGTCTTCCTCCTGGCTGAGAGAGGGAAGCTGTGTACCAAACATATTTGGCTTGTTTACTTCTTCCAGGCATGCCTTCAGCTTTCAATTTACAGAGGTGGTTATTCGGTGTGAAATACGGACTTGACATTGGACTGCCCCTTTAAGGGGATTAGTGACTGCTATACTGTATAAAAGGGGCGTCTGTTATTCAGGGACTTTGCTGGTCACCCAGAAAGGGGCGTGTGAAACGTTTTCAGCTAAAAAGAGAGCCTTGGTGGACTATTCCTTTAAACAGGCTCTGTCACCACATTATAAGTGGTCTATCTTGTACATGATGTGATCGGCGCTGTAATGTAGATTACAGCAGTTTTTTATTTAGAAAAGCAATCATTTTTGACAGAGTTATGACCTATTTTAGCTTTATGCTAATGAGTTTCTCAATTGACAACTGGGTGTGTTTTACTATATGACCAAGTGGGCGTTGTGGAGAGAAGTGTATGACGCTGACCAATCAGTGACCAATCAGCGTCATACACTTTTTTTTTTTTCTTTATCAAAGATTTTTATTTTTGAGAATATACACAACATAACAGCATATACATGGTTTCATACATTTGCAAAATTCACACTTAGTGCAATATAACCACTTCAATATCACCTAACATATGCAAAGACATAGAACAGTAGAAGTAGGCAACCTCCTAGTCAGTAAGCAAAAACGAAATAAAAATGCAGTGAAAATAACAATATCATAAGTGCAGCAAAGATAGTGCATTATTTAGGGAAACCAGTCCCCACAGGTGGATGACAATTATCGCATAAAAGTGCACATTATACGACAGACTAACACAGACACAAGACAACAAAGGGAAACACATACGGACATAGCACGCAAAAGGTAGACTTGATATAGGTATTCAAAAAAGGCCATCCAGCCAGAGAGGTAAATCATCACCACCCCGGAATCCATACCACACTGCCCAGGTGCGGACAAAGAGCTCAGCTTTACCCTGATCAGCAGACATCAACTCCTCCATCCTCATAATTCCGTTCACCTCCGTCACCCATTCCTTCAGGGAAGGCACAGTGCTAGATTTCCAATGACGAGGAATCACTGCTCTTGCTGCGGTTAAAAAATGCCGAAAGACACTCTTTTTGAGGTGTGAGAGTGATCCCGGAACCATGGAAAGTAAACCAATGGAGGCCGAGGTCTGAACCTCAGTATGACAAAGTTTATTACCGAGATCAAAAATCTTTCCCCAAAAGGGACGAAGTTTGGGACAATCCCACCAAATGTGCAGCATGGTTCCAGGAGCCTCCCCACACCTCCAGCACTCATCAGGTACATCAGGGAATATCCTATGCAGCAAAGAAGGACAGCGATACCATCTAGTGAGAATCTTATAATTTTTTTCCTGAGCAAAGCACGAGGTCGGTAGCTTATGCGCCAGGAAGAAAGATGTGCCCCACTCCTCAGCAGAGTGTCTAGTCCCCAATTCCTCATCCCATGCGGTAGTGAATGTCAGCTGAGAGTAATCGTATTTAGGTAGAAGGATCCTGTGTAAAAAGGACAGCACATGAGAGGGGGCAGTGGTCAACAACAAGTAGTGTTCCAGAGGAGTCTTATCCTGCAGCAAAGCACAACGGTCGCCCATTGAAAAAAGATAGGAGCACAACTGAAAATAGGACCACCAAACCGGACGTCCCCCCGGGCAGGCCCCAGAGACCTCAGACTGTGACAATATTGTACCCTCAGGTGTAAGAGTCTTAGCCAAGAAACCACCGTCCTGTCTCTCCCAACAGAGGAATGTGTCCACACCCACCGCCGGAGGGAAGGAAGGATCATCAAACAGAGGAGTTAGAGGACCTGGACGGTGAACAATGTCCATCGTAGCAATGATCCGCTCCCAGACTACAAGAAACTGACGTGTGAGGGAAGGCAGAGAAGATGTAGGCCGCTGAGAAGCAGACAACCAAGGCAGAGACGACAGTGCAATGGGAGACATAGCCTTCTCAATGCGCACCGATTGCTTACCCGCACCTGAGCGGAACCAGTCTACCAATCGCATCAGTAACGCAGCTTGGTGGTAGCTTTTAAAATCCGGCAATCCTGCCCCCCCCCCTCCATTTTCGGTCGACTAAGGACAGTAAAACGAACACGAGGCTTAGAGGAGCCCCAAACAAATTTAGTTATGGCCCTATGCAATATTTGGAAGAAGCTCGTTGGAATTATGATAGGGACGGTTTGGAATATGTAAAGGAATTTGGGTAGGATGTCCATTTTTACCGCGTTAATGCGCCCAAACCACGATATGCGACTCCCACCATACGCCATTAAATCCTTCAAGGTGCGCTGCAGGATGGGTGTGTAATTTAGAGCGAACAAATCCGACTGGTGTATGGGAATTTGCACCCCCAGATATTTTAGAGATTTAGATTGCCATTTGAACGGGAAAACTCGAGCGAGATGGGTGGCTAAGGCAGTATCGAGAGATATATTCAATGCCTCCGATTTGGAATAATTGACTTTGAAATTGCTCACATGGCCAAACCGCTGAAATTCCCCGGTCAAAGATGGCAAGGAAACCATGGGAGTCGTAATGTATACCAGGAGATCATCGGCATACAATGCTAATTTGTGATGTTTTGCGCCAACACAGACACCATTAACATTAGGGTTGTTCCGCAGTGCCACGGCCAGGTGTTCCATGACCAAAACATAGAGTAAAGGTGAGAGTGGGCACCCCTGCCTCGTGCCATTAGAAATAGACAAAGATTCAGATAACAGACCATTAACTCGAACCCGTGCCGTAGGCCCATGATATAATGCCATAATCCTATCCACCATAATGGCGCCTAGGCCAACCTGTGTCAGGGCACTGCGGAGAAACACCCAATGTACCCTGTCAAATGCTTTTTCCGCATCGACCGAGAGTAAACACATCGGTATCTTATGGGATTGGCAGTATGATGTTAAAAGTAGGGTCTTGTTAGTGTTGTCCCGTGCTTCTCTACCACGCACAAACCCCACCTGGTCATCTGTGACCAAATCGTGTAAGAGAGGCGAGAGTCGAGAGGCCAGCAACTTCGCAAAAATCTTAACATTTAACAATGATATTTAACAATGATAAGTCAACATTTATCAATGATATTGGTCGGAAGTTTGCGCACGCCGTCGGATCTTTGCCCGGTTTTGGTAAAAGGGTAATATGAGCCTCAAGGGATTGGGGTGCAAAGGGACATGAGGAAGACACTGAATTAAAAACTTTGGTCAAGAACGGAGCCAATTGATCCTTAAATGTCTTGTAGAATTTATTATTAAACCCATCGGGTCCTGGACTTTTGCCCAAGGGGGAATCTCCAATAGCGCGCTCCACCTCCGTTTCCAGAAAATCTTCCTCAAGTCCCAAAGCCTCCCCGTCCCCCAGGGACGGTAGCGCAGTGTCGTGCACATAACGGTCTATTTTATCACGCAACGCATCCGCCTGCATATCCTGAAAATGGCCTTTAAGATTGTATAATGCCGAGTAATACTGTCTGAAGCAATCAGTGATGCCCACCGGATCATGAACCTCACCGCCCGAAGGAGAAGTAATTTTAGGGATATATGACGCCTGGGTGCGAGGATGTAGTATCCGTGCCAGAGACCTGCCACATTTATCTGCAAATTCGTACAAGTGTTTTCGCATACGGTCCCTGAATCGAGCGTGTGACTGGTCTATCAAAGACCGCAAGGATTCTCTCGCTGCAGTAAGTTCCGCAAATATCTGTGAGGAAAGCACTCGCTTATGACGGGATTCAAGGTCCCGTATCTGAGCAAGGAGCCGCGTAATGGCCACCCCTTTTTCCCGCTTCAAACGAGCCCCATGCTGGATCAGGACTCCCCTGACTACACACTTTAGCGCCTCCCACTGTAACGGTAATGGGGTGGTGTCACGTGTATGTACCTCAAAAAAAACGTTTAGCGAGTCCTTAAGAGCTGACACACACACTGAGTCACCCAATAGATTATCGTTAAGTTTCCAAGATTGGAAATTGGGTACTGAACTAGGAAACATAAGTGTCAGAAATACAGGGGAATGATCCGACCAAACCATAGGGCCCACCTCAGAAATAGGATGCCAGGTAAGAATATGGTGGCTAATAAGAAAGGCGTCCAATCTACTATACATATTGTGTAGCGGGGAGAAGTAAGTGTATTCTCTTGCCTGAGGATGCAGGATCCTCCACACGTCAATCAATTGCATGGAATGCATCACAGTTTTCAAGGCTCCCAAGTGGGACTTCGGAACCGCTGACCTGCCCGAGGAGGTGTCAAGCCTGGCATCGAACGTCAGGTTAAAATCACCGCCCACAATCAAAACTCCCTCCGTGAACTCCTCCAATTTCCGCAAATACCTGCAGCACACTCGCGCCTGATCCTGATTGGGGAGGTACAAATTAGCTAAGGTGAACAGCTTATTCCGAATGGACAGTTTAAGAAACACATAACGACCACCCGGGTCAACCAGAACGTCTACCAGTTTATGAGAGAGTGACTTGTGGATACAAATACTAGCACCCTTGGACTTGGATTCCGGGTTGGTACTGTGGAACCAGACTGGATAATAACGATTTGTAAACTGTGGGGTGTGGCCCACCTGAAAATGAGTCTCCTGTAAAAACAGGATATTCACACGTTCTTTGTGCATGTTGTACAATATCTGCGAACGCTTTTCGGGGACATTAAGCCCTCTAGCATTAAAGGTACAGATTTTCAGCTGCGCCATTTCCAACGCACGTATGTCTAGCAAATCAAGAAATGTGCTACAACAGTGAAGAGAAGGACAAGACAGACAAGGAAGGGAGACACGACAACGAGGACAAACAAGCGGGTGAACAAGCACCCACTCCTTGATCTAATCAAGGAGAAACAATCCAATATACACCGGATATAACCAGTGAAACCCTAAGAGGAGGAGTGTCAGGACAAGGTCTAGCCAGTGCCCCGCACCCCCCAACCCAGCAAATTTTATATAGCAAATAACGATATAACACACAAGAAAGGAAAACCAAGGCACTTAGTGTGATACCCAAAAATAATTAAATAAGAGTTACGTTGTTAGTAGGGCCCTAAAGAAACCCCAACAGCGAACACCCCTGCATACATTCATTGTCAGCATAAATGTACAAACAGGTTAGCAATAAAGAAAAATAATAAAAATAATAATACATTCACGATTGTGGCGTGTTAACGGCAATCGACCTATATAGCCACCAGGTCTCCAACAGCAATCACCTGTGATACATAATGCAGACCTATTCAGTAATGACCATATGTAACTCCGCATACAAATAGAAACTGGGGAGGAGACCTCCAGCTCACCTTTCACACTCCAGTGTGGTGTGGATTGTGGATGGCGCTCGGATCCTCGTGTCGGCACACGGCAGGCTAACGGAGAAGTCAAAAGGCATTTTTTCATTCAACACGAACCAAAACCAGAAGATTCCAGCACACTAACATCATCCTCAACTTCAGATACTGAAAGACAGGCACAATCATTGCCCGAATTGACGGTTCAGCCATCAAATTTTTCATTTGAAGAACTCACAACGATAGTTAGCCTTGATCATATGAGGAATGAAACGCCAAATCAAACAGTAACTACAGCTCCCAATTTCAAAACATCAAACCCCAAATTTTACCCCACCAGCTCACGTACAGATTCCATGGATCGGTTTCAAATGGTCATCGAAAAAGAACTACACCATCTTGCTGACAACCTCAAAGGACAGCGCCCGATAAAGAACATGTCAATCAAACTCAAAGAAGCAGCAAAATCATTACAAGATAACAAACAAATAATCATCAAAATGTCAGACAAAGGGGGCAACGTTACAGTATTAAACAAAGAAGATTACAAAAATTCCATCTTAAACATGTTGTCGGATGAAACCACCTACAAAAAATTGGACAAAAACCCAATAGAAACAATCCAATTGGCAATGAAAAAACTACTCAATGATGGGCTTCAGGGTGGGTTTATCAACCAAAAACAAATGGACTTTATCTACATCGATCAACCAATCACCCCAATTATCCATGCACTCCCAAAAATCCACAAACAGCTATTCCCTCCACCTATGAGACCGATTGTTTCAGGTATTGGATCGATCTTAGAGAGACTTTCAGAATGGTTAGATACATTGTTACAACCATTGGCACAAACGACACCTGGCTTTCTTAGAGACACTAAACATGTCCTAAATTTACTATTCAACAAACGTTGGGACAAAAAATACAGCTGGCTTACATGCGACGTCGTGTCACTATATACTTCAATCCCACATCGAATTGCTCACGTTGCACTTGATTATCATCTTACCAAACATAGTACATATGATGTACACTTCCAATTATACATACTTGAGGTACTCAATTTTCTCCTAACACATAACTACTTCCAATTTGATTCAAAATACTATTTGCAGCTCAAAGGGGTATCCATGGGGGCCAAATTCTCCCCCTCAATAGCCAACTTGGTCATGGCTTGGTGGGAACAATTTCATATCTTTTCAACCGAAAACACATACAGTCATTGCATAGAATGGTACGGTAGATATATCGACGATATATTGATTATCTGGAGAGAAGACACCAACATTATCCCTGAGTTCGCACAATTCCTCAACAATAATGACTGCAATCTAAAATTCACGTACCACTTTGATGTCACAAACATCATCTTCTTGGATTTAGAACTTATGGGTATCAATGGCCAAAACATCTTGACCAAAACACACCGAAAACCCACGGCAACTAACAATATATTACATGCGAAAAGCAATCATACAAAGCATACCATCAAAGCCATTCCGGTGGGAGAAATGCACCGTGCTAAAAGGAACTGTACATCACAAAAACAATTTGAAGCAGAACAAGAAATAATTAAAACAAGACTCAAAGAAAGAGGCTATCCCGAATGGTCACTCAATCGGGCCAGTAACATTATGACCAAGAAAAGCAGACCCCAACTTCTAGGTCACCGTAGCAAAACAGTAAACTCAACTTATAACACGCAACAGATGGACAACCAACCAACGTTGATCCTACAACAGAGTAATCAGTTTACACAAATCAAAAAAATAGTAACTAACTACCTACCTATTCTTATGGAAGATGACACTCTACGCACGGTGTTGTCCGGAGGGTGCAAAATAGTGGCAAGGAAAGCTTCCTCCCTAGGTACCAGCTTGTCTCCATCCTTATTCACTGCCAACGAAAAACCAAAAACAACATGGTTAGAGACTATTGGCTTCTATAAATGTGGGCAGCACCCATGCAAAGTGTGCTCCCATGTACAGATTACCAAAACTTTCAGTGACTCCACAAAAAAAGACAGTTTCAACATTCAAAACTACATCAATTGTAATTCTGAAGCCGTCATCTACATCATAGAGTGCACTGAATGCAATTTAAAATACGTAGGCTGTACCAATCGGAAGTTTAAAGTAAGAATTCTAGAACACCTCAGCTATATCAGAAATGAAAACATTCTAAATATATCAAATGCCGCTAAGCACTTCATTTCCCAACATCATAGATCCATCAAATGTTTTCGTTGCTACGCAATAGAAAAAATTCATCCCTGCAAACGAGGAGGGGACATAAAACACAAAATCCATCTTAGGGAAGCTTACTGGATATACAGACTCAATACTAGATATCCAAAAGGCCTAAACCTAAGAAAAGAACTAATGTATCTATACTAAAAAGTCATCATACATACAAATATTACTAGCTAACAAATACAATCACTACATATAGAAGCAATATCAGCCATACACAAACATAACATTAGGATAGAGTTACGACTTACAAAAATCAAAATCGAATCAATTATGCGAATCCATGTGAGGTACAAATCCCCCAAGTGATGCATGCATAACATGTGCTTTTTGTCATGCACACTTTTTAATTCACATATCACCTAGTCTTGTTGTTCATTTACGTGTTCCTAATTCCCTTGTAGATCCAGTTGAGTCCTTCCTACACATTCCCCACATGGTCCTCATCATCAATGCAGATCACGCTGTCACATTCTAAGAGGCCTTCATGCATACCTCATTTTCAGGCAAACAACATCAGTCACGCAACAACACCAATCCCAATTCATTTTCATGGCCACTTTTACATGACTGGATAACCCATCAAGACCAGCTCGATAGGTCCCCGATGTTCGCTATAACCAATAAATAAACACAACCTTATGCATATAAATCATCGGTTATACGAGTAAAAATCCACGCTTTAATATTACTCACGGCCAACACGAACGTTCATGATGGTTTTTGGGAGCTCGTGTAGACCTGGATATACTTCTAAACCAGACTCCGAGATTGCTATATATCCACTGAAAAATCTGAAACGTCACAATTAAATCAAAACAAAATTATTGTTAACATACAGCACCTATCACAAACAGTTATAACATATCATACAATCCCAATCGTCTAGGTCAGATAAAGATTTAGAATAATCCTATTACTTACGGAAAAGATCCAACCGATAACATAGGAACCCACGACCATTGCCGGTCTGCGTTCCAACGCAGAACAGAGGATGACACGCATCAATTAACAGCTGACTGAGTATAAATGGATCATTTCCGGCTGTGCGTTCCAAAACAACTCAGACGATGACACGCATGAATCAGCTGACTAAGTATAAAATGACAGCGCGCTCATTTAAAAAATCACTACAGCCAAGTTTAAGGACGCGGATAGTCGTCCGAAACGCGTAGGCTCCGAGGACATACACCTCCACTTCTCACTCACCCAGGACTATATGCAACTGGACTTCCTTTTAATCTACCTCCAATAAACTTGGAACAGAATATCCGTTTTAACTACACCGAGCGCTGGATCCTACCTCCTACCTTCTTCCTTCTCCGTTAGCCTGCCGTGTGCCGACACGAGGATCCGAGCGCCATCCACAATCCACACCACACTGGAGTGTGAAAGGTGAGCTGGAGGTCTCCTCCCCAGTTTCTATTTGTCTGCAAGTTCGGTCACCTATACCTCTCGAGCTCCCTCAACACTAGTTGTTCTAGGAAGAACACTAGTTAGTCCGGACATACGTCCAATACAAGTCCTAACTCAGGCGGGTGTTGTGATAAGTGAAGTGTTACATGCCAGCCACTTAGATAAAGTAGACACAACTAATCTACAAGCAAATATCATTACTAATAATACAAGTAATATTGTTAAATAACAAGCCGGTTGACCTATAAAATATACTCTGATTTTAACTCACTTGCACATTGTACCTTACCTCAAATCCTTATCTGAATAGCTTCAAAGTATCATGACTCAAGAAACTCAAGTTTCTCGTACAGAACTGGCTGAAAAAGTGTTTGGCAACTATGATAAATATACTGAAGAAAACCAAGACATGGAAGACCTTTTTCACAAACTAGAAAAAAACTTAGCCCAACAAGCTAAAATCTGGTGGGATCTCACCACGTTAAAAAACTACATTGCAAAGGACATGATCCCTAGAGGGTTACGGTTACGCAAAACACCCAGCTTCATCTATACAGAGGACTTTTTAAAGGACTGGAATGAAATCCTATCAACATGCTCGATAAATTTAATGAAATTAATCACAAAACAGGAGGAACTCAAACTCAAAGAATTAGATGTCAACATTGTGGACATAAAGAAATCACTAGAAGTCTTTTCAAACTCACCTTCGTTCACCCTTCTCTACACCAGGACGTCATCAGCCACTGACAAACTTGATCACGCTATTGCAGACATAAAGAAAAACAAATTTCAAAGAGACATTAAAGATTATTCATGCAACGAAGTTTATAACTGGAGCCACAAAACAAGGAATTACAACAGACCGAGACCAATCCTAAAAAGAAGAAACCAGACTCACAAACAAATCAGGGATCTACCAAACAGAGTCAGTTTTAGCTCCACAGAACCAGATTCTGCCGATGGTTTCTCAGAAGACGATAACATTCGAACACATCCACACGTCAACTTTAGATCAGATAACAATATGTTCCAGTCAAAAAACGGGGAAGGAGGGGCGGCAGAAAACATAAGTCGATCAAATACAGAACAGAACCGCCGCCTCCGCTCAAGGAAATTCTAACAACATTAACCACTAATGTCACCAATCTTTCCTCCATACCTCTAACTGTGGAACAAAATGAAGTCCTATCTCTAGGCCTAAACTATGCCCCCAAAAAAAACTTCAACCTCTTTAAAACCATACTTGATATCAATAAATTCATCCGTAATTTGACAGTCAAAAGGCATTTTTTCATTCAACACGAACCAAAACCAGAAGATTCCAGCACACTAACATCATCCTCAACTTCAGATACTGAAAGACAGGCACAATCATTGCCCGAATTGACGGTTCAGCCATCAAATTTTTCATTTGAAGAACTCACAACGATAGTTAGCCTTGATCATATGAGGAATGAAACGCCAAATCAAACAGTAACTACAGCTCCCAATTTCAAAACATCAAACCCCAAATTTTACCCCACCAGCTCACGTACAGATTCCATGGATCGGTTTCAAATGGTCATCGAAAAAGAACTACACCATCTTGCTGACAACCTCAAAGGACAGCGCCCGATAAAGAACATGTCAATCAAACTCAAAGAAGCAGCAAAATCATTACAAGATAACAAACAAATAATCATCAAAATGTCAGACAAAGGGGGCAACATTACAGTATTAAACAAAGAAGATTACAAAAATTCCATCTTAAACATGTTGTCGGATGAAACCACCTACAAAAAATTGGACAAAAACCCAATAGAAACAATCCAATTGGCAATGAAAAAACTACTCAATGATGGGCTTCAGGGTGGGTTTATCAACCAAAAACAAATGGACTTTATCTACATCGATCAACCAATCACCCCAATTATCCATGCACTCCCAAAAATCCACAAACAGCTATTCCCTCCACCTATGAGACCGATTGTTTCAGGTATTGGATCGATCTTAGAGAGACTTTCAGAATGGTTAGATACATTGTTACAACCATTGGCACAAACGACACCTGGCTTTCTTAGAGACACTAAACATGTCCTAAATTTACTATTCAACAAACGTTGGGACAAAAAATACAGCTGGCTTACATGCGACGTCGTGTCACTATATACTTCAATCCCACATCGAATTGCTCACGTTGCACTTGATTATCATCTTACCAAACATAGTACATATGATGTACACTTCCAATTATACATACTTGAGGTACTCAATTTTCTCCTAACACATAACTACTTCCAATTTGATTCAAAATACTATTTGCAGCTCAAAGGGGTATCCATGGGGGCCAAATTCTCCCCCTCAATAGCCAACTTGGTCATGGCTTGGTGGGAACAATTTCATATCTTTTCAACCGAAAACACATACAGTCATTGCATAGAATGGTACGGTAGATATATCGACGATATATTGATTATCTGGAGAGAAGACACCAACATTATCCCTGAGTTCGCACAATTCCTCAACAATAATGACTGCAATCTAAAATTCACGTACCACTTTGATGTCACAAACATCATCTTCTTGGATTTAGAACTTATGGGTATCAATGGCCAAAACATCTTGACCAAAACACACCGAAAACCCACGGCAACTAACAATATATTACATGCGAAAAGCAATCATACAAAGCATACCATCAAAGCCATTCCGGTGGGAGAAATGCACCGTGCTAAAAGGAACTGTACATCACAAAAACAATTTGAAGCAGAACAAGAAATAATTAAAACAAGACTCAAAGAAAGAGGCTATCCCGAATGGTCACTCAATCGGGCCAGTAACATTATGACCAAGAAAAGCAGACCCCAACTTCTAGGTCACCGTAGCAAAACAGTAAACTCAACTTATAACACGCAACAGATGGACAACCAACCAACGTTGATCCTACAACAGAGTAATCAGTTTACACAAATCAAAAAAATAGTAACTAACTACCTACCTATTCTTATGGAAGATGACACTCTACGCACGGTGTTGTCCGGAGGGTGCAAAATAGTGGCAAGGAAAGCTTCCTCCCTAGGTACCAGCTTGTCTCCATCCTTATTCACTGCCAACGAAAAACCAAAAACAACATGGTTAGAGACTATTGGCTTCTATAAATGTGGGCAGCACCCATGCAAAGTGTGCTCCCATGTACAGATTACCAAAACTTTCAGTGACTCCACAAAAAAAGACAGTTTCAACATTCAAAACTACATCAATTGTAATTCTGAAGCCGTCATCTACATCATAGAGTGCACTGAATGCAATTTAAAATACGTAGGCTGTACCAATCGGAAGTTTAAAGTAAGAATTCTAGAACACCTCAGCTATATCAGAAATGAAAACATTCTAAATATATCAAATGCCGCTAAGCACTTCATTTCCCAACATCATAGATCCATCAAATGTTTTCGTTGCTACGCAATAGAAAAAATTCATCCCTGCAAACGAGGAGGGGACATAAAACACAAAATCCATCTTAGGGAAGCTTACTGGATATACAGACTCAATACTAGATATCCAAAAGGCCTAAACCTAAGAAAAGAACTAATGTATCTATACTAAAAAGTCATCATACATACAAATATTACTAGCTAACAAATACAATCACTACATATAGAAGCAATATCAGCCATACACAAACATAACATTAGGATAGAGTTACGACTTACAAAAATCAAAATCGAATCAATTATGCGAATCCATGTGAGGTACAAATCCCCCAAGTGATGCATGCATAACATGTGCTTTTTGTCATGCACACTTTTTAATTCACATATCACCTAGTCTTGTTGTTCATTTACGTGTTCCTAATTCCCTTGTAGATCCAGTTGAGTCCTTCCTACACATTCCCCACATGGTCCTCATCATCAATGCAGATCACGCTGTCACATTCTAAGAGGCCTTCATGCATACCTCATTTTCAGGCAAACAACATCAGTCACGCAACAACACCAATCCCAATTCATTTTCATGGCCACTTTTACATGACTGGATAACCCATCAAGACCAGCTCGATAGGTCCCCGATGTTCGCTATAACCAATAAATAAACACAACCTTATGCATATAAATCATCGGTTATACGAGTAAAAATCCACGCTTTAATATTACTCACGGCCAACACGAACGTTCATGATGGTTTTTGGGAGCTCGTGTAGACCTGGATATACTTCTAAACCAGACTCTGAGATTGCTATATATCCACTGAAAAATCTGAAACGTCACAATTAAATCAAAACAAAATTATTGTTAACATACAGCACCTATCACAAACAGTTATAACATATCATACAATCCCAATCGTCTAGGTCAGATAAAGATTTAGAATAATCCTATTACTTACGGAAAAGATCCAACCGATAACATAGGAACCCACGACCATTGCCGGTCTGCGTTCCAACGCAGAACAGAGGATGACACGCATCAATTAACAGCTGACTGAGTATAAATGGATCATTTCCGGCTGTGCGTTCCAAAACAACTCAGACGATGACACGCATGAATCAGCTGACTAAGTATAAAATGACAGCGCGCTCATTTCAAAAATCACTACAGCCAAGTTTAAGGACGCGGATAGTCGTCCGAAACGCGTAGGCTCCGAGGACATACACCTCCACTTCTCACTCACCCAGGACTATATGCAACTGGACTTCCTTTTAATCTACCTCCAATAAACTTGGAACAGAATATCCGTTTTAACTACACCGAGCGCTGGATCCTACCTCCTACCTTCTTCCTTCTCCGTTAGCCTGCCGTGTGCCGACACGAGGATCCGAGCGCCATCCACAATCCACACCACACTGGAGTGTGAAAGGTGAGCTGGAGGTCTCCTCCCCAGTTTCTATTTGTCTGCAAGTTCGGTCACCTATACCTCTCGAGCTCCCTCAACACTAGTTGTTCTAGGAAGAACACTAGTTAGTCCGGACATACGTCCAATACAAGTCCTAACTCAGGCGGGTGTTGTGATAAGTGAAGTGTTACATGCCAGCCACTTAGATAAAGTAGACACAACTAATCTACAAGCAAATATCATTACTAATAATACAAGTAATATTGTTAAATAACAAGCCGGTTGACCTATAAAATATACTCTGATTTTAACTCACTTGCACATTGTACCTTACCTCAAATCCTTATCTGAATAGCTTCAAAGTATCATGACTCAAGAAACTCAAGTTTCTCGTACAGAACTGGCTGAAAAAGTGTTTGGCAACTATGATAAATATACTGAAGAAAACCAAGACATGGAAGACCTTTTTCACAAACTAGAAAAAAACTTAGCCCAACAAGCTAAAATCTGGTGGGATCTCACCACGTTAAAAAACTACATTGCAAAGGACATGATCCCTAGAGGGTTACGGTTACGCAAAACACCCAGCTTCATCTATACAGAGGACTTTTTAAAGGACTGGAATGAAATCCTATCAACATGCTCGATAAATTTAATGAAATTAATCACAAAACAGGAGGAACTCAAACTCAAAGAATTAGATGTCAACATTGTGGACATAAAGAAATCACTAGAAGTCTTTTCAAACTCACCTTCGTTCACCCTTCTCTACACCAGGACGTCATCAGCCACTGACAAACTTGATCACGCTATTGCAGACATAAAGAAAAACAAATTTCAAAGAGACATTAAAGATTATTCATGCAACGAAGTTTATAACTGGAGCCACAAAACAAGGAATTACAACAGACCGAGACCAATCCTAAAAAGAAGAAACCAGACTCACAAACAAATCAGGGATCTACCAAACAGAGTCAGTTTTAGCTCCACAGAACCAGATTCTGCCGATGGTTTCTCAGAAGACGATAACATTCGAACACATCCACACGTCAACTTTAGATCAGATAACAATATGTTCCAGTCAAAAAACGGGGAAGGAGGGGCGGCAGAAAACATAAGTCGATCAAATACAGAACAGAACCGCCGCCTCCGCTCAAGGAAATTCTAACAACATTAACCACTAATGTCACCAATCTTTCCTCCATACCTCTAACTGTGGAACAAAATGAAGTCCTATCTCTAGGCCTAAACTATGCCCCCAAAAAAAACTTCAACCTCTTTAAAACCATACTTGATATCAATAAATTCATCCGTAATTTGACAGTCAAAAGGCATTTTTTCATTCAACACGAACCAAAACCAGAAGATTCCAGCACACTAACATCATCCTCAACTTCAGATACTGAAAGACAGGCACAATCATTGCCCGAATTGACGGTTCAGCCATCAAATTTTTCATTTGAAGAACTCACAACGATAGTTAGCCTTGATCATATGAGGAATGAAACGCCAAATCAAACAGTAACTACAGCTCCCAATTTCAAAACATCAAACCCCAAATTTTACCCCACCAGCTCACGTACAGATTCCATGGATCGGTTTCAAATGGTCATCGAAAAAGAACTACACCATCTTGCTGACAACCTCAAAGGACAGCGCCCGATAAAGAACATGTCAATCAAACTCAAAGAAGCAGCAAAATCATTACAAGATAACAAACAAATAATCATCAAAATGTCAGACAAAGGGGGCAACGTTACAGTATTAAACAAAGAAGATTACAAAAATTCCATCTTAAACATGTTGTCGGATGAAACCACCTACAAAAAATTGGACAAAAACCCAATAGAAACAATCCAATTGGCAATGAAAAAACTACTCAATGATGGGCTTCAGGGTGGGTTTATCAACCAAAAACAAATGGACTTTATCTACATCGATCAACCAATCACCCCAATTATCCATGCACTCCCAAAAATCCACAAACAGCTATTCCCTCCACCTATGAGACCGATTGTTTCAGGTATTGGATCGATCTTAGAGAGACTTTCAGAATGGTTAGATACATTGTTACAACCATTGGCACAAACGACACCTGGCTTTCTTAGAGACACTAAACATGTCCTAAATTTACTATTCAACAAACGTTGGGACAAAAAATACAGCTGGCTTACATGCGACGTCGTGTCACTATATACTTCAATCCCACATCGAATTGCTCACGTTGCACTTGATTATCATCTTACCAAACATAGTACATATGATGTACACTTCCAATTATACATACTTGAGGTACTCAATTTTCTCCTAACACATAACTACTTCCAATTTGATTCAAAATACTATTTGCAGCTCAAAGGGGTATCCATGGGGGCCAAATTCTCCCCCTCAATAGCCAACTTGGTCATGGCTTGGTGGGAACAATTTCATATCTTTTCAACCGAAAACACATACAGTCATTGCATAGAATGGTACGGTAGATATATCGACGATATATTGATTATCTGGAGAGAAGACACCAACATTATCCCTGAGTTCGCACAATTCCTCAACAATAATGACTGCAATCTAAAATTCACGTACCACTTTGATGTCACAAACATCATCTTCTTGGATTTAGAACTTATGGGTATCAATGGCCAAAACATCTTGACCAAAACACACCGAAAACCCACGGCAACTAACAATATATTACATGCGAAAAGCAATCATACAAAGCATACCATCAAAGCCATTCCGGTGGGAGAAATGCACCGTGCTAAAAGGAACTGTACATCACAAAAACAATTTGAAGCAGAACAAGAAATAATTAAAACAAGACTCAAAGAAAGAGGCTATCCCGAATGGTCACTCAATCGGGCCAGTAACATTATGACCAAGAAAAGCAGACCCCAACTTCTAGGTCACCGTAGCAAAACAGTAAACTCAACTTATAACACGCAACAGATGGACAACCAACCAACGTTGATCCTACAACAGAGTAATCAGTTTACACAAATCAAAAAAATAGTAACTAACTACCTACCTATTCTTATGGAAGATGACACTCTACGCACGGTGTTGTCCGGAGGGTGCAAAATAGTGGCAAGGAAAGCTTCCTCCCTAGGTACCAGCTTGTCTCCATCCTTATTCACTGCCAACGAAAAACCAAAAACAACATGGTTAGAGACTATTGGCTTCTATAAATGTGGGCAGCACCCATGCAAAGTGTGCTCCCATGTACAGATTACCAAAACTTTCAGTGACTCCACAAAAAAAGACAGTTTCAACATTCAAAACTACATCAATTGTAATTCTGAAGCCGTCATCTACATCATAGAGTGCACTGAATGCAATTTAAAATACGTAGGCTGTACCAATCGGAAGTTTAAAGTAAGAATTCTAGAACACCTCAGCTATATCAGAAATGAAAACATTCTAAATATATCAAATGCCGCTAAGCACTTCATTTCCCAACATCATAGATCCATCAAATGTTTTCGTTGCTACGCAATAGAAAAAATTCATCCCTGCAAACGAGGAGGGGACATAAAACACAAAATCCATCTTAGGGAAGCTTACTGGATATACAGACTCAATACTAGATATCCAAAAGGCCTAAACCTAAGAAAAGAACTAATGTATCTATACTAAAAAGTCATCATACATACAAATATTACTAGCTAACAAATACAATCACTACATATAGAAGCAATATCAGCCATACACAAACATAACATTAGGATAGAGTTACGACTTACAAAAATCAAAATCGAATCAATTATGCGAATCCATGTGAGGTACAAATCCCCCAAGTGATGCATGCATAACATGTGCTTTTTGTCATGCACACTTTTTAATTCACATATCACCTAGTCTTGTTGTTCATTTACGTGTTCCTAATTCCCTTGTAGATCCAGTTGAGTCCTTCCTACACATTCCCCACATGGTCCTCATCATCAATGCAGATCACGCTGTCACATTCTAAGAGGCCTTCATGCATACCTCATTTTCAGGCAAACAACATCAGTCACGCAACAACACCAATCCCAATTCATTTTCATGGCCACTTTTACATGACTGGATAACCCATCAAGACCAGCTCGATAGGTCCCCGATGTTCGCTATAACCAATAAATAAACACAACCTTATGCATATAAATCATCGGTTATACGAGTAAAAATCCACGCTTTAATATTACTCACGGCCAACACGAACGTTCATGATGGTTTTTGGGAGCTCGTGTAGACCTGGATATACTTCTAAACCAGACTCTGAGATTGCTATATATCCACTGAAAAATCTGAAACGTCACAATTAAATCAAAACAAAATTATTGTTAACATACAGCACCTATCACAAACAGTTATAACATATCATACAATCCCAATCGTCTAGGTCAGATAAAGATTTAGAATAATCCTATTACTTACGGAAAAGATCCAACCGATAACATAGGAACCCACGACCATTGCCGGTCTGCGTTCCAACGCAGAACAGAGGATGACACGCATCAATTAACAGCTGACTGAGTATAAATGGATCATTTCCGGCTGTGCGTTCCAAAACAACTCAGACGATGACACGCATGAATCAGCTGACTAAGTATAAAATGACAGCGCGCTCATTTCAAAAATCACTACAGCCAAGTTTAAGGACGCGGATAGTCGTCCGAAACGCGTAGGCTCCGAGGACATACACCTCCACTTCTCACTCACCCAGGACTATATGCAACTGGACTTCCTTTTAATCTACCTCCAATAAACTTGGAACAGAATATCCGTTTTAACTACACCGAGCGCTGGATCCTACCTCCTACCTTCTTCCTTCTCCGTTAGCCTGCCGTGTGCCGACACGAGGATCCGAGCGCCATCCACAATCCACACCACACTGGAGTGTGAAAGGTGAGCTGGAGGTCTCCTCCCCAGTTTCTATTTGTCTGCAAGTTCGGTCACCTATACCTCTCGAGCTCCCTCAACACTAGTTGTTCTAGGAAGAACACTAGTTAGTCCGGACATACGTCCAATACAAGTCCTAACTCAGGCGGGTGTTGTGATAAGTGAAGTGTTACATGCCAGCCACTTAGATAAAGTAGACACAACTAATCTACAAGCAAATATCATTACTAATAATACAAGTAATATTGTTAAATAACAAGCCGGTTGACCTATAAAATATACTCTGATTTTAACTCACTTGCACATTGTACCTTACCTCAAATCCTTATCTGAATAGCTTCAAAGTATCATGACTCAAGAAACTCAAGTTTCTCGTACAGAACTGGCTGAAAAAGTGTTTGGCAACTATGATAAATATACTGAAGAAAACCAAGACATGGAAGACCTTTTTCACAAACTAGAAAAAAACTTAGCCCAACAAGCTAAAATCTGGTGGGATCTCACCACGTTAAAAAACTACATTGCAAAGGACATGATCCCTAGAGGGTTACGGTTACGCAAAACACCCAGCTTCATCTATACAGAGGACTTTTTAAAGGACTGGAATGAAATCCTATCAACATGCTCGATAAATTTAATGAAATTAATCACAAAACAGGAGGAACTCAAACTCAAAGAATTAGATGTCAACATTGTGGACATAAAGAAATCACTAGAAGTCTTTTCAAACTCACCTTCGTTCACCCTTCTCTACACCAGGACGTCATCAGCCACTGACAAACTTGATCACGCTATTGCAGACATAAAGAAAAACAAATTTCAAAGAGACATTAAAGATTATTCATGCAACGAAGTTTATAACTGGAGCCACAAAACAAGGAATTACAACAGACCGAGACCAATCCTAAAAAGAAGAAACCAGACTCACAAACAAATCAGGGATCTACCAAACAGAGTCAGTTTTAGCTCCACAGAACCAGATTCTGCCGATGGTTTCTCAGAAGACGATAACATTCGAACACATCCACACGTCAACTTTAGATCAGATAACAATATGTTCCAGTCAAAAAACGGGGAAGGAGGGGCGGCAGAAAACATAAGTCGATCAAATACAGAACAGAACCGCCGCCTCCGCTCAAGGAAATTCTAACAACATTAACCACTAATGTCACCAATCTTTCCTCCATACCTCTAACTGTGGAACAAAATGAAGTCCTATCTCTAGGCCTAAACTATGCCCCCAAAAAAAACTTCAACCTCTTTAAAACCATACTTGATATCAATAAATTCATCCGTAATTTGACAGTCAAAAGGCATTTTTTCATTCAACACGAACCAAAACCAGAAGATTCCAGCACACTAACATCATCCTCAACTTCAGATACTGAAAGACAGGCACAATCATTGCCCGAATTGACGGTTCAGCCATCAAATTTTTCATTTGAAGAACTCACAACGATAGTTAGCCTTGATCATATGAGGAATGAAACGCCAAATCAAACAGTAACTACAGCTCCCAATTTCAAAACATCAAACCCCAAATTTTACCCCACCAGCTCACGTACAGATTCCATGGATCGGTTTCAAATGGTCATCGAAAAAGAACTACACCATCTTGCTGACAACCTCAAAGGACAGCGCCCGATAAAGAACATGTCAATCAAACTCAAAGAAGCAGCAAAATCATTACAAGATAACAAACAAATAATCATCAAAATGTCAGACAAAGGGGGCAACGTTACAGTATTAAACAAAGAAGATTACAAAAATTCCATCTTAAACATGTTGTCGGATGAAACCACCTACAAAAAATTGGACAAAAACCCAATAGAAACAATCCAATTGGCAATGAAAAAACTACTCAATGATGGGCTTCAGGGTGGGTTTATCAACCAAAAACAAATGGACTTTATCTACATCGATCAACCAATCACCCCAATTATCCATGCACTCCCAAAAATCCACAAACAGCTATTCCCTCCACCTATGAGACCGATTGTTTCAGGTATTGGATCGATCTTAGAGAGACTTTCAGAATGGTTAGATACATTGTTACAACCATTGGCACAAACGACACCTGGCTTTCTTAGAGACACTAAACATGTCCTAAATTTACTATTCAACAAACGTTGGGACAAAAAATACAGCTGGCTTACATGCGACGTCGTGTCACTATATACTTCAATCCCACATCGAATTGCTCACATTGCACTTGATTATCATCTTACCAAACATAGTACATATGATGTACACTTCCAATTATACATACTTGAGGTACTCAATTTTCTCCTAACACATAACTACTTCCAATTTGATTCAAAATACTATTTGCAGCTCAAAGGGGTATCCATGGGGGCCAAATTCTCCCCCTCAATAGCCAACTTGGTCATGGCTTGGTGGGAACAATTTCATATCTTTTCAACCGAAAACACATACAGTCATTGCATAGAATGGTACGGTAGATATATCGACGATATATTGATTATCTGGAGAGAAGACACCAACATTATCCCTGAGTTCGCACAATTCCTCAACAATAATGACTGCAATCTAAAATTCACGTACCACTTTGATGTCACAAACATCATCTTCTTGGATTTAGAACTTATGGGTATCAATGGCCAAAACATCTTGACCAAAACACACCGAAAACCCACGGCAACTAACAATATATTACATGCGAAAAGCAATCATACAAAGCATACCATCAAAGCCATTCCGGTGGGAGAAATGCACCGTGCTAAAAGGAACTGTACATCACAAAAACAATTTGAAGCAGAACAAGAAATAATTAAAACAAGACTCAAAGAAAGAGGCTATCCCGAATGGTCACTCAATCGGGCCAGTAACATTATGACCAAGAAAAGCAGACCCCAACTTCTAGGTCACCGTAGCAAAACAGTAAACTCAACTTATAACACGCAACAGATGGACAACCAACCAACGTTGATCCTACAACAGAGTAATCAGTTTACACAAATCAAAAAAATAGTAACTAACTACCTACCTATTCTTATGGAAGATGACACTCTACGCACGGTGTTGTCCGGAGGGTGCAAAATAGTGGCAAGGAAAGCTTCCTCCCTAGGTACCAGCTTGTCTCCATCCTTATTCACTGCCAACGAAAAACCAAAAACAACATGGTTAGAGACTATTGGCTTCTATAAATGTGGGCAGCACCCATGCAAAGTGTGCTCCCATGTACAGATTACCAAAACTTTCAGTGACTCCACAAAAAAAGACAGTTTCAACATTCAAAACTACATCAATTGTAATTCTGAAGCCGTCATCTACATCATAGAGTGCACTGAATGCAATTTAAAATACGTAGGCTGTACCAATCGGAAGTTTAAAGTAAGAATTCTAGAACACCTCAGCTATATCAGAAATGAAAACATTCTAAATATATCAAATGCCGCTAAGCACTTCATTTCCCAACATCATAGATCCATCAAATGTTTTCGTTGCTACGCAATAGAAAAAATTCATCCCTGCAAACGAGGAGGGGACATAAAACACAAAATCCATCTTAGGGAAGCTTACTGGATATACAGACTCAATACTAGATATCCAAAAGGCCTAAACCTAAGAAAAGAACTAATGTATCTATACTAAAAAGTCATCATACATACAAATATTACTAGCTAACAAATACAATCACTACATATAGAAGCAATATCAGCCATACACAAACATAACATTAGGATAGAGTTACGACTTACAAAAATCAAAATCGAATCAATTATGCGAATCCATGTGAGGTACAAATCCCCCAAGTGATGCATGCATAACATGTGCTTTTTGTCATGCACACTTTTTAATTCACATATCACCTAGTCTTGTTGTTCATTTACGTGTTCCTAATTCCCTTGTAGATCCAGTTGAGTCCTTCCTACACATTCCCCACATGGTCCTCATCATCAATGCAGATCACGCTGTCACATTCTAAGAGGCCTTCATGCATACCTCATTTTCAGGCAAACAACATCAGTCACGCAACAACACCAATCCCAATTCATTTTCATGGCCACTTTTACATGACTGGATAACCCATCAAGACCAGCTCGATAGGTCCCCGATGTTCGCTATAACCAATAAATAAACACAACCTTATGCATATAAATCATCGGTTATACGAGTAAAAATCCACGCTTTAATATTACTCACGGCCAACACGAACGTTCATGATGGTTTTTGGGAGCTCGTGTAGACCTGGATATACTTCTAAACCAGACTCCGAGATTGCTATATATCCACTGAAAAATCTGAAACGTCACAATTAAATCAAAACAAAATTATTGTTAACATACAGCACCTATCACAAACAGTTATAACATATCATACAATCCCAATCGTCTAGGTCAGATAAAGATTTAGAATAATCCTATTACTTACGGAAAAGATCCAACCGATAACATAGGAACCCACGACCATTGCCGGTCTGCGTTCCAACGCAGAACAGAGGATGACACGCATCAATTAACAGCTGACTGAGTATAAATGGATCATTTCCGGCTGTGCGTTCCAAAACAACTCAGACGATGACACGCATGAATCAGCTGACTAAGTATAAAATGACAGCGCGCTCATTTCAAAAATCACTACAGCCAAGTTTAAGGACGCGGATAGTCGTCTGAAACGCGTAGGCTCCGAGGACATACACCTCCACTTCTCACTCACCCAGGACTATATGCAACTGGACTTCCTTTTAATCTACCTCCAATAAACTTGGAACAGAATATCCGTTTTAACTACACCGAGCGCTGGATCCTACCTCCTACCTTCTTCCTAACTCCGCATACAATTGCTTCAGCTGATAAACACAATAACCATTGTAATTAGGCTCCGACAGCAGGCTGCAATTAAGAGACATTAAAAAGGGCATCACATCGGCTCCACAGGCCGACCATCATGACGCCTCATAGGAGAGGCAGGAGAACGACCTCGCCTGCGTGATCGTGGACGCGGCGGCGGGATGGGAACATAAGGCCAATCAGGGAGAGAGACTCTAGGCAAACGGAGAGCCTCGCAGAAATCTGGAACATCCCCCGGTTCACGAACACTCAGCAGTGCCCCGTTCCTGCGAACCTGCAATTGAAAGGGGTGACCCCAAGAGTAGGAGATCTCATGTTCTCTCAAGGCATCCAGCAAAGGACGTAGCACTCGGCGCTTGTCCAAAGTCATCCTGGACAAATCAGACAGTAGCTGGATCTTGACTCCCTGTAATAACACCTCGCCTTTATCCCGGGCCTTCCTCATGATCTGCTCCTTAAGAGAGAAAAAATGGACACGACATAGCACATCTCTAGGCCTATCAGGATCCGGGTTGCGCGGACCTAGAGTCCTGTGAGCTCTATCCAGCTCCAGAGGATCATCAGCAGGGCGCCCGAGTAAAGAATTAAACAGAGACTGTAGAGCAGGAATAAGTTGACCCGGAGAGATATCCTCAGGAATGCCCCGCAGCCGAATATTATTACGGCGATTCCGATTCTCATGATCCTCAGCAAGATTAAATAATGTGTGGATCTGCTGAGAGTGCTGATCCAATCAGTCGGCATGAGAAACTTGTTGCTGAGTAATACTGGATACATCGCTTTCCATCCGCTTTACTTGATCAGACAATTGAGATAAATTGGTAGTAAGAGATTGTATTTCCGATTTATATGTCGTCTCCAGACGGTTTACATAACGTTCCATGTCCTGTTTAGTGGGCAATGCTGATAACTGCTGTCTCAAGCCCTGTAAATCATCCCCTAGGACAGCAGAACCCCCTATGTGAGAGGAGGGATGAACAGCCATATCTCTGGGAGAGGTAGAAGACAGCATTGCAGGCCCCCGCACATGAGGGGAGGATAAGGGAGAAACCCGGCCGCCATGACAGGCACCACGTGGCGAGCAGTCCCGCGCAAGCAGCGCCATCTCAGCCCCAGAAGAGCTCGGCTCAATCCCATCCAGCAAGGAGGGAAACTGCCCCTGAGAGCCCGATATCGAGGGGAAGGCACTAGCGGTACCTGATGCAGCGACGCCGGCTGCAGATGATAGCCCCTCTGAAAGCGAAGTCCCGGCGCCATCACACCTCCCCTCCAGCGGCGCCATCTTAGATGATGTTCCAGATGCAGCGTCGGTCAGAAATCTCTGGATAGAGCCGGTTGAAGACATCTGCCGTGTACAGTAAGGAGTCCCCGTGGAGGCCTTGGATTTCCTGACCATCAGGGTGATAGAATGATACTTATTAATGTGCTTATGAGTGGGTTAGGGAAGTGCAGGAACGGAGCTCTCAAGCAGCACGTCTAAATAAAAAAACACTGCTGTAATCTACATTACAGCGCGGATCACATCATGTACAAGATAGGCCACTTATAATGTGGTGACTGAGCCTCTTTAAGTGTCTTTTAGAATATGTTGGAGATCTGGGATCAGTGTAAGAAGATGTATTGCCCATAGTGTTTGCTAGTCGACTTTTCACTCACTAAAATCCAATGTAATTTAATCCGGCATTTGATAATCCAGAAAGTCTGATGATCTGGCTCTTGTTTCCAGCACAAATCTGTATAATGTGGAACCAATGAAGAAATTCCTCTAAGGAAATGTTGTTCTGAAATAATGGAAAGGGTGAAGCTGGGCCCTGAGGAGTGGGGGGCCGACATGCCACATTAGAGGACTCCAGTACTATACATGGACATGATAATTGGGGGTCCCTGATACAGATTTACATTGGGAGCTTCAAGTTATGACTGCTTACAAGTCAGTTTCATATACCTTTGTGTGTCGTCTGATAATCGAGCACCTATAAAGTCCCATTGATGCCAGATTAAAGGAATTTTCCGTACGTTGTGCACTACAGTCATGTAACATTGCTGCGTCCCTGAGGCGTCTTGTGAATATACAAGACTGTTCTGGAAACAAGTGCTGAATTATCAGATTTTCTGGATGATCGGAAGCCGGATTAAGGGAATTTCAGTGTATTTACATCACGTGCGCCGCGCGACCTGACTCATCTTTATTTTTATACAGACGTCACATGACCTGGTTGTTGTAGTTTTATTCTTTATTATATGAAAGTTCCCACATATTAAATCCTTGTGTGAATGATGGGAATCCGAATCCCATATATGAGGCCGGCCCCGCAGAGAACAAGATTATGTAATATATTGATTATAGGCGTATGGATAGAGAACAGTCCAGCAGGCAGCACAGTATCGTCTTGTATCTATTGTGAAGCGATTTGGCGGCAGAATCAGGTTTTGTCGTGTACAGGTTGAACCCACGACTATTAGTAATAATGAAGCGGATCATATTGGTACATCGTGCCCCCTCCCCTCTCAGATCCGGTTATTCCGTGTCCATTCGTTGAACGGTTTCTTCCACCAGATCGCAGCGAGTTACGGTTTCGCTCAGGACGGCGGTGGTGCCCCGCAGGTAACGATAAGAAGCGAACCTGGGATGAGAGTAGGGAGAAGGATTATACGTAGACCGTGCGACATTGGTACCATCTGATGGAGTGTCCGCAGCGGGGGCATGTATAGGGGACGGGGCAGGACATGTTCACATTATGGCTCATGGTATATTCACACCCAGGGTCGTACTGGCCCACCAGAAGATCCTGCGGTTGGCCCTGAAGATCCAGCAGAAGACCCCCCCATTGGGAGCTGACACCACACCAATCATAAGTGTAGAGCTAACCTGAGCCCCCGACCCATGGGCACCATAGCAGCCGTAGGGGCTGATTCTATGTACGCACTGCAGGGTTTTATGTAAGTTCTGCAGCTTTCTAATGTGCTTTGTACTTCAATTCTCATCATTTCCAAGATATCTGCTTGCTATCAGTGAATGGAGCATGCATAGTTGCAACCCATTATGTCAAGCTGAAAATGTGCGTTGCTTGTCACAGTCAGACGGTGTGATCAAGTTGTGGTGCATTGCCATGAAATTGTTATGGTAATCACAAATATAAACCGCGATTTGACTGCACCATGTGAATAGACCCTAGCAGAGTTAGGTCAGAACGGATTTTCATTTTCTGGATGTAAACAATTAATATTTCCTTTCACTGCAAGCAAGCAGAAATCTTGAACTGGGTGAGGAGTTAGAGCTGATAGTATATTAGAAAGTTGCAGAACTTTTCATTATACAGTGATTAAAACATAAACCCTCCATTAAGGACGATCCTTGTTCTCCCCCACAAGAGATTTCAGGGGACACTGCCGCCATCAACATTACATTGTCAGCGAGGTAGCATTGATATGGGGGTACCCTATATATGTATATGGCCTCTTATATTATTTTACCTTTTTCCCTTGGCCTCCATTTCGGTGTAACCCCTTAATACCTGTGCCCCTCCACGTGTAATGACACAAAGATCCACGCCACTGCCGGAGCCAAGGTCACAGATGATGCCCGCCGTTATGGAGTCCGTGACTAGTTGCTTAGCGTCCTCCAGCTGAGAGAAGATGGGAGTCAAATTAAATCTTACTGTCTGCATAGTGAATGAGTCTATTCACAGTATATGAGTCTATTCACACAGTGCGTCATATCGCAGCTTACTGCCACAAAGCAATAAACCACAATTTGACTGCATTGTGTGAATCGACCTATAAGGCCACTTGATCAATATTTCAGGCAAACCCCCTCCTTTGCGCAATAATGATCTACTAAAAATGAATTGAGCTCATTATTTGTCAGGTATGAAAGTGCCGCAGATGACCAACAGCAGCCACTATTGTTGTATAATCTGTGGTGTATGGCCAAATCACCCCGTTATACAGTGACATGACGGATAATGAGGTAATGTTGCCATTCAGGAGCCTGGGAAAGCTGGGCGGCAGTTCCTGGTGGCCATATTAGTTGTCACTAAGAAATGACAGAAAAGAAGGATAACATCTTGATAGAAGAGGGTGGCTTTTTTGGGCTCCGCAGCTGCAGGGATATTACATTTCACATTGATGCCCACATTTATGGCCCCCTGTATTCTGTGAATGGAGAGAGCATAGGGGCTGCCATAAAGTGTGGCCGGCCATGACAGCAGTTTTCACTTCCCTCCATTCACGGCCTGGATCCTGCGGACAATGCTGGCGGTGATTTGAGTTCTGGATATATATTAGGGACAAGCTTACAATATATTTCCCCTATAAACTACTTAGAGGGGCTCCATGAGGGGCTTCACTTTCACTGTACTTCACGTCTTATGAGGAATATATGGCTACCTACATGAAGTTATTACGCTCTCTCCTCCATGTCGGGTTTGACCATCAGACCCCAGACCATCACATTACCTCCACCATGCTTGACAGATGGCGTCAGGCACTCTTCCAGCATCTTTTCAGTTGTTCTGCGTCTCACAAATCTTCTTCTGTGCAGGGGCGTAGCTAAAGGCTCATGGGCCCCGATGCAAAAATTCTTATTGAGCCCCCCCCCCCCCCCGCAAACTCTCCTAAGTGACCCAACAATGCAGCACTAGCAGCCGGGGCGTCACTAAGGCTGGGTTCACACACCCTATTTACGGACGTAATTCGGGCGTTTTAGCATTGAATTACGTCTGAAAATGCGGCTCAACAGCGTTGGCAAACATCTGCCCATTCATTTGAATGGGTCTTACGATGTTCTGTGCCGACGGTCATTTTTTTTACACGCCGCTGTCAAAAGGCGGCGCGTAAAAAAGACGCCCGCATCAAAGAAGTGCCTGTCACTTCTTCAGACGTAAATGGAGCCGTTTTCCATGGACTCCATGGAAAAACAGCTCCAATTACGTCCGTAATTGACGCAGCGAAAGACACCTGCACATGCTATTACGGCTGAAATTACGGTGCTGTTTTCTCCTGAAAACAGCACCGTAATTTCAGCCGTAACGGACGCTGCCGTATGAACATACCCTCAGGGCTTAAAATGTCAGGGGAAATAGCCCCAATACATATGTGTCCGCCCCCCAAAAAATGTGTGTATAGGAGACAGCATATCTATAGCACTACGACCCTATAAACTATGGATAGGATTAGATACATTGGCTGAGCAGACAGTATCACACATGATAGGATTAGATACAGTGGCTGAGCAGACAGTATCACACATGATAGGATTAGATACAGTGGCTGAGCAGACAGTATCACACATGATAGGATTAGATACAATGACTCAGCAGACAGTATCACACATGATAGGATTAGATACAGTGGCTCAGCAGACAGTACCACACATGATAGGATTAGATACAGTGGCTCAGCAGACAGTATCACACATGATAGGATTAGATACAGTGGCTGAGCAGACAGTATCACACATGATTAGATTAGATATAGGGCCCAGCAGACAGTATCACACATGATCGGATTAGATATAGGGCCCAGCAGACAGTATCACACATGATCGGATTAGATACAGTGGCTCGGAAGGCAGTATCACACATGATAGGATTAGATACAGCGGCTCAGCAGACAGTATCACACATGATAGGATTAGATACAGGTGCGTTTTGTGCGTTTGTGTTTTTTTACAGGTTCGGTTGTTGGACTTCGGATACGAGGACTTCAATGACGGCGTTTTTTTTATTCTCAATAAAATGGTTAATGAGGGTTGTGTTTTTTTATTTCAATAAAATATTTTTTCTATGTGCTTGTATCTTTTTAAACTTTATTATCACCGCCTTAGTAACGGCCGCTGGCTGATTGACAACCTCCATTACTAAGGCGGGGCTTAATGTTAGCAGGTGCAGAGTCCAACACTAACCCCCCATTATTACCCCGGTACTCACCGCCACCAGGGGTACTCGGAAGAGCCGGGTACAAACTAGTACCGACCATCTGCAGTGATGGTCAGGCACCGGGGCGGCCGCAGGCTGGTAGTATCAGGCTGGGGAAGGCCAAAAACAGTGCCACCTACCACCCTGGTAATGCTGCCTGCTGCTGCTGTGTTCTATCTGGCTGGATATGAAAATTGGGGGGGGACCCGCAATCAGTCTTTCCAATTATTTTTTATTTTTATTTTTTTAAATGACGTGGGGTCCCCCCCATTTTTCATAACCAGCCAGATACAATAAAGCAGCAGCAGGCTAGCATTACCAGGGTGGGAAGGGCCACTGTTTTTGGGCTTTCCCCTCCTGATACTACCAGCCTGCGGCCGCCCCAGTAGCCGACCATCACTACAGATGGTCAGGTACTGGATCGTACCCGGCTCTTCCCAGCACCCCTGGTGGTGGTGGGTACCGGGGTAATAATGGGGGTTAGTGTTAGCCTCTGCACCGGCTAACACTAAGCCCCGCCTTAGCAATGGATGCTGTCAATCAGCCGGCGGCCATTACTAAGGCGGTAGTAATATAGTTTAAAAAAAATCAAAGACATAGAAAAAATATTTTATTGAAATAAAAAAAAAACCCACACAACCCTCATCAACCATTTTATTGATAATAAAAAAAAAAGCCATCATCGAAGTAGTCCTGGAATCCGACGTAGTCCAATGACCAAACCTGTAAGAAAACACACAAAAAAACACGATTAGTAACACATGTGTTAGGCTTAGATACAGGGCCCATGTGTGATACTGTCTGTGGGACCCTGTATCTAAGCCTACCACAGGGTAGGCTTAGATACAGGGTCCAGCAGACAGTAATCTTATACAGTATAAGATTACTGTCTGTTGGACCCTGTATCTAAACCTACAGTGTGGTAGGCTTATATACAGGGCCCATCAGACAGGATCACACATGGGCCATGTATCTAAGCCTACGATGTGATTGGCTTAGATACAGGGCCCAGCAGACAGGATCACGCATGGGCCATGTATCTAAACCTACCATGTGATTGGCTTAGATACAGGGTCCAGCAGACAGTAATCTTATAAAGTATAAGATTACTGTCTGCTGGACCCTGTATCTAAACCTACAGTGTGGTAGGCTTATATACAGGGCCCATCAGACAGGATCACACATGGGCCATGTATCTAAGCCTACCATGTGATTGGCTTAGATACAGGGCCCAGCAGACAGGATCACACATGGGCCATGTATCTAAGCCTACCATGTGATTGGCTTACATACAGGGCCCAGCAGACAGGATCACACAATCTGTGATCCTGTCTCATGGGCCCTCTAAGCCTGCTAAATAGTAGGCTTAAAGGGGTTGTGCAGTCCCTAAACATTGATGGCCTATCCACAGTACAAATCCATCGGTATGATGTGCACGGCCAACTTCTTATACATATAGCATGGCGCTGTAGGGCTTCAGGACTTGATCTGACAAGTCCAACCCTCCCATGTACCTATTGTAATCCAGGATGCAGTCTGGTTTGGGGGTCTCTGTACTGGTACCTCGTACTGGTACATGGGTACTGGTGTGGCCATGTATTGTTGTCAATACAAGGACATCTCTCTTGACCTTGTACTTGACACACAATATGTTGCTGCTAGAATGTTCCCTGCTCTCACCCCTTCTGAGTGTTTGCCCAAGCAGAGTCTTAGGGAGGCCTCTCAGATTTCTTCTAGCAGTGCCGCATGACTGGAAGCGAGGCAGTTGAAGAGTGGGACGCTGGTATAAATATAATCCAGGGACAGGTGGTAACCCTGGTCCAGCAGTGGGTGCACCAAATCCCACACAATTTTTGCATTAACTCCCAGTAAGCATTCTGGGGGCTGACTACTGGTGTCCTTCCCTTCATATATCCTAAACCTGTAGGTATACCCTGATGCACTTTCGCACAGCTTATACATCTTCACGCCATACCTTGCCCTCTTACCCGGCAGGTACTCGCGGAATTGAACCCTCCCTTTAAAATGTACCAAGGACTCATCAATAGAAATACACTTCTTGGGGGTGTATGCTTGGGAAAACCGGGCACTGAAACGGTCTAATAGGGGTCTCCGTTTATACAAAAAGTCAAAACTGGGGTAATCTCGGGGTGGGCACGGCATATTATCAGTATAATGTACGAAGAGAAGTATTGCCTAATTTATTTATTTTTTAGTTTACAGTTCAGTTTTGAAGTTGCATTGAGGGGCCCATATATTAGAAACCCCTATCAAACACCCCATTTTAGAAACTAGACCCCTCAAAGTATTCACAACAGCATTTAGAAAGTTTATGAACCCTTTATGTGTTTCACAGAAATTTAGAGCAAAGTAGAGGTGAAATGTACATTTTTTTTTTGTCAGAAAATCCTCTTTATACCATTTTTTTTATAACACAAAAGGTTTTATCAGAGAAACGCAACTCAATACTTAATACCCAGATTCTGCAGTTTTAAGAAATATCCCACATGTGGCCCTAGTGCGGTAATGGACTGAAGCACCGATCTCCGAAGCAAAGGAGCACCTAGTGGATTTTGAGGAATCTTTTTTAATAGGCACCATGTCCGGTTTGAAGAGGTCTTGTGTTGCCAAAACAGTGGAAACCCCCGAAAAGTGACCCCATTTTGGAAACTAGACCCCTTGAGGAATTCATTGTAGTTTTCTTGGGCTTTTTGATCAGTTTTTATTCTATTTTTAGGTGGCGTGGTGACTAAAAAACAGCAATTCTACTATTGTTCTTTTATTCAATTTTTTTTACAGCGTTCACCGTGAGCTATAAATGACATATTCACTTTATTCTGCGGGGCGATACGATTACGGCGATACCAGATGTTTATAGTTTTTTTTATGTCTTATAGCGTTTGCACAATAAAATACGTTCACTTTTTGTGTTACCTTATTCTAAGAGCCAGAACTTTTTTATTTTTCCATCAATAAAGCCGTACGAGGACTTATTTTTTGCGTAACGAACTGTAGTTTCGATAAGTTACATTTTTAGGTACATGCGACTTTTTTCTCTCTTTTTACTCCATTATTTGGGAGGTGAAGTGACCAAACAATTGTGTTTCTGGTATGGTTTATTATTATTTTCTTTTACGGCGTTCACCGTGCGGGATAAATAATGAAATAATTTTGTAGTTCAGGCCGTTACGGACACGGCGATACCAATTATGTATAGTTTATTTATATATTTTTATTAATAATAAAGGACTGATAAGGTAAAAAGAGCGATTTTTACTTACTTTTATTTTCTTATTTTTACACATCTTTTTTTTACTTTTTTTTTTACTTTATTACTTTGTCCCACTAGGGGACTTGAGGGCAGGAGGCCCTGATCGCAATTCTAATACACTGCACTACATGCGTAGTGCAGTGTATTAGGGCTGTCAGCTACTCACTGATAGCAAGCAAAGTGGATCCTGACTTTGTCAGGACCCACTAGGCTTCCATCGATGGCATAACCGGACTCCATTGTTTGGTGTCCGGTTGAAATAGTCACCATCGCCGGCCGCTATCGTGTAGCAGGCCGGCGATGGCAGCTTAACCCCTAAAAAGCCGCGATCTCTATTGAATGCGGCTTTTATGGAGTTAATCAGCGGGGACACAGCGATCGGTCCCCGCTGTAGGAGCTGTGACAGCTGCTGTACGAGACATCAGCTGTCACAGCTCCTGTATGTGTCGGGTGGACGGCCGAAACGGCCGTTACTCCCGAGACGTACTATTAGGTCATGGAGCGCGAACGATACAGCTACCATGACCTAATAATACGTCCAGGAGCGGGAAGGGGTTAATGAAGCTGCCAGTTGAGGACCTGGGAGGCGTCTATTTCTCAAACTAGAGACTCTAATGTACTTGTCTTGTTGCTCAGTTGAGCAGCGGGGCCTCCCACTTCTCTTTCTACTCTGGTTAGAGCCTGTTTTTGCTGTCCTCTGAAGGGAGTAGTACACATCGTTGTAGGACATCTTCAGTTTCTTGGCAATTTCTCGCATGGAATAGCCTTCTTTTCTAAGAACAAGATTAGACTGTCGAGTTTCGCATGAAAGCTCTCTTTCTCAAGCCATTTGCAGAGTTTAATCGAACCCACAAATGTAATGCTCCAGATTCTCAACTAGCTCAAAGGAAGGTCAGTTGTAGGGTATGTTCACACGAGGGCGTCCGTTACGGCTGAAATTACGGGGATGTTTCAGCCTGAAAACATCCCCGTAATTTCAGCCGTACCGGCATGTGCAGGCGCTTGAACGCCGCGTCAATTACGGCCGTAATTGGCGCTGCTATTCATTGGAGTGAATGAAGAACGGCTCCAATTACGGCCAAAGACGTGACAGGTCACTTCTTTGATGCGGGCGTCTATTTACGCGCCGTCATTTGACAGCGGCGCGTAAATATACGCCTCGTGTGAACAGACAAAGGTCTGCCCATTGCTTTCAATGGGCAGATGTTTGTCAGCGCTATTGAGGCGATATTTTCGGGCGTAATTCCGGGCAAAAACGCCCGAATTACGTCCGTAAATAGGCCGTGTGAACATACCCTTATAGCTCCTCTAAACAGCAAAACTGTTTACAGCGGTGCTAACATAATTGCACAAGGGTTTTCAAGTGTTTTCTAATTATCCATTAGCCTTCTAACACAGTTAGCAAACACAATGTACCATTAGAACACTGGAGTGATGGTTGCTGGAAATGGGCCTCTATACACCTATCTAGATATTGCATTAAAAACCAGACGTTTGCAGCTAGAATAGTGATTTACCACATTAACAATGTATAGAGTGTATTTCTGATTAATTTAATGTTATCTTCATTGAAAAAAACTGTGCTTTTCTTTCAAAAATAAGGAAATTTCTAAGTGACCCTAAACTTTTGAACGGTAGCGTATATGTGTGTATGTGTATATATATATACACATGTGTGTGTTATATATATATATATATAATGTGTGTGTGTGTGTGTATGTATATATATGTTTGTATATGTGTGTGTGCGTGTGTGTGTGTGTGTGTGTGTGATATATATATATATATATATATATATATATATATATGTGTGTGTATATGTATATATATGTGTTTGTATATATGTGTGTGTGTGTGTGTGTGTGTGTATATATACACACACATACACACACTGCATATTATATTACACACACTGAGGCCTCGTTTCATTTGTCTTATCCATCATTCATCTCCCCTTGACTTATTCTCCGCTCACCCTCCGTCTGCGTCCAAGGTCAGTACAGTCCTGTCATTCATTAGAACGTAAAGAGGTTGTGGAAAAAGGGAGGATCCCGTAAGGCGCTGCTGCGTGGCTGTTGAAGGAACTCAGCGATGGTAGACAAAACTATATAAATAAATATATGTTTATTGAAAAACATTAATAATAATGGCTACGCGTTTCAACGCTGTACTAGCGTCTTCCTCAGGCCGTTAAAATTACATACAAAAGAGGTTGCTTATATATCAACGGAAATCTAAGCACACAGGAAGGAAAAAAAAAAGGGGTCAAAAGGGGAAAGGTCAAAGAATGATTGTGACGTCATAAACAATTCTAAACAATTTTCCGATATAGATGTTATTTATGACGTCACAATCATTCTTTGACCTTTCCCCTTTTGACCCCTCCACCATGCTTGACAGATGGCATCAGGCACTCTTCCAGCATCTTTTCAGTTGTTCTGCGTGTCACAAATGTTCTTCTGTGTGATCCAAACACCTCAAACTTCGATTCGTCTGTCCATAACACTTTTTTCCAATCTTCCTTTGTCCAATGTCTGTGTGCTTTTGCCCATATTATTCTTTTCCTTTTATTAGCCAGTCTCAGATATGGCTTTTTCTTTGCCACTCTGCCCTGCAGGCCAGCATCCCGGAGTCGCCTCTTCACTGTAGACGTTAACACTGGCGTTTGTTTTGCGGGTACTATTTAATGAAGCTGCCAGTTGAGGACCTGTGAGGTGTCTATTTCTCAAACTAGAGACTCTAATGTACTTGTCTTGTTGCTCAGTTGTGCAGCGTGGCCTCCCACTTCTCTTTCTACTCTGGTTAGAGCCTGTGTGTGCTGTCCTCTGAAGGGAGTAGTACACACCGTTGTAGGAAATCTTCAGTTTCTTGGCAATTTCTCGCATGGAATAGCCTTCATTTCTAAGAACAAGAATAGACTGTCGAGTTTCACATGAAAGTTCTCTTTTTTTAGCCATTTTGAGAGTTTAATCGAACCCACAAATGTAATGCTTCAGATTCTCAACTAGCACAAAGGAAGATCAGTTTTATATCTCCTCTAAACAGCAAAATTGTTTACTGCGGTGCTAACATAATTGCACAAGGGTTTTCAAGTGTTTTCTAATCATCCATTAGCCTTCTAACACAGTTAGCAAACACAATGTACCATTAGAACACTGGAGTGATGGTTGCTGGAAATGGGCCTCTATACACCTATGTAGATATTGCATTAAAAACCAGACGTTTGCAGGTAGAATAGTCATTTACCACATTAACAATGTATAGAGTGTATTTCTGATTAATTTAATGTTATCTTCATTGAAAAAAACTGTGCTTTTCTTTCAAAAATAAGGAAATTTCTAAGTGACCCTAAACTTTCGAACGGTAGTGTAATTGTGTATATATATATATGTATGTGTGTATATATATATATACTTATATATGTATACTTATATATGTATATGTGTGTGTGTGTATATACTGTATATGTGTGTGTGTGTGTGTATGTAATATATATATATATATATATATATGTATATATAATGTGTGTGTATATATGTATATATATGTGTGTTTGTATATATATATATATATATATATGTGTGTATGTATAATGTGTGTGTGTGTATGCGTATGTGTATACACACACACACACACACACACACAAACACTGCATATTACATTACACACACGGAGGCCTCGTTTCATTTGTCTTATCCATCATTCATCTCTCCTTGACTTATTCTCCGCTCACCCTCCGTCTGCGCCCAAGGTCAGTACAGTCCTGTCATTCATTAGATGAAGCGATAAAACACAGGGGAAGGTCACGGTCACAGGATCTTGGGCTGTGAATAGAAACTCCATCATTTAAAGGGCCCCATCCACCCTATAGATAAACCGCACAGCACCTAGGCAATGTAGTGCGCAGGACCTGTAGGCAATGTGATATAATTTGTAGATTGCTGTAGAGAGGAGTTCAGAGCCCCCAAATCTTGCCGCCAATGTAATTTGGACTTGAAGTGATCCCAGGCTGAGGAGTCCACTGTACTGGGCATGTGCAGCGGTTGTGAAACTACGACTCCCAGCATGCCAGGGCCTTGCCACCTGGTGAGGTTATTAAAGGGGAACTCCACTCAATTTATGGCTGTGGCTTCTCCACACTGAGTGCTCACCCTGTGTCCGCTGCCTCCTCTCCTATCAATCTCCATGCCTCCCTCTGTATATTTCCTGTCCTCAAGGTTACGCCTGTCTCTTCATATACACCCAGCATCTCCTAAGGCCCCATCTACACGAACGTGCTTTTGCGGCCGCAATTCCCCTGAAAATCCATGGGAGAATTGCGGCCCCATTCATTTTTCTGGTGCAATGCACACGACTGTAGTTTTTCGGTCTGTGCATGGCCCGGGAGCCCGCACCGCAGAAAGAACGGACCTGTCTTATTACGGCTGTCTTCTGCGATCCGGGCTCATTGAAAATAATGGCCGCGGCCATGTGCATGTCCCGCGATTTGCGGGCGGCTCGTGGCTGACAGTCCGCAGCCGGCCGACGCGAAATTCACGGCCGTGCATATGGCTACGGTCGTGTGCATGAGGCCTAAGTCTTCAGCTTCACTATGGTCCCTCTGCTGCTGCCGGCCCTCGTCGTCCTCTTCTTTCTATACTTAAGATGTTCCCACTCCAAATGTCGCCTGTCAGGACTCGACCAGAACCAGCGCCCTCCGCGTCCCGCCCCACTGCCATTTATCGGGAATCTGATGGATCTGGGGCGCAGTGATCTTCCTCGACATTTCATGCGCCTGGCCCAGAAATACGGCCCCATCTATCGTCTCAGCTTCTGGGGTCAAGGTATGTGAGGGTCCGGGGTCTTTTTGTGGTATTTTATTACTAAAACTGCTTTACTTCCAAAACTAGAAATAATAAAAATGACACTGGCCCTAAAAAAGAGACTACCAGTGCGCCAAGCATTAGATGTGGTCACTTCTTTAAGGCGACTTGCACCGAGACCAGCACCCATTCTGCTGGAACAATGTAAATTGACGATTCACATGGTCATTACGAAGGACTCCTATGGTCAGCCATACAGCAGGCAATAGGTGGCTCATGAGCCACTGGTTGGGAACCCCCGCTGTAGCCTGTGACTTACGGGTAAAATGGTTTACAGCGGGTCTAGAAAATCTGAAAAAAAATGAAGAAATCCATCAGAGAGAAGCACAAATGTCAGGAGTGGCCAAATCAACAGTTTGGTATATTCTTTAAAAAAAAAAGAAAAAAAAAGAGCGCACTGGTGATCTCAGGAACTCCAAAAGGCCTGGACGTCCACGTAAAACAAGAGTGGTGGATGATCGCAGAATCCTTTCCATGGTGAAGAAAACCCCTTCACAACATCTACCCAAGTGACGAACACTCTCCTGGAAGTAGGTGGATCAGTATCTAAGTCCACCATAAAGAGAAGACTTCATGAGAGCAAATACAGAGGGTTCACAAGGTGAAAACCATTAATGAGCCTCAGAAACGCCAGATTAGACTTTACCAAACAACAAGTAAAGAAGCCGCCCAGTTCTGGAACAGCATGAAACTAAGATCAACCTGCACCGGAATGATGGGAGGAAGAAAGTATGGAGAAGGCTCGGAACGGCTCATGATCCAAAGCACACCACATCCTGCGTAATACATGTATAGCATGTGTAGCAATGTGGTGGCATGGCGGGGGCAGTGTGGTGGCATGGGCATGCATGGCTGCCTGGCACTGGGTCACTAGTGTTTGTTGATGATGTGACTGAAGACAGAAGCGGCCGGATGAATTCTGAAGTGTTCAGGGATTTACTTTCTGCTCAGATTCAACCACATGCAGCAGGTGATTGGACGTTGCTTCACAGGACAGATGGACAATGACCCAAAACATTCTGCGAAAGCAACCCAGGAGTATATAAGGCAAAAAAGTGGAATATTCTGCAATGACCGAGTCACCAGATCTCAACGCGATCGAGCTGCATTTCTTTAGCTTAAAGGGAATGTGTCGCTAGAAAAATGTTTTTGTTTTTTTTTTAGTTAAACTGTTAGTATATAAATGATTAAACATTGTTCTAATTTTTTAACATTTTTTCACAAGTCAGGAAATATTATAAATTAGATTCTAATTTATAACATTTCCATGTGCTGGTCACTAGAGGGAGCAATTCCCAAAATTGCAGCATTGGCATGTGGTAAAGCAACCTCATTGCTTTATGCTGCAAAATTGGAGAAGACACACTCGCTTTAGCGTACTCAAACAATCCCCCCTCCTTTGTCCTGGCTAGTGCCAGGAGAAAGGAGGGGGTTGAATGTTCAAACCTCCTACACTGTGTGTCGCCATTTTTTGAGCAAATGTACAGTGTAGGAGGATTAGATACAGTGGTAAATACACAGTATAACACGAACATACACAAACATAACTTACCTGCTCCTGCCGCCGCCGCTCCGTCCGCTCCTAGTCCTTGCTTCTGAACATATGGACGGAAGCCGCGACCGGAAGTAGTCATCTTACTGTCCGGCCGCGACTTCCGGTCCACATGAAAATGGCGCCGGATGTCGCTCGGCCGAAGCCCTTCCTTTTGGACTGTGTGGGAGCGGCGCATGTGCCGTTCCCACACAGACGGCGTACGCTATAGTGAATGGAACGGCTCCCATTCGCATTCTCTATGGGGATGTATGTGCCGTATTCCATCTCTGTATGTGTCGTTAATCGACACATACAGAGATGAAAATAAAATGGCAGCCCACATAGTGAAGTGAAGTAAAAGTAATAGTAATAAAAAAGTACAACACAAAAACACAAATACATAAAATGTATTTTAATAACATACTAAAAGCAATAACATATTAAAAAAAAAAATCTGCGCGACACCTTCCCTTTAAAGATTAAAGGTTCTCTTTAATCTGTGTCAATATTGCAGGATGCGATCAGGTGGCCCTGTAAATATAGGAGGTGTCCATTTGCAATAGAAATGAATGGATGAGTATTTTTATCTGCAATTATGGTCCGTAATGGAGTGTGAGGTGTGTGCCAATATACAGAGCTTTACTAGCCTATTCTGCTGCCTTAAAGGGAATGTGTCGCGAATTAAACCTTTTTTATTTTTAAGTGTTGTTACTTATTGCTATTATATTTTTTAAGTTTTTTGCTGTATTTTTTTTTTCTTCCATATGGTGGAAAGTATTAAAAATTAAATAATAATTTGACATGTTTTCCTATGTTGGCCACCAGGGGGAGAACTTCCCAGAATTACAGCAAGGTGAATAAGGCAAAGCAACCTGACTCACAGCTGCCGTAAATGTGGGAGGGAATCTCACCCCCCCCCCCCTCCCACAAGCCAGGAAAAGGTGTCTTCAAATTGCTAAGCAGTGTCCGGCAGCCATTTTGGGTGTGATTCTGCATCTGGCAGAAGTTATAGGAAACACCAAAAGGCTAAGTGTATGTTCACACGCTTACTAAACAAAGGGAAAACCGCTCCTGATTTTCAGCCATTTTTTAATCTAACTCACGTTTTTACGGCCGTTTTTGGAGCTGTTTTTCTATAAAGTCAATTAAAAACGGCTCCAAAAACGTCCCAAGAAGTGATGTACACTTCATTTTGGCGGGCATCTTTTTACGTGCCGGTTTTGGAAAACGACCATGTAAAAAACGCCCTGTCGGAACAGAACGCCGTATCTCCCATTGAAATCAATGGGCAGACGCTTGCAGGCGTCCTGCTTCCGATTTTTCAGCTGAAAACTCTGCGTGTGAACATACCCTTAGAATGATGAAAGTGAAGAGAATGACTTTTCAGTTGACCGGTTCACATGTCGTGTATTTTTTGCACATTTTACGTGGCAAAAAGCACATTAAAAAAAATTATTGATTACACTTGATTTTGCACAACTAGAGATTTATCGTTCGGGGGTCTGGGAAAGCTGGGTGACCACCATTACCCCCTCCTACTGGAGTGTGTTTGGGGATGTGACTAATGAACCTTTCACACTCCAGTAGGAGGGGTAATGGTGGTCACCCAGCTTTCCCAGACCCCTGAACGATAAATCTCTCTAGTTGTGCTGAGACTGAGAGGTTCATTAGTCACATTCCCAAACAGTCTCAGCACAACTAGAGAGATTTATCGTTCAGGGGTCTGGGAAAGCTGGGTGACCACCATTACCCCTCCTACTGGAGTGTGAGAGGTTCATTAGTCACATCCCCAAACAGTCTCAGCACAACTAGAGAGATTTATCGTTCAGGGCTTTCCCAGTACAGTTGCATCATGTGTCCTTCATACAAGGGGGGGGGGCCCGTCGGGGGTCACGAAAGCGGGGGTCTGTGAGATAGAGAGTGGGACAGACAGAGACACACACCTTACCTGCAGTGCAGCTGGTCTTCAGTATGGCGCCTGCTATCTCCCTGCAAACAGCTGCTCTGCTGTGTGACTCTGACCTGCGTCTGCGTAGTACAGAGACAGAGAGCAGAGTCAATGGAACGGCTCCCGTTCATTGACTCCTATGCCCTGTAACTGCCGTATTCCATCTCTGTATGCGTCGTTAATCGACACATACAGAGATAAAAAAAAATGGCAGCCCCCATAGAGTCAAAGAAAGAAAAAAAAGAAAAAGAAAAAGTACAACACAAATAAATAACATTTATTTTAATGACATACTAAAAGCAATATTATATAGAAAAAAATAATTTTGTGATCATCCTACCATATATCCAACTTTACAGGTGTTTAGAAAGGTGCGGAGTAGAGAGGGAATATCACAACTGTTATCACCCCTCACTCCGGTTTTGGGTAACCCGGAATTTGGCCCAGGTGTAAAGGATCTGCCAGGCACAGCTTCGGGGTTAACTTCCAGAGGTAATCAGTCTTCACCTGAGTCTATCTCTCTGAGACTGACTCCAGCTTCCACCACTCAGGCTGGCAGGCTTAGGAGTGGGAGAGCCTATCGCAGCCTGGCCAGACTCAGCTAGCTCCCGCCCTCTGTCTATTTATACCTGCCTTTCCTGTTCCTCCTTGCTTGTGATTCTTTCCGTGTGGTTTCCTGGCCCAGCTACAGCTCCGAACAATTTGATCCTGCTCCATTCTGACCCTGGCTTTCTGACGACTCTTCTGCTCTGCGTTTTGTACCTCGTGCTCTCCTGGTTTGACTTGGCTCGTTCACCACTCTGTTGCTCACGGTGTTGCCGTGGGCAACTGCCCCTTTCCCTTTGCTTTATATTCCCTTGTATGTTTGTCTTGTGCACTTACTGAGCGTAGGGACCGCCGCCCAGTTGTACCCCGTCGCCTAGGGCGGGTCGTTGCAAGTAGGCAGGGACAGAGTGGCGGGTAGATTAGGGCTCGCTTGTCCGTTTCCCTACCCCTATCATTACATAATCACAAGCCCATATACCTAGTCTACCCTGGCATTACTATGGACCCCCTTGAGACCCTGGCTCAGAAAATGCAGGGTCTCTCCCTACAGGTCCAGGCCCTGGCTCAGAAGGTCAACCAGCCTGATGCTACCTTGGTAGTTCCCCTCACCTCAACTCCTGAACCCCACCTCAAGTTGCCCGACCGGTTCTCAGGGGACCGGAGGGCTTTTCTCTCCTTTCGGGGAAGTTGCAGGCTTTACTTTCGCTTAAAGCCCCACTCCTCAGGTTCTGAGAGCCAGCGAGTGGGTATAATTATGTCCCGGCTCCAGGACGGGCCCCAAGAATGGGCCTTCTCCTTGGCTCCTGACGCCCCTGAACTTTCCTCCGTTGATCTTTTCTTCTCTCGAACTCATTTATGACGAGACTGACAAGACTGCCTTTGCCGAGAGTCAGCTGGTGACCTTACGTCAGGGTAAGAGACCTGTTGAGGAGTATTGTTCTGACTTTAGGAAGTGGTGCGTAGCTTCTCGGTGGAATGACCCTGCCTTAAGGTGCCAGTTTAGGTTGGGTCTGTCGAATGCCCTGAAAGACCTGCTAGTTAGTTATCCCTCTTCTGACTCCCTAGACCAGGTTATGGCTTTAGCGGTACGACTTGACCGACGTCTCAGGGAACGACAACGCGAACGTTTATGTGTTTTCTCCTCCGACTCCCCCATGATGCCTCCCGAAGTTCCGTTGCTTTGTTCCTCCCCAAAAGACTCAGAGATACCTATGCAACTCGGGGCCTCCGTGTCCCCCCAACAACGTAGAGAATTCCGCAGGAAGAATGGTCTCTGCTTCTACTGTGGGGATGACAAGCATCAAGTGAACAACTGTCCTAAGCGTAAGAATGCAGCCAGAGAACTTCCGCGCCTAAGTGATCATCGGGGAGGTCACTTGGGTGCACAGGTATTTCCCGTAAATAGGAAACGTACTAAGATCTTGCTTCCCTTTCAGGTCTCTTTTGGTGGTAGGTCTGCTACCGACAGTGCCTTCGTGGATTCAGGGTCCTCTACTAATATCATGTCTGTGGAATTTGCTATGTCTCTTGCTATGCCTCTGATTCATTTGCCTAAACCTGTCCCGGTAGTGGGTATCGACTCCACTCCTCTTGCCAATGGTTATTTTACACAGCATACCCCTGTTTTTGAACTCCTTGTTGGCTCCATGCATTTGAAGCAGTGCTCTGTACTGTTGATGCAGGGATTATCGTACGATTTGGTTCTAGGCCTTCCCTGGTTGCAGTTGCATAATCCCACGTTTGACTGGAATACTGGGGAGCTAACCAAATGGGGTAATGAATGTTTTACGTCATGTTTTTCTGTTAATTCTATTTCTCCCCCTGAGGAGGCGAACACGCTACCCGAGTTTGTTCAGGACTTCGCTGATGTTTTCTCTAAGGAGGCCTCCGAAGTGTTACCTCCTCATAGAGAATACGATTGCGCTATCGAATTGGTACCAGGAGCTAAGCTTCCTAAGGGTAGGATATTTAATCTTTCTTGTCCCGAACGTGAAGCCATGAGAGAGTATATCCAGGAATGCCTGGCCAAGGGTTACATTCGTCCCTCTACTTCTCCGGTAGGTGCTGGCTTCTTCTTCGTAGGGAAGAAGGATGGTGGTCTTAGGCCATGCATTTACTACCGTAGCCTGAATAAGGTCACGGTAAGGAACCAGTATCCCCTTCCTTTGATTCCTGATCTCTTCAATCAGGTTCAGGGGGCCCAATGGTTCTCTAAGTTGGATCTACGGGGGGCGTATAACCTTATCCGCATCAAAGAGGGGGATGAGTGGAAGACTGCGTTTAACACGCCCGAAGGCCATTTCGAATACCTCGTCATGCCCTTTGGGTTGTGTAATGCCCCTGCGGTCTTCCAGAATTTCATAAATGAGATTTTGAGAAATTACCTGGGGATATTTCTTGTAGTGTACCTTGATGACATACTGGTGTTTTCCAAGGACTGGTCCTCCCACATTGAGCATGTCAGGAAGGTGCTTCAGGTCCTTCGGGAAAACAAACTGTTTGCAAAAACAGAAAAATGTGTGTTTGGGGTACAGGAAATACCATTTTTGGGTCAAATCCTCACTGCTCATGAATTCCGCATGGACCCCGCCAAGGTTCAGGCTGTGGCGGAATGGGTCCAACTTGCCTCCCTGAAGGCGTTACAGTGTTTTTTGGGGTTCGCTAATTATTACAGGAGATTTATTGCTAACTTCTCGGTCATCGCTAAGCCTCTTACGGACCTCACTCGCAAAGGAGCTGATCTCCTCCACTGGCCTCCTGAGGCTGTCCAGGCTTTTGAGGTCCTTAAGAGGTGCTTTATCTCGGCCCCGGTGCTGGTTCAGCCCAACCAAATGGAGCCATTTATCGTGGAAGTTTACGCATCTGAGGTGGGAGTGGGGGCTGTCTTGTCCCAGGGTACCAGGTCCCTCACCCATCTCCGCCCCCGTGCCTACTTCTCCAGGAAGTTTTCGCCAACTGAGAGTAACTATGATATTGGCAACCGCGAACTCTTAGCCATTAAATGGGCATTTGAAGAGTGGCGCCACTTCCTGGAGGGGGCTAGGCACCAGGTAACGGTCCTTACCGACCTCAAGAATCTGGTTTTCCTAGAATCTGCCCGGAGGCTAAACCCGAGACAAGCTCGATGGGCGTTATTTTTTACCAGATTCAATTTTTTGGTTACCTATAGGGCTGGGTCTAAAAATATTAAGGCTGATGCACTGTCGCGTAGCTTCATGGCCAGCCCTCCTTCGGAGGAAGATCCTGCTTGTATTTTGCCTCCAGGTATAATCATTTCCTCGATCGATTCTGATTTAGTCTCTGAAATTGCTGCTGATCAAGGTTCAGCTCCCGGGAACCTTCCTGAGAACAAGCTGTTTGTTCCCCTGCAATTCTGGCTAAGGGTACTTAGGGAAAATCATGACTCCGCACTATCTGGTCATCCAGGCATCCTGGGTACCAAACACCTCATTACTAGAAACTATTGGTGGCCTGGGTTGCCTAAAGACGTTAAGGCCTACGTCGCCGCTTGTGAGGTTTGTGCTAGGTCCAAGACTCCCAGGTCCCGACCAGCGGGCTTACTGCGTTCGTTGCCCATTCCCCAGAGACCTTGGACACATATCTCCATGGATTTTATCACCGATTTGCCTCCATCCCAAGGCAAGTCGGTGGTGTGGGTGGTAGTAGACCGCTTCAGTAAGGGTATGTTCACACGGCCAAATTTCAAACGTATACGAGGCGTATTATGCCTCGTTTTACGTCTGAAAATACGGCTCCAATACGTCGGCAAACATCTGCCCATTCATTTGAATGGGTTTGCCGACGTACTGTGCAGACGACCTGTTATTTACGCATCGTCGTTTGACAGCTGTCAAACGACGACGCGTAAAAATACAGCCTCGTCAAAAGAAGTGCAGGACACTTCTTTGGACGTTTTTGGAGCTGTTTTCTCATAGACTCCAATGAAAACAGCTCCAAAAACGGACGTAAAAAATGCAGCGAAAACGGCGCGAAAAACGCAGCGAAAAATGCGAGTTGGTAAAAAAACGTCTGAAAAGCAGGGTCTGTTTTCCCTTGAAAACAGCTCTGGATTTTCAGACGTTTTTGTTGACTACGTGTGAACATACCCTAAGATGTGCCACTTTGTGCCCCTCAAGAAACTACCCAACGCCAAGACGTTGGCTACCTTGTTTGTCAAACACATCCTGCGTCTCCATGGGGTCCCTGTCAATATTGTTTCGGACAGAGGGGTACAATTTGTTTCATTGTTTTGGAGAGCCTTCTGTATGAAGTTGGAGATTGATCTGTCCTTCTCCTCTGCCTTCCATCCTGAAACCAATTGCCAAACTGAGAGGACTAATCAATCTCTAGAACAATATTTAAGGTGTTTTGTCTCTGACTGTCAATATGATTGGGTCTCATTCATTCCCCTCGCCGAATTTTCCCTTAATAACCGGGTCAGTAACTCATCAGGGGTCTCCCCCTTTTTCTGTAATTTTGGGTTTAATCCACGGTTCTCCTCCGTTTCACCTGGTAGTTCCAACAATCCCGAGGTAGAGGTCGTTCATCGGGAATTGTGCACAGTCTGGGCCCAGGTTCAGAAGAACCTAGAGGCGTCCCAGAGCGTACAAAAAACTCAGGCTGATAGAAAACGTTCTGCTAACCCCCTGTTTATGGTCGGGGATCTGGTGTGGTTGTCGTCTAGGAACTTGCGTCTCAAGGTTCCGTCCAAGAAGTTTGCTCCCTGGTTTATTGGGCCGTATAAGGTCATTGAGGTCCTCAATCCTGTCTCCTTCCGGCTGGAGTTACCCCCGTCTTTTCGTATACACGACGTGTTTCTTGCCTCCCTCCTTAAACGCTGCTCCCCGCCCTTGGCTCCCTCGAGGAGAAGTCCTGTTCCCGTCCTCACCCCTGAGGGGGTGGAATTCGAGGTGGCCAAGATTGTGGACAGCAAGATGGTCCAAGGCTCCCTCCAGTACCTGGTCCATTGGAGAGGATACGGGCCCGAGGAGAGGACTTGGGTACCCGCCCGGGATGTTCACGCTGGGGTATTGGTCAGGAGGTTCCACCTGCGTTTCCCCAGTAAGCCAGGTCCACTTAGAAAGGGTGCAGTGGCCCCTCATAAAAGGGGGGGTACTGTAAAGGATCTGCCAGGCACAGCTTTGGGGTTAACTCCCATAATTAATCAGTCAGCACCTGAATCTACATCCCTGAGACTGACTCCAGCTTCCATCACTCAGGCTGGCAGGCTTAGGAGTGGGAGAGCCTATCGCAACCTGGCCAGACTCAGCTAGCTCCCGCCCTCGGTCTATTTAAGCCTGCCCTTCCTGTCCCTCGGTGCTTGTGATTCTTTTCGTGTGGTTTCCTGGCCCAGCTACAGCTCCTTCTATTTTGATCCTGCTCCATACAGACCCTGGCTTACTGACTACTCTTCTGCTCTTCGTTTGGTACCTCGCACACTCCTGGCTTGACTCGGCTCGTTCACCACTCTGGTTGCTCACGGTGTTGCCGTGGGCAACTGCCCCTTTCCCTTGCTTGTATTCCCTTGTATGTTTGTCGTGTTTGTCGTGCACTTACTGAGCGCAGGGACCGCCGCCCAGTTGTACCCCGTCGCCTAGGGTGGGTCGTTGCAAGTAGGCAGGGACAGAGTGGCGGGTAGACTAGGGCTCACTTGTCCGTTTCCCTACCCCCCGTCATTACATAATCACAAGCCCATACCTAGTCTACCCTGGTCCCTGACACCACTATGGACCCCCGTGAGACCCTGGCTCAGCAAATGCAGGGTCTCTCCATACAGGTCCAGGCCCTGGCTCAGAGGGTCAACCAGCCTGATGCTACCTTGGTAGTTCCCCTCACCTCACCTCTTGAACCCCACCTCAAGTTGCCCGACCGGTTCTCTGGGGAACGGAGGGCTTTTCTCTCCTTTCGGGAGAGTTGTAGGCTTTACTTTCGTTTAAAGCCTCATTCCTCAGGTTCTGAGAGCCAGCGGGTGGGTATAATTATGTCCCGGCTCCAGGAAGGGCCCCAAGAGTGGGCCTTCTCCTTGGCTCCTGACGCCCCTGAACTTTCCTCCGTTGATTGTTTCTTTTCTGCTCTCGGACTTATTTATGACGAGACTGACAGGACTGCCTTTGCCGAGAGTCAGCTGGTGACCTTACGTCAGGGTAAGAGACCTGTTGAGGAGTATTGTTCTGACTTTAGGAAGTGGTGCGTAGCTTCTCGGTGGAATGACCCTGCCTTAAGGTGCCAGTTTAGGTTGGGTCTGTCGAATGCCCTGAAAGACCTGCTAGTTAGCTATCCCTCTTCTGACTCCCTAGACCAGGTTATGGCTTTAGCGGTACGACTTGACCGACGTCTCAGGGAACGACAACGTGAACGTTTATGTGTTTTCTCCTCCGACTCCCCCATGATGCCTCCCGAAGTTCCGTTGCTTCGTTCCTCCCCAAAAGACTCAGAGATACCTATGCAACTCGGGGCCTCCGTGTCCCCCCAACAACGTAGAGAATTCCACAGGAAGAATGGTCTCTGCTTCTACTGTGGGGATGACAAGCATCAAGTGAACAACTGTCCTAAGCGTAAGAATGCAGCCAGAGAACTTCCGCGCCTAAGTGATCATCGGGGAGGTCACTTGGGTGCACAGGTATTTCCCGTAAATAGGAAACGTACTAAGATCTTGCTTCCCTTTCAGGTCTCTTTTGGTGGTAGGTCTGCTACCGACAGTGCCTTCGTGGATTCAGGGTCCTCTACTAATATCATGTCTGTGGAATTTGCTATGTCTCTTGCTATGCCTCTGATTGATTTGCCTAAACCTGTCCCGGTAGTGGGTATCGACTCCACTCCTCTTGCTAATGGTTATTTTACACAGCATACCCCTGTTTTTGAACTCCTTGTTGGCTCCATGCATTTGAAGCAGTGCTCTGTACTGTTGATGCAGGGATTATCGTACGATTTGGTTCTAGGTCTTCCCTGGTTGCAGTTGCATAATCCCACGTTTGACTGGAATACTGGGGAGCTAACCAAATGGGGTAATGAATGTTTTACGTCATGTTTTTCTGTTAATTCTATTTCTCCCCCTGAGGAGGCGAACACGCTACCCGAGTTTGTTCAGGACTTCGCTGATGTTTTCTCTAAGGAGGCCTCCGAAGTGTTACCTCCTCATAGAGAATACGATTGCGCTATCGAATTGGTACCAGGAGCTAAGCTTCCTAATGGTAGGATATTTAATCTTTCTTGTCCCGAACGTGAAGCCATGAGAGAGTATATCCAGGAATGCCTGGCCAAGGGTTACATTCGTCCCTCTACTTCTCCGGTAGGTGCTGGCTTCTTCTTCGTAGGGAAGAAGGATGGTGGTCTTAGGCCATGCATTTACTACCGTAGCCTGAATAAGGTCACGGTAAGGAACCAGTATCCCCTTCCTTTGATTCCTGATCTCTTCAATCAGGTTCAGGGGGCCCAATGGTTCTCTAAGTTGGATCTACGGGGGGCGTATAACCTTATCCGCATCAAAGAGGGGGATGAGTGGAAGACTGCGTTTAACACGCCCGAAGGCCATTTCGAATACCTCGTCATGCCCTTTGGGTTGTGTAATGCCCCTGCGGTCTTCCAGAATTTCATAAATGAGATTTTGAGAAATTACCTGGGGATATTTCTTGTAGTGTACCTTGATGACATACTGGTGTTTTCCAAGGACTGGTCCTCCCACATTGAGCATGTCAGGAAGGTGCTCCAGGTCCTTCGGGAAAACAAACTGTTTGCCAAAACCGAAAAATGTGTGTTTGGGGTACAGGAAATACCATTTTTGGGTCAAATCCTCACTCCTCATGAATTCCGCATGGACCCCGCCAAGGTTCAGGCTGTGGCGGAATGGGTCCAACTTGCCTCCCTGAAGGCGTTACAGTGTTTTTTGGGGTTCGCTAATTATTACAGGAGATTTATTGCTAACTTCTCGGTCATCGCTAAGCCTCTTACGGACCTCACTCGCAAAGGAGCTGATCTCCTCCACTGGCCTCCTGAGGCTGTCCAGGCTTTTGAGGTCCTTAAGAGGTGCTTTATCTCGGCCCCGGTGCTGGTTCAGCCCAACCAAATGGAGCCATTTATCGTGGAAGTTTACGCATCTGAGGTGGGAGTGGGGGCTGTCTTGTCCCAGGGTACCAGGTCCCTCACCCATCTCCACCCCTGTGCCTACTTCTCCAGGAAGTTTTCGCCAACTGAGAGTAACTATGATATTGGCAACCGCGAACTCTTAGCCATTAAATGGGCATTTGAAGAGTGGCGCCACTTCCTGGAGGGGGCTAGGCACCAGGTAACGGTCCTTACCGACCTCAAGAATCTGGTTTTCCTAGAATCTGCCCGGAGGCTAAACCCGAGACAAGCTCGATGGGCGTTATTTTTTACCAGATTCAATTTTTTGGTTACCTATAGGGCTGGGTCTAAAAATATTAAGGCTCATGCACTGTCGCGTAGCTTCATGGCCAGCCCTCCTTCGGAGGAAGATCCTGCTTGTATTTTGCCCCCAGGTATAATCATTTCCTCGATCGATTCTGATTTAGTCTCTGAAATTGCTGCTGATCAAGGTTCAGCTCCCGGGAACCTTCCTGAGAACAAGCTGTTTGTTCCCCTGCAATTCCGGCTAAGGGTACTTAGGGAAAATCATGACTCCGCACTATCTGGTCATCCAGGCATCCTGGGTACCAAACACCTCATTACTAGAAACTATTGGTGGCCTGGGTTGCCTAAAGACATTAAGGCCTACGTCGCCGCTTGTGAGGTTTGTGCTAGGTCCAAGACTCCCAGGTCCCGACCAGCGGGCTTACTGCGTTCGTTGCCCATTCCCCAGAGACCTTGGACACATATCTCCATGGATTTTATCACCGATTTGCCTCCATCCCAAGGCAAGTCGGTGGTGTGGGTGGTAGTAGACCGCTTCAGTAAGATGTGCCACTTTGTGCCCCTCAAGAAACTACCCAACGCCAAGACGTTGGCTACCTTGTTTATCAAACACATCCTGCGTCTCCATGGGGTCCCTGTCAATATTGTTTCGGACAGAGGGGTACAATTTGTTTCATTGTTTTGGAGAGCCTTCTGTATGAATTTGGAGATTGATCTGTCCTTCTCCTCTGCCATCCATCCTGAAACCAATGGCCAAACTGAGAGGACTAATCAATCTCTAGAACAATATTTAAGGTGTTTTGTCTCTGACTGTCAATATGATTGGGTCTCATTCATTCCCCTCGCCGAATATTCCCTTAATAACCGGGTCAGTAACTCGTCAGGGGTCTCCCCCTTTTTCTGTAATTTTGGGTTTAATCCACGGTTCTCCTCCGTTTCACCTGGTAGTTCCAACAATCCCGAGGTAGAGGTCGTTCATCAGGAACTGTGCACAGTCTGGGCCCAGGTTCAGAAGAACCTAGAGGCGTCCCAGAGCGTACAAAAAACTCAGGCTGATAGAAAACGTTCTGCTATCCCCCTGTTTATGGTCGGGGATCTGGTGTGGTTGTCGTCTAGGAACTTGCGTCTCAAGGTTCCGTCCAAGAAGTTTGCTCCCCGGTTTATTGGGCCGTATAAGGTCATTGAGGTCCTCAATCCTGTCTCCTTCCGGCTGGAGTTACCCCCGTCTTTTCGTATACACGACGTGTTTCATGCCTCCCTCCTTAAACGCTGCTCCCCGTCCTTGGCTCCCTCGAGGAGACCTCCTGTTCCCGTCCTCACCCCTGAGGGGGTGGAATTCGAGGTGGCCAAGATTGTGGACAGCAAGATGGTCCAAGGCTCCCTCCAGTACCTGGTCCATTGGAGAGGATACGGATCCGAGGAGAGGACTTGGGTACCCGCCGGGATGTTCACGCTGGGGTATTGGTCAGGAGGTTCCACCTGCGTTTCCCCAGTAAGCCAGGTCCACTTAGAAAGGGTCCGGTGGCCCCTCATAAAAGGGGGGGGTACTGTAAAGGATCTGCCAGGCATAGCTTCGGGGTTAACTCCCATAATTAATCAGTCAGCACCTGAATCTACATCCCTGAGACTGACTCCAGCTTCCACCACTCAACCTGGCCAGACTCAGCTAGCTCCCGCCCTCGGTCTATTTAAGCCTGCCCTTCCTGTCCCTCGGTGCTTGTGATTCTTTTCGTGTGGTTTCCTGGCCCAGCTACAGCTCCTTCTATTTTGATCCTGCTCCATACAGACCCTGGCTTACTGACTACTCTTCTGCTCTTCGTTTGGTACCTTGCACACTCCTGGCTTGACTCGGCTCGTTCACAACTCTGGTTGCTCACGGTGTTGCCGTGGGCAACTGCCCCTTTCCCTTGCTTGTATTCCCTTGTATGTTTGTCGTGTTTGTCGTGCACTTACTGAGCGCAGGGACCGCCGCCCAGTTGTACCCCGTCGCCTAGGGCGGGTCGTTGCAAGTAGGCAGGGACAGAGTGGCGGGTAGACTAGGGCTCACTTGTCCGTTTCCCTACCCCCCGTCATTACACAACCTCTTTTGTATGTAATTTTAACGGCCTGAGGAAGACGCTAGTACAGCGTTGAAACGCGTAGCCATTATTAATAATGTTTTTCAATAAACATATATTTATTTATATCATTTTGTCTACCATCGCTGAGTTCCTTCAACAGCCACGCAGCAGCGCCTCACGGGATCCTCCCTTTTTCCACTACCTCTTTACGTTCTAATGAATGACAGGACTGTACTGACCTTGGACGCAGAGGGTGAGCGGAGAATAAGTCAAGGGGAGATGAATGAAGGATAAGACAAATGAAACGAGGCCTCAGTGTGTGTAATATAATATGCAGTGTGTGTATGTGTGTGTATATATACACACACACACATATATACAAACACATATATATACATATACACACACATTATATATATATATATATATATATCACACACACACACACACACACACATATACAAACATATATATACATACACACACACACACATTATATATATATATAACACACACATGTGTGTATATATATATATATATACATACACACATATACACTACCGTTCAAAAGTTTAGGGTCACTTAGAAATTTCCTTATTTTTGAAAGAAAAGCAGTTTTTTTCAATGAAGATAACATTAAATTAATCAGAAATACACTCTATACATTGTTAATGTGGTAAATGACTATTCTAGCTGCAAACGTCTGGTTTTTAATGCAATATCTACATAGGTGTATAGAGGCCCATTTCCAGCAACCATCACTCCAGTGTTCTAATGGTACATTGTGTTTGCTAACTGTGTTAGAAGGCTAATGGATGATTAGAAAACACTTGAAAACCCTTGTGCAATTATGTTAGCACCGCTGTAAACAGTTTTGCTGTTTAGAGGAGCTATAAAACTGACCTTCCTTTGAGCTAGTTGAGAATCTGGAGCATTACATTTGTGGGTTCGATTAAACTCTGCAAATGGCTAGAAAAAGAGAGCTTTCATGCGAAACTCGACAGTCTATTCTTGTTCTTAGAAATGAAGGCTTTTCCATGCGAGAAATTGCCAAGAAACTGAAGATGTCCTACAACGATGTGTACTACTCCCTTCAGAGGACAGCACAAACAGGCTCTAACCAGAGTAGAAAGAGAAGTGGGAGGCCCCGCTGCTCAACTGAGCAACAAGACAAGTACATTAGAGTCTCTAGTTTGAGAAATAGACGCCTCACTGGTCCTCAACTGGCAGCTTCATTAACCCCTTCCCGCTCCTGGACGTATTATTAGGTCATGGTAGCTGTATCGTTCGCGCTCCATGACCTAATAGTACGTCTCGGGAGTAACGGCCGTTTCGGCCGTCCACCCGACACATACAGGAGCTGTGACAGCTGATGTCTCGTACAGCAGCTGTCACAGCTCCTACAGCGGGGACCGATCGCTTTTTAGGGGTTAAGCTGCCATCGCCGGCCTGCTACACGATAGCGGCCGGCGATGGTGACTATTTCAACCGGACACCAAACAATGGAGTCCGGTTATGCCATCGACGGAAGCCTAGTGGGTCCTGACAAAGTCAGGATCCACTTTGCTTGCTATCAGTGAGTAGCTGACAGCTCTAATACACTGCACTACGCATGTAGTGCAGTGTATTAGAATTGCGATCAGGGCCTCCTGCCCTCAAGTCCCCTAGTGGGACAAAGTAATAAAGTAAAAAAAAAGTTTAAAAAAGATGTGTAAAAATAAGAAAATAAAAGTAAGTAAAAATCCCTCTTTTTACCTTATCAGTCCTTTATTATTAATAAAAATATATAAATAAACTATACATAATTGGTATCGCCGTGTCCGTAACGGCCTGAACTACAAAATTATTTCATTATTTATCCCGCACGGTGAACGCCGTAAAAGAAAATAATAATAAACCATACCAGAAACACAATTGTTTGGTCACTTCACCTCCCAAAAAATGGAATAAAAAGAGAGAAAAAAGTCGCATGTACCTAAAAATTTAACTTATCGAAACTACAGTTCGTTACGCAAAAAATAAGTCCTCGTACGGCTTTATTGATGGAAAAATAAAAAAGTTCTGGCTCTTAGAATAAGGTAACACAAAAAGTGAATGATTTTTTACAAAACGTATTTTATTGTGCAAACGCTATAAGACATAAAAAAAACTATAAACATCTGGTATCGCCATAATCGTATCGCCCCGCAGAATAAAGTGAATATGTCATTTATAGCTCACGGTGAACGCTGTAAAAAAAATAGAATAAAAGAACAATAGTAGAATTGCTGTTTTTTAGTCACCACGCCACCTAAAAATAGAATAAAAACTGATCAAAAATCCCAAGAAAACTACAATGAATTCCTCAAGGGGTCTAGTTTCCAAAATGGGGTCACTTTTGGGGGGTTTCCACTGTTTTGGCACCACAAGACCTCTTCAAACCGGACATGGTGCCTAATAAAAAAGATTCCTCAAAATCCACTAGGTGCTCCTTTGCTTCGGAGGCCGGTTCTTCAGTCCATTACCGCACTAGGGCCATTTGTGGGATATTTCTCAAAACTGCAGAATCTGGGTATTAAGTATTGAGTTGCGTTTCTCTAATAAAACCTTTTGTGTTATAAAAAAAAATGGTATAAAGAGGATTTTCTGACAAAAAAAAAATGTAAATTTCACCTCTACTTTGCTCTAAATTTCTGTGAAACACATAAAGGGTTCATAAACTTTCTAAATGCTGTTGTGAATACTTTGAGGGGTCTAGTTTCTAAAATGGGGTGTTTGATAGGGGTTTCTAATATATGGGCCCCTCAATGCAACTTCAAAACTGAACTGTAAACTAAAAAATAAATAAATTAGGCAATACTTCTCTTCTTACATTATACTGATAATGAGCCGTGCCCACCCCGAGATTACCCCAGTTTTGACTGTTTGTATAAACGGAGACCCCTATTAGACCGTTTCAGTGCCCGGTTTTCCCAAGCATACACCCCCAAGAAGTGTATTTCTATTGATGAGTCCTTGGTACATTTTAAAGGGAGGGTTCAATTCCGCGAGTACCTGCCGGGTAAGAGGGCAAGGTATGGCGTGAAGATGTATAAGCTGTGCGAAAGTGCATCAGGGTATACCTACAGGTTTAGGATATATGAAGGGAAGGACACCAGTAGTCAGCCCCCAGAATGCTTACTGGGAGTTAATGCAAAAATTGTGTGGGATTTGGTGCACCCACTGCTGGACCAGGGTTACCACCTGTCCCTGGATTATTTTTATACCAGCGTCCCACTCTTCAACTGCCTCGCTTCCAGTCATGCGGCACTGCTAGAAGAAATCTGAGAGGCCTCTCTAAGACTCTGCTTGGGCAAACACTCAGAAGGGGTGAGAGCAGGGAACATTCTAGCAGCAACATATTGTGTGTCAAGTACAAGGACAAGAGAGATGTCCTTGTATTGACAACAATACATGGCCACACCAGTACCCATGTACCAGTACGAGGTACCAGTACAGAGACCCCCAAACCAGACTGCATCCTGGATTACAATAGGTACATGGGAGGGTTGGACTTGTCAGATAAAGTCCTGAAGCCCTACAGCGCCATGCTATATGTATAAGAAGTTGGCCGTGCACATCATACCGATGGATTTGTACTGTGGATAGGCCATCAATGTTTAGGGACTGCACAACCCCTTTAAGCCTACTATTTAGCAGGCTTAGAGGGCCCATGAGACAGGATCACAGATTGTGTGATCCTGTCTGCTGGGCCCTGTATGTAAGCCAATCACATGGTAGGCTTAGATACATGGCCCATGTGTGATCCTGTCTGCTGGGCCCTGTATCTAAGCCAATCACATGGTAGGCTTAGATACATGGCCCATGTCTGATCCTGTCTGATGGGCCCTGTATATAAGCCTACCACACTGTAGGTTTAGATACAGGGTCCAGCAGACAGTAATCTTATACTTTATAAGATTACTGTCTGCTGGACCCTGTATCTAAGCCAATCACATGGTAGGCTTAGATACATGGCCCATGCGTGATCCTGTCTGCTGGGCCCTGTATCTAAGCCAATCACATGGTAGGCTTAGATACATGGCCCATGCGTGATCCTGTCTGCTGGGCCCTGTATCTAAGCCAATCACATGGTAGGCTTAGATACATGGCCCATGTGTGATCCTGTCTGATGGGCCCTGTATATAAGCCTACCACACTGTAGGTTTAGATACATGGCCCATGCGTGATCCTGTCTGCTGGGCCCTGTATCTAAGCCAATCACATGGTAGGCTTAGATACATGGCCCATGTGTGATCCTGTCTGATGGGCCCTGTATATAAGCCTACCACACTGTAGGTTTAGATACAGGGTCCAGCAGACAGTAATCTTATACTTTATAAGATTACTGTCTGCTGGACCCTGTATCTAAGCCTAACTTGTGGTAGGCTTAGATACAGGGTCCCACAGACAGTATCACACATGGGCCCTGTATCTAAGCCTAACACATGTGTTACTAATCGTGTTTTTTTGTGTGTTTTCTTACAGGTTTGGTCATTAGACTACGTCGGATTCCAGGACTACTTCGATGACGGCTTTTTTTTTATTATCAATAAAATGGTTAATGAGGGTTGTGTGGGTTTTTTTTTTATTTCAATAAAATATTTTTTCTATGTCTTTGATTTTTTTTAAACTATATTACTACCGCCTTAGTAATGGCCGCCGGCTGATTGACAGCATCCATTGCTAAGGCGGGGCTTAGTGTTAGCCGGTGCAAAGGCTAAAATTAACCCCCATTATTACCCCGGTACCCACCGCCACCAGGGGTGCTGGGAAGAGCCGGGTACGATCCAGTACCTGACCATCTGTAGTGATGGTCGGCTACTGGGGCGGCCGCAGGCTGGTAGTATCAGGAGGGGAAAGCCCAAAAACAGTGGCCCTTCCCACCCTGGTAATGCTAGCCTGCTGCTGCTTTATTGTATCTGGCTGGTTATGAAAAATGGGGGGGACCCCACGTCATTTAAAAAAAATAAAATAAAAAATAATTGGAAAGACTGTCGGGTCCCCCCCCAATTTTCATAACCAGCCAGATACAACACAGCAGCAGCAGGCAGCATTACCAGGGTGGTAGGTGGCACTGTTTTTGGCCTTCCCCAGCCTAAGGCTGGGTTCACAAGACCATGTTACGTCCGTAATGTACGGAACGTATTTCGGCCGGAAGACCCGGACCGAACACACTGCAGGGGGCCGGGCTCCTAGCATCATAGTGATGTACGACGCTAGGAGTCCCTGCCTCTGCGTGGAACTACTGTACCGTACTGTAATCATGATTACAGTACGAGACAGTTGTCCTGCAGCGAGGCAGGGACTCCTAGCGTCGTACATCACTATGATGCTAGGAGCCCGGCCCCCTGCAGTGTGTTCGGTCCGGGTCTTCCGGCCGAAATACGTTCCGTACATTACGGACGTAACATGGTCGTGTGAACCCAGCCTAATACTACCAGCCTGCGGCCGCCCCCGGTGCCTGACCGTCACTGCAGATGGTCGGGTACTGGTTCGTACCCGGCTCTTCCGAGTACCCCTGGTGGCGGTGAGTACCAGGGTAATAATGGGGGGTTAGTGTTGGCCTCTGCACCTGCTAACATTAAGCCCCGCCTTAGTAATGGAGGTTGTCAATCAGCCAGCGGCCGTTACTAAGGCGGTGATAATAAAGTTTAAAAAGATACAAGCACATAGAAAAAATATTTTATTTAAATAAAAAAACACAACCCTCATTAACCATTTTATTGAGAATAAAAAAAACGCCGTCATTGAAGTCCTCGTATCCGAAGTCCAACAACCGAACCTGTAAAAAAACACAAACGCACAAAAATAATCAGTAACACATAAAGAAGCAAAATTATTATTCTTACCTTTCCTGGGTCCAATGCTGGAGCCGCAATGTCAGCGAGCTGAGCCCTGTATCTAATCCTATCATGTGTGATACTGTCTGCTGAGCCGCTGTATCTAATCCTCTCATGTGTGATACTGCCTTCCGAGCCACTGTATCTAATCCGATCATGTGTGATACTGTCTGCTGGGCCCTATATCTAATCCGATCATGTGTGATACTGTCTGCTGGGCCCTATATCTAATCTAATCATGTGTGATACTGTCTGCTCAGCCACTGTATCTAATCCTATCATGTGTGATACTGTCTGCTGAGCCACTGTATCTAATCCTATCATGTGTGGTACTGTCTGCTGAGCCACTGTATCTAATCCTATCATGTGTGATACTGTCTGCTGAGTCATTGTATCTAATCCTATCATGTGTGATACTGTCTGCTCAGCCACTGTATCTAATCCTATCATGTGTGATACTGTCTGCTCAGCCACTGTATCTAATCCTATCATGTGTGATACTGTCTGCTCAGCCAATGTATCTAATCCTATCCATAGTTTATAGGGTCGTAGTGCTATAGATATGCTGTCTCCTATACACACATTTTTTGGGGGGCGGACACATATGTATTGGGGCTATTTCCCCTGACATTTTAAGCCCTGAGGGTATGTTCATACGGCAGCGTCCGTTACGGCTGAAATTACGGTGCTGTTTTCAGGAGAAAACAGCACCGTAATTTCAGCCGTAATAGCATGTGCAGGTGTCTTTCGCTGCGTCAATTACGGACGTAATTGGAGCTGTTTTTCCATGGAGTCCATGGAAAACGGCTCCATTTACGTCTGAAGAAGTGACAGGCACTTCTTTGATGCGGGCGTCTTTTTTACGCGCCGCGTTTTGACAGCGGCGCGTAAAAAAAATGACCGTCGGCACAGAACATCGTAAGACCCATTCAAATGAATGGGCAGATGTTTGCCAACGCTTTTGAGCCGCATTTTCAGACGTAATTCAATGCTAAAACGCCCGAATTACGTCCGTAAATAGGGTGTGTGAGCCCAGCCTTAGTGACGCCCCGGCTGCTAGTGCTGCATTGTTGGGTCACTTAGGAGAGTTTGCGGGGGGGGGGGGCTCAATAAGAACTTTTGCATCGGGGCCCATGAGCCTTTAGCTACGCCCCTGCACAGAAGAACGTTTGTGAGACGCAGAACAACTGAAAAGATGCTGGAAGAGTGCCTGACGCCATCTGTCAAGCATGGTGGAGGTAATGTGATGGTCTGGGGTCTGATGGTCAAACCCGACATGGAGGAGAGAGCGTAATAACTTCATGTAGGTAGCCATATATTCCTCATAAGACGTGAAGTACAGTGAAAGTGGAGCACCTCATGGAGCCCCTCTAAGTAGTTTATAGGGGAAATATATTGTAAGCTTGTCCCTAATATATATCCAGAACTCAAATCACCGCCAGCATCGTCTGCAGGATCCGTGAATGGAGGGAAGTGAAAACTGCTGTCATGGCCGGTCACACTTTATGGCAGCCCCTATGCTCTCTCCATTCACAGAATACAGGGGGCCATAAATGTGGGCATCAATGTGAAATGTAATATCCCTGCAGCTGCGGAGCCCAAAAAAGCCGCCCTCTTCTATCAAGATGTTATCCTTCTTTTCTGTCATTTCTTAGTGACAACTAATATGGCCACCAGGAACTGCCGCCCAGCTTTCCCAGGCTCCTGAATGGCAACATTACCTCATTATCCGTCATGTCACTGTATAACGGGGTGATTTGGCCATACACCACAGATTATACAACAATAGTGGCTGCTGTTGGTCATCTGCGGCACTTTCATACCTGCCAAATAATGAGTTCAATTCATTTTTAGTAGATCATTATTGTGCAAAGGAGGGGGTTTGCCTGAAATATTGATCAAGTGGCCTTATAGGTAGATTCACACAATGCAGTCAAATTGTGGTTTATTGCTTTGTGGCAGTGAGCTGCGATTTGACGCACTGTGTGAATAGACTCATATACTGTGAATAGACTCATTCACTATGCAGACAGTAAGATTTAATTTGACTCCCACCTTCTCTCAGCTGGAGGACGCTAAGCAACTAGTCACGGACTCCATAACGGCGGGCATCATCTGTGACCTTGGCTCCGGCAGTGGCGTGGATCGTTGTGTCATTACACGTGGAGGGGCACAGGTATTAAGGGGTTACACCGAAATGGAGGCCAAGGGAAAAAGGTAAAATAATATAAGAGGCCATATACATATATAGGGTACCCCCATATCAATGCTACCTCGCTGACAATGTAATGTTGATGGCGGCAGTGTCCCCTGAAATCTCTTGTGGGGGAGAACAAGGATCGTCCATAATGGAGGGTTTATGTTTTAATCACTGTATAATGAAAGGTTCTGCAACTTTCTAATATACTATCAGCTCTAACTCCTCACCCATTTCAAGATTTCTGCTTGCTTGCAGTGAATGGAAATATTAATTGTTTACATCCAGAAAATGAAAATCCGTTCTGACCTAACTCTGCTAGGGTCTATTCACATGGTGCAGTCAAATCGCGGTTTATATTTGTGATTACCATAACAATTTCATGGCAATGCACCACAACTTGATCACACCGTCTGACTGTGACAAGCAACGCACATTTTCAGCTTGACATAATGGGTTGCAACTATGCATGCTTCATTCACTGATAGCAAGCAGATATCTTGGAAATGATGAGAATTGAAGTACAAAGCACATTAGAAAGCTGCAGAACTTACATAAAACCCTGCAGTGCGTACATAGAATCAGCCCCTACGGCTGCTATGGTGCCCATGGGTCGGGGGCTCAGGTTAGCTCTACACTTATGATTGGTGTGGTGTCAGCTCCCAATGGGGGGGGTCTTCTGCTGGATCTTCAGGGCCAACCGCAGGATCTTCTGGTGGGCCAGTACGACCCTGGGTGTGAATATACCCTGAGCCATAATGTGAACATGTCCTGCCCCGTCCCCTATACATGCCCCCACTGCGGACACTCCATCAGATGGTACCAATGTCGCACGGTCTACGTATAATCCTTCTCCCTACTCTCATCCCAGGTTCGCTTCTTATCGTTACCTGCGGGGCACCACCGCCGTCCTGAGCGAAACCGTAACTCGCTGCGATCTGGTGGAAGAAACCGTTCAACGAATGGACACGGAATAACCGGATCTGAGAGGGGAGGGGGCACGATGTACCAATATGATTCATTTTTACTAATAGTCGTGGGTTCAACCCGTACACGACAAAACCTGATTCTGCCGCCAAATCGCTTCACAATAGAGACAAGACGATACTGTGCTGCCTGCTGGACTGTTCTCTATCCATACGCCTATAATCAATATATTACATAATCTTGTTCTCTGCGGGGCCGGCCTCATATATGGGATTCGGATTCCCATCATTCACACAAGGATTTAATATGTGGGAACTTTCATATAATAAAAAATAAAACTACAACAACCAGGTCATGTGACGTCTGTATAAAAATAAAGATGAGTCAGGTCGCGCGGCGCACGTGATGTAAATACACTGAAATTCCCTTAATCCGGCTTCCGATCATCTAGAAAATCTGATAATTCAGCACTTGTTTCCAGAACAGTCTTGTATATTCACAAGACGCCTCAGGGACGCAGCAATGTTACATGACTCTGTAGTGCACAACGTACAGAAAATTCCTTTAATCTGGCATCAATGGGACTTTATAGGTGCTCGATTATCAGACGACACACAAAGGTATATGAAACTGACTTGTAAGCAGTCATAACTTGAAGCTCCCAATGTAAATCTGTATCAGGGACCCCCAATTATCATGTCCATGTATAGTACTGGAGTCCTCTAATGTGGCATGTCGGCCCCCCACTCCTCAGGGCCCAGCTTCACCCTTTCCATTATTTCAGAACAACATTTCCTTAGAGGAATTTCTTCATTGGTTCCGCATTATACAGATTTGTGCTGGAAACAAGAGCCAGATCATCAGACTTTCTGGATTATCAAATGCCGGATTAAATTACATTGGATTTTAGTGAGTGAAAAGTCGACTAGCAAACACTATGTGCAATACATCTTCTTACACTGATCCCAGATCTCCAACATATTCTAAAAGACACTTAAAGAGGCTCTGTCACCACATTATAAGTGGCCTATCTTGTACATGATGTGATCCGCGCTGTAATGTAGATTACAGCAGTGTTTTTTTATTTAGAAAAACGATTATTTTTGACGGAGTGATGACCTATTTTAGATTTATGCTAATGAGTTTCTTAATAGACAACTGGGCGTGTTTTACATTTTAGCCAAGTGGGCGTTGTGGAGAGAAGTGTATGACGCTGACCAATCAGCGCCATACACTTCTCTCCGTTTATTTACTCTGCACATAGTGATCTTACTAGATCACTATGTGCAGCCACATACACACACATTAACGTTACTGAAGTGTCTTGAGAGCTAATAGACATCACCTCCAGCCAGGACATGATGTCTATTCAGAATCCTGACACTTCGCTAATGTTTGTGTGGGATTTACAGCACAGCACAACGAGATCTCGATGTAAATGACAGCCCAGCGTGATCTCGATAAACTGTGTTGTAAGTCAAACTCAAACGTTACTGAAGTGTCGGGATTGTGAATAGACATCACGTCCTGGCTGGTAGTGATGTCTATTCACTGTCAGGACACTTGAGTAACATGTAATGACGGGGTAAGGAAACAGACAAGTGAGCCCTAATCTACCCGCCACTCAGTCCCTGCCTACTTGCAACGACCCGCCCTAGGCGACGGGGTACAACTGGGCGACGGTCCCTACGCTCAATAAGTGCCCGACAGACAAACAGACAAGGGTACACAGAAGCAAGGGAAAAGGGGCAGTTGCCCACGGCAACACCGCGAGCAACAAGAGTGGTGAACGAGCCGAGTCAAACCAGGAGTGTACGAGGTACCAAATGCAGAGCAGTAGAGTAGTGAACAAGCCGAGTCAAACCAGGAGTGTACGAGGTACCAAACGCAGAGCAGGAGAGTAGTCAGTAAGCCAGGGTCGATATGAAGCAGGGTCAAATGGATAAAGAAGCTGCAGCAGGGCCAGGAAACAAAACAAAAATCACAAGCAAGGAGGAACAGGAAAGGCAGGTATAAATAGACAGAGGGCGGGAGCTAGCTCCGTCTGGCCAGGCTATGATAGGCTCTCCCACTCCTAAGCCTGCCATCCTGAGTGGTGGAAGATGGAGTCAGTCTCACAGACATAGAAGCAGGTGCAGGCTGATTACCTATGGGCGTGGGTACAGACGCTGTGCCTGGCAGATCCTTAACATAACATTAGTGTGTGTATGTGTCTGCACATAGAGATCTAGTAAGATCAAGATGTGCTGTGTAAATGAATGGAGAGAAGTGTATGACGCTGATTGGTCACTGATTGGTCAGCGTCATACACTTCTCTCCACAACGCCCACTTGGTCATATAGTAAAACACACCCAGTTGTCCATTGAGAAACTCATTAGCATAAGGCTAAAATAGGTCATAACTCCGTCAAAAATTATTGTTTTTCTAAATAAAAAACTGCTGCAATCTACATTACAGCGCCGATCACATCATGTACAAGATAGACCACTTATAATGTGGTGACAGAGCCTCTTTAAAGGAATAGTCCACCAAGGCTCTCTTTTTAGCTGAAAACGTTTCACACGCCCCTTTCTGAGTAACCAGCAAAGTCCCTGAATAACAGACGCCCTTTTATACAGTATAGCAGTCACTAATCCCCTTAAAGGGGCAGTCCACTATTAGCAAATAAATCTTATCCCTTGTATAGTCATTTCTCCATACAGTGGCATAACTGTAGGGGTCGCAGTGGTCGCAATTTCCCGCGGCCTCCCGCACGTCTATAAAATGTTACTATAGTACCTCCTGGGGCCTGTGAAATAAACTACACGGGCCCCTGTTACTATAGTAACTGACAATATACTTATCCTCCTTGTTCCGTGCGCAGGGGAGATCCTGGCGTCTCTTCACGTCATGATGTCGCATCGCTGTGCGCAAAATCCAGACTCTGGATGGAGTCAGGACCTCCGCTGCGGTCGGAGCTGAAGAGGAGGGTAAGTATACTATTACTGCCTGCTGGGGCCTGGGTTGTCCAGTCCCTAAAAATGTATGGCCTATCCCCAGGATAGGCTATCAATAGCTGATGGGTCGGGGTCCGCCTGCCGGGACTCCCGCCAATCAGCTGTTTTGAAGGGGGTGCAGCGCCCTCACTGCGGTTTGACGGTGATTCAGAAGTGACGGGAATGAAGGGGAAGCAGTGCTTTCACTATCTCTGCACCCCTTCCAATACAGCTGATTGGCGGAGGTCCCGGCAGGCGGACGCCATCTGTAGTGATGGCCGGCACCGGGGCGGCCGCAGGCTGGTAGAGTACAAAAACAGTGGCCCTTCCCACCCTGGTAATGCTCGGCTGCTGCTCTGTTGTATCTGGCTGGCTCTAAAAATGTGGGGGGGAGGGGCCCACGTCGATCTAAAAAAATAAAATAAATAATAATTGGAAAAATCGATGTGGGGTTCCCCCATTTTTCATAACTGTTTCCCCCCCAGCTATGCCCCTGCCCAATATTCCAAAACATCTTCTCCATTTAATTCAAGGACAACTCTGATTAGACGGGCAGGACCTCCTGCCACCCTAAGCACCCCGGTGGCGAACGCCAGCGAGCAGCAGCTTTAGGTTGTCTAAATTGTTCTGTACAATAAAGTTTATTGGATAAAGAAAAAATGGCCAGCAGCTATTGGCCAGTTATAGGTTCCGCCCCGTTTCCTAAGTAACAGCAGAGAGCGGACTGGACGTGGTCGGATGTTTAGATTCAAAGCGAGGAAAAAACGTGAGACCAAGCGGCCGCGGACAGCGACACCTGCAGGACCGGCGTGAGGTATTACCCGAGAGGAGAGGCGGTTTTCTCGTGTGTCGTGTGCTCCGCTGACAGGACACGCTCTTTCCGGTAATGACGTTCAGTAGTGGTCTGCTGCTATGTGGTACTATAACGCCCAGCATGTCTCTAGTCGCAGGTTGTTTATTCAGCAGTCTCTTCGCTATGGCCGACTATTAGGGGGTGCGCTCACTGCATACATGTGCCTACAGCTCCATTAACCCCTTAGTGACCAACAATACGCCTTTTTAACTTGCATTCTGCGGGGCGATACGATTATGGCGATACCATATGTTTATAGTTTTTTTTATGTCTTATAGCGTTTGCACAATAAAATACGTTTTGTAAAAAATCATTCACTTTTTGTGTTACCTTATTCTAAGAGCCAGAACTTTTTTATTTTTCCATCAATAAAGCCGTACGAGGACTTATTTTTTGCGTAACGAACTGTAGTTTCGATAAGTTAAATTTTTAGGTACATGCGACTTTTTTCTCTCTTTTTATTCCATTTTTTGGGAGGTGAAGTGACCAAACAATTGTGTTTCTGGTATGGTTTATTATTATTTTCTTTTACGGCGTTCACCGTGCGGGATAAATAATGAAATAATTTTGTAGTTCAGGCCGTTATGGACACGGCGATACCAATTATGTATAGTTTATTTATATATTTTTATTAATAATAAAGGACTGATAAGGTAAAAAGAGGGATTTTTACTTACTTTTATTTTCTTATTTTTACGCATCTTTTTTTTACTTTTTTTTTTACTGTATTACTTTGTCCCACTAGGGGACTTGAGGGCAGGAGGCCCTGATCGCAATTCTAATACACTGCACTACATGCATAGTGCAGTGTATTAGAGCTGTCAGCTACTCACTGATAGCAAGCATAGTGGGTCCTGACTTTGTCAGGACCCACTAGGCTTCCGTCGATGGCATAACCGGACTCCATTGTTTGGTGTCCGGTTGCCATAGTCACCATCGCCGGCCGCTATCGTGTAGCAGGCCGGCGATGGCAGCTTAACCCCTAAAAAGCCGCGATCTCTATTGAATGCAGCTTTTAAGGGGTTAATCAGCGGGGACACAGCGATCGGTCCCCGCTGTAGGAGCTGTTACAGCTGCTGTACAAGACATCAGCTGTCACAGCTCCTGTATATGTCGGGTGGACGGCCGAAACGGCCGTTACTCCTGTTATGGTATAAATATACATATATAATGTATTTGGGACCATAAGGAGTGAAATGTTATAAAGGAGAACATGTGTTACAATATAATGGGTATTTTAGAAAGGTTAAGAGAAGAAATAGTTTGCAGATGCTCTGCCGTCCCTTGAAAATTGCAAACAGATGGTGGTCAATCACTTGACCACCCCCCTAAGCATAAAGGAAACATAAGGGAATACCTGGTGCTCCACCAATGAGCTTTATGGGAAAGGAAGATGTAAGGCTTGAATATACAGATGACTCATATGTTATGGAATGTTCTTTGTTCGTCTGATGCTATAAGTATGAACGTTTGTAGTTCAATAAATTAGAAGTATTTTACCTTGAGAAACGTCTCAGTGTATCTGTTACTTCTCCGAGCAGCTCGTCCTACCTATCGATTTGAACCTGCATGGAGATCAAGGCGTAAAGTGACCCCATTGCGATCACAGAAATTGGCGCCCGAACAGGGACTTGACTAGAAGGACGGCACCCCACCCAGGGGATCTCCCGGGACTTGAATGGCGACCTCCCGGACGAAGGAACGTGCAGACCACTGCTGCAGCAAGGTAAGAAGACTTAATTCTTACAAACTCTGCTCTGCACCTTCCTGTCTGGTAGGTCACCTTCCCGGTAGTACTCCTAAGGAATAGAGGAGCCACATGAGGGTATTTTTAGTGTAAAAATCTGGTCGAGTCTAAAATAAATCCTACCCTCAGGATAAAGTGCCTGATCTCTATGGCAGTATTTGTATGAATGTTGTAGAAACCCAGTTTTGTGTCACAAATGCATTTTAGAATAAGGAAATTGTTTTTGGAAAAAAATTCTGATAATCCGGCAAATTACCAGAAACATGTGTACATGCTTCAGGTGACTACGGGGATTATGATAGGCTAAATTTTAGCCCGGAAATCGAAAATTTTGTGCAGTCCGATAATCCGGCAAAATACCGAGAACGTGTGTACACGATTGGAGTACTTGCGGGGATTATCATGCGCTGATTTTCAGCTCAAAATTCCAGAATTTTCTGCAGTCCGATAAACCGGCATGTCAAATGAACAGCTTGATTTTACGTTTGCCTTGTTATTTGGATTAGGAATATTTGTCATATTACTCTTATGGTGCGGAGGGCACGTACTCGAGTGGTGTCTCAGACGAAGAAAGTAAGCTAGTTATAAAAGGACTGTAAAAGGAAGATTCTCTGGCCAGAGTAGAAAGTAAGTACCGAAACTAGAAACTGTCTAAAATAGATGAGAATAGAATTCATCTGTCAGTAGCTAAAATCTGTAACAAAATAAGTAAGTATGGAAACTAGAAACTGTCTAAAATAGATGAGAATAGAATTCATCTGTCAGTAGCTAAAATCTGTAACAAAATACGGGTGTGCCTAAGGCCACCACTTACAGTCACAAGATGGGAAACTTGGTTACCCTCTTTAAAAAGAAGTTTCGAGGGTATAAGTAACTGTCTCAAATAGGTGAGAAAGGAATTCACCTATCAGGAAAATTACCCCCTACATAACTTAGGGTCTGCCCATAGGCGACCACTTATAACTAGGCAACAATGGGGAACTTGGTGTCCCTATTACGAGATGAGCACCCACAAGGACTGACAGCCAAACAGGTAGTGGCGGAAAGAGAGGGAAAGGATGTGACAAAAGGAACGAATCAGTTAATGAAGGCATGTGGAATGGGAAAAGCGGGAAGATTAGATCCGGAAAAATGGAATGAATGTTGTGACACAAAACGTGGATGGTTGAAAGATAAAAAGTTACAGGGGAAAGCAGAAGCATGGGAGAAGGTGTCAGAGGAAGTAACGCGAGGGGGATGCATGGAAACAGAATGTAAGAAAAAGTTTTATTATGATTGCTATAATGAAAATCCAGGAAAAAGCAAGTAGCCCACCGGGGTATGGGGTAGTCACGACGCAGGGACCAGGGGGATGGACGTGTAGAGTGTGTGGTCAGCAGAATCAAGCATGGAGGGATACTTGTTTTGCATGTGGGGCAGCAAGACGAAGAGGAGCAAAAAGAGCAAAACAGGAAGGACAATGCAAAAAGAGAGGATTGCAGTATGTTGATGATCTACTCCTTTGCTGTCCCTCCCAACCAGAGTGCGCAGAGGCTTCTGTGTCACTCCTCACGTTCCTAGCTAACCATGGCTGCAAAGCATCAAAAGACAAGTTGCAGTTTTGTTGCACACAAGTGGTATTTTTGGGACATTGTGTGGCTCAAGGCACACGACACCTTACTCCTGATAGGGTTCAAGCCATTACTCTATTGCCATTGCCCACGTCATTAAACACCCTCAGGACATTCCTGGGTCTTGTATCCTATTGCAGGCCCTGGATCAGATCAGCATCGATCCTCATGCAGCCCCTGTATGATTGCCTAAAAAGTCAGCCATTCGGACTCACCCCAGAAGCTGAAGAGAATTTTCATAGCCTTAAATTAGTAGTACAAACAGCTCCAGCCCTTGGTACTCCAGACTATGACAAACCCTTCAGGTTGTACTGTACTGAACAAAATGGACATGCCACTGCAGTTCTCACACAAAGTCATGGACCACAGCAGCGCCCGGTAGCATATTATTCAGCTAGACTAGACCCTGTGGCCCGAGGTTCCCCATCATGTGTGAGAGCTATCATTGCTGTAAATTCAATGTTAAACAAGGCCTCAGATTTGGTCCTGGCATTTCCAGTCCAAGTTTTTGCACCACATGATATTACTGCTATTCTTACTCAAGTACAGCCGAAGCACTTGTCAACAGCAAGACATTTGAGATTAACCTGTGCACTTCTTCTTCCTGAGCAGGTTACTTTACACCGCTGTACTACATTGAACCCAGCTACCTTACTGCCTTTGGAGCAAGGGGGAGAAGACGTAGGTAAAGTATGGTAAAGAGCAAAACAGGAAGGACAATGCAAAAAGAGAGGATTGCAGTATGTTGATGATCTACTCCTTTGCTGTCCCTCCCAACCAGAGTGCGCAGAGGCTTCTGTGTCACTCCTCACGTTCCTAGCTAACCATGGCTGCAAAGCATCAAAAGACAAGTTGCAGTTTTGTTGCACACAAGTGGTATTTTTGGGACATTGTGTGGCTCAAGGCACACGACACCTTACTCCTGATAGGGTTCAAGCCATTACTCTATTGCCATTGCCCACGTCATTAAACACCCTCAGGACATTCCTGGGTCTTGTATCCTATTGCAGGCCCTGGATCAGATCAGCATCGATCCTCATGCAGCCCCTGTATGATTGCCTAAAAAGTCAGCCATTCGGACTCACCCCAGAAGCTGAAGAGAATTTTCATAGCCTTAAATTAGTAGTACAAACAGCTCCAGCCCTTGGTACTCCAGACTATGACAAACCCTTCAGGTTGTACTGTACTGAACAAAATGGACATGCCACTGCAGTTCTCACACAAAGTCATGGACCACAGCAGCGCCCGGTAGCATATTATTCAGCTAGACTAGACCCTGTGGCCCGAGGTTCCCCATCATGTGTGAGAGCTATCATTGCTGTAAATTCAATGTTAAACAAGGCCTCAGATTTGGTCCTGGCATTTCCAGTCCAAGTTTTTGCACCACATGATATTACTGCTATTCTTACTCAAGTACAGCCGAAGCACTTGTCAACAGCAAGACATTTGAGATTAACCTGTGCACTTCTTCTTCCTGAGCAGGTTACTTTACACCGCTGTACTACATTGAACCCAGCTACCTTACTGCCTTTGGAGCAAGGGGGAGAAGACGTAGGTAAAGTATGGTCACAATTTTTGCCTGAAACTGATGAACATGATTGTATGGCCCAGGAAACAGTGGGGTTTGCACATGTAAAAGATACCCCACTCCAAAACCCAGACCTAATACTCTTTGTGGATGGTTCAAGGTATTTTGTAGAAGGATCTTTTCTTACAGGATATGCAGTAACCACCGAAGATGTAGTCCTAGAAGCAGCCTCCTTACCAGCGTCCCGCTCAGCACAAGAAGCGGAGCTTAAGGCCCTGGCAGCAGCATGCCAACATGCAGAAGGAAAGACAGCAAATATATACACTGACTCTCGATATGCTTTTGGCATTGCACATGACTATGGCCCCATATGGAGGGCAAGACAATTTTTGACCTCTGCAGGTACACCTGTAAAGAATGCAGACTTTGTAAAATACTTGATGGAGACCCTGATGTTACCCACAGAAGTAGCAGTAGTAAAAATTAAAGCTCACACTAAGGTGAGTTCACCAGAGACAAAAGGAAATGCTTTGGCAGACCAAGCCGCAAAAGCAGCAGCCTTAAAGCCAGTAGGTCCAGTAACAGTTATGATGTACCAACATCCTGAAGACTCCGTGGTCAACATCAGCCCCACAATACTACAAAATCTGCAAAACCAAATATCCAAAGAAGAAGATGGCAGACTAGATGGCAGAATCAGGGAGCTACCCTGAGAGCGGATGGACTATGGCAACAACAAAATAAGCTGTGTCTGCCACAAACAATGTTCCCTATGATGGCACAGGTAACGCATGGACAGACACACCAGTCAAAAACAGCAATGATGGACTTGGTTAACAAAACCTGGTATGCTCCAGGGTTTAGCACTGTAGCGAGTAAGTTTGTACAAGGGTGTATGGTATGTGCCACCAATAACGTGGGGAGAACAGTGAAAGTGCCACAAAAACACACCCCAAAGTCAATTTACCCATTCCAGAGACTACAGATAGACTATATTCAATTACCAAAAGTCGGTACCTATGAGTATGTGCTTGTTTGTATTGATCTCTTTTCAGGATGGCCAGAAGCATTTCCAGTAACCAAAGCTACAGCCGTAGCCACAGCAAAGAAACTGATCAACGAGGTGGTGTGCAGATATGGAGTTCCAGAGGTGATCGAGAGCGACAGAGGAACTCATTTTACGGGTGAAATCATGAACCATGTGTTGTCAGCTCTAGGCATAAGTCAAGCCCTACATACACCATACCATCCACAGAGCAGTGGGAAGGTTGAGAGACTAAATGGGACTCTCAAATTGAAAATCCAAAAAGCAATGGTAGAAACCGGGAAACCATGGACCGAGTGTCTACCATTAGCCTTGTTCTCAGTAAGATACACTACAACAAAAAGAACAGGTCTCAGCCCATATGAGATCTTATTTGGATCGGCTCCCAGATTAGGATGTTATTTTCCACAGGTGCTCCAAATGCAGTATGGTAGACTAACAGATTATGTATCAACGCTGAACAAACAATTGACCAAGGTGCATGCACAAGTCTTTGCTTCCATTCCAGATCCTGATTCAGTTGAAGGGACGCATAAGTTAGAACCGGGAGATTGGGTGGTCGTTAAGAGACACGTGAGGAAAAGTCTAGACCCAAGATTTGACGGACCGTTTCAAGTCCTACTCACAACAAGCACCTCAGTGAAGCTCGAAGGAAAGGCAAGCTGGATTGACGCCAGTCATTGTAAAAAGGTTCTTCAGCCAGAAGAATGAAGATCTTTGCGGTTGTTGCGGCGGTTGTTGCGTGTGCTCTTATACAAAAAGGCAGAACTGCTACTCCTGTACACGTAATCAGTACAGAATCACTGGAACAGTTCAGGACAGGGTGGGCGAATGCCACAGTGGATAGAAAGCAGGGTAACTACACCTGTAAGGCCAATGCCCCATGTTATACTACAAATGTGACTACAACCGAAGGGACTTGGAAAAAAGGACCACATGGAGGGACTGTGTACCTTCACATAGACAAAACAGCCAACATTAGCATACAAGAAGAGACGCCGGGGCTGTTGCTTTGTTGTTATGAACCAGATTTACAGTATCTACAGAAATATACAACCAGTAAAAATAGAAACGAAATGATAAATAAGACTTATGAAAGATGCAACAAGGAGAGGCTCAACTCTACGATTGTAATAAAAGAAACTGATGGGATGATATTATGTATGAATAATAGCGAAATAAGAAATAGAATATATTTTGTATTCTTGATAACAATTTTAAGAGATAGTTTTAAGCCACATATAACAGTACAAAGTCTGGAAAGAATCCCACACACTTGTAAGGCTATGTTCACACGGAGTATTTTGGGGGAGGAATATCTGCCTCAAAGCTCCAAACGGAATTTTGAGGCAGATATTCCTCCCCCAAAATACTCCGTGTGAATAGCAATTATCGCGCCGTTTTTCGCCCGCGGCCATTGAGCGCCGCGGGCATAAAACACGCTTTCTCCTGCCTCCCATTGAAGTCAATGGGAGGTCGGACGCGGAAGCGCCCGAAGATAGGGCATGTCGCTTCTTTTTCCCGCGAGGCAGTTTTACTGCTCGCGGGAAAAAGACGCCGACGCCTCCCATTGAAATCAATGGGAGGCGTTCTCGGGCCGTTTCTGCCGAGTTTGCGACGCGGTTTCCGCGTCAAAAAAACTCGGCAAAAGACCCCGTGTGAACATAGCCTAAGAGTGCTGTAACCCAACAGCAGAAAAAGAATGTACACTTCAATATTTCCTTCCCTGAATCCCCCAGCTGTCATAGACAAAAAAGAGAATGGTATGACACGCTATTAGGAGGGGTAGGAACGGGATTAGGAGAATTGAATGGTATACAGTTAGAAACAGTTATGAACAAATTAAACTCAGTGGGAGATGACACATCTACTGCATTAAGGATAGGTGCGTCATGGTTACCTACTACCTTTGACTTACAGCAAAAAGGGTTAGCTATAGATGAACTGTTTCTAAATGTTTTTAATGAAAGTATGCTAACCGAATATAGAACATTACAGAATGTATCAACTTTTGTAAATTGGACAGTATGTACGCTTAAAACGATGTGGCAACAAGAACAGATGAATAAATTGTTTAGTAGTCATGTTAGGCAATGGACAGACATTCTGCCCATAGGAAAGAGAAATGATACGTGGTTATTGTTACAGCCTGAGTATACTGAGTGTACACCTAAATGGTGTGCAGGAAGACTAATAGCATTTAATGTGAAAAATCCTACTCTATTATGCAAATATATTGTTATGCCAATGGTAATGATTGATCCGGTGACATTATTAGGACAATATTGGATGCCGGAAATGAAAGGAACACACATAGATTCTCAAAATAAGACAAGGAATATAGATTTGTGCCAGTTAACAGAGCAAGGATATGTATGTAATCAACAGTCAGGGATATATGAACCCTGTCTAATGCAGCACCAGGATAATGTATGCGCACTCACTATAATCCCAGAAGCTAACCTACAGGTTTATATTGAAGTAGGTCCACAGCATGTATGTTTAATAACTAACAACAAGCAGACCCTTAGCCAGTTTAAACGCACAGGACCATTTTCAGGATGTCTATACAATGTGACGCATTTGACTTGGGGGAACCAAACTATAGTGTTCCTGCCTACTTTAGAAGAAATAATGTCCACTATATGGGTACCTGAACCTTTGCCCTATGGAAACTTTAGTTTATCTTTAGACGAATTGAAAAAGGTGTTACAACGATCAGGAGAAGTTGAAAAACTAATCCAAGCCCATAATGTAACTCTAAGTAGGGTGAAAATATTGGCTACAATAGCAGCTAGGGAAGTGATACATTTGTCATCAGCAATTAAAGATGCTAGTGCCCATCACTGGTATGACGTTTTTACAGGATTCTCACCTACAGCTACTAAAATATTACATGTGCTTTTCCAACCATTGATTTGTTTAATGATATTATTTGTATTGCTTACATGTTTTAATTGTTATGCATTTTGTAAAATAAGGGAAGCATTCAATCAGAGGCCTATACATTATGATGAAAGAATGTTGTGAGATTACCCCACCTACATACCTGTGTGAATCAAGTGAAGAAATGCATCGAAGCCTTGCTATCCGGAGATAGAAGTAGCATTGGAATTTAGGTGTTGGTAAAATCACAAAAGGAGGGATTGTTATGGTATAAATATACATATATAATGTATTTGGGACCATAAGGAGTGAAATGTTATAAAGGAGAACATGTGTTACAATATAATGGGTATTTTAGAAAGGTTAAGAGAAGAAATAGTTTGCAGATGCTCTGCCGTCCCTTGAAAATTGCAAACAGATGGTGGTCAATCACTTGACCACCCCCCTAAGCATAAAGGAAACATAAGGGAATACCTGGTGCTCCACCAATGAGCTTTATGGGAAAGGAAGCTGTAAGGCTTGAATATACAGATGACTCATATGTTATGGAATGTTCTTTGTTCGTCTGATGCTTTAAGTATGAACGTCTGTAGTTCAATAAATTAGAAGTATTTTACATTGAGAAACGTCTCAGTGTATCTGTTACTTCTCCGAGCAGCTCGTCCTACCTATCGATTTGAACCTGCATGGAGATCAAGGCGTAAAGTGACCCCATTGCGATCACACTCCCGAGACGTAATATTAGGTCATGGAGCGCGAACGATACAGCTACCATGACCTAATCATACGTCCAGGAGCGGGAAGGGGTTAATGAAGCTGCCAGTTGAGGACCTGTGAGGCGTCTATTTCTCAAACTAGAGACTCTAATGTACTTGTCTTGTTGCTCAGTTGAGCAGCGGGGCCTCCCACTTCTCTTTCTACTCTGGTTAGAGCCTGTTTGTGCTGTCCTCTGAAGGGAGTAGTACACATCGTTGTAGGACATCTTCAGTTTCTTGGCAATTTCTCGCATGGAATAGCCTTCATTTCTAAGAACAAGAATAGACTGTCGAGTTTCGCATGAAAGCTCTCTTTTTCTAGCCATTTGCAGAGTTTAATCGAACCCACAAATGTAATGCTCCAGATTCTCAACTAGCTCAAAGGAAGGTCAGTTTTATAGCTCCTCTAAACAGCAAAACTGTTTACAGCGGTGCTAACATAATTGCACAAGGGTTTTCAAGTGTTTTCTAATCATCCATTAGCCTTCTAACACAGTTAGCAAACACAATGTACCATTAGAACACTGGAGTGATGGTTGCTGGAAATGGGCCTCTATACACCTATGTAGATATTGCATTAAAAACCAGACGTTTGCAGCTAGAATAGTCATTTACCACATTAACAATGTATAGAGTGTATTTCTGATTAATTTAATGTTATCTTCATTGAAAAAAACTGTGCTTTTCTTTCAAAAATAAGGAAATTTCTAAGTGACCCTAAACTTTTGAACGGTAGCGTATATGTGTGTATGTGTATATATATATATATACAGGGTGCTGTCGCCATTTTTTTATATCTGCTGTATATCTGCAGTCATAGGTGTTCTTGCACCAGCGTATTTTGTATCATTTAGTTGGAATGTGCTGTTCAATTTTTGTTGTGTTTATGGTATCCATATATGTGGGGTTAGTGACTGCCTCCACTTGTTGTTCTTGCACTCCTCCCACTCTGCCCTGGGTGATTTTAATCAGTTCAATGCTGGATCCTACCATCCCCAGGTATATATGTAGGCTTAGTCCCAGTTCTGGGTGTATGTGCAGCGTAGGTTCCCACCTTACAGAGGTCGCCTTGTCGTGGCAGGTGGGCTAACACTTTTTGATCAAAATGTGCACTAAGAACCTCCCTATTTGTAGGTAGATTTAGCTTTAGTGCATATCTATTTATATTTAGTGGTTTAGGTGGCATTAGTGTTTTAAGCAGGGTGCTGTCGCCATTTTTTTATATCTGCTGTATATCTGCAGTCATAGGTGTTCTTGCACCTGCGTATTTTGTATCATTTAGTTGGAATGTGCTGTTCAATTTTTGTTGTGTTTATGGTATCCATATATGTGGGGTTAGTGACTGCCTCCACTTGTTGTTCTTGCACTCCTCCCACTCTGCCCTGGGTGATTTTAATCAGTTCAATGCTGGATTCTACCATCCCCAGGTATATATGTAGGCTTAGTCCCAGTTCTGGGTGTATGTGCAGCGTAGGTTCCCACCTTACAGAGGTCGCCTTGTTGTGGCAGGTGGGCTAACACTTTTTGATCAAAATGTGCACTAAGAACCTCCCTATTTGTAGGTAGATTTAGCTTTAGTGCATATCTATTTATATTTAGTGGTTTAGGTGGCATTAGTGTTTTAAGCAGGGTGCTGTCGCCATTTTTTTATATCTGCTATATATATATATATATATATACACACACATACATGTGTGTTATATATATATATATATATAATGTGTGTGTGTGTGTGTGTGTGTATGTATATATGTTTGTATATGTGTGTGTGTGTGTGTGTGTGATAGATATATATATATATATATATATATATATATATATATAAAATGTGTGTGTATATGTATATATATGTGTTTGTATATATGTGCGTGTGTGTATATATACACACACATACACACACTGCATATTATAGTACACACACTGAGGCCTCGTTTCATTTGTCTTATCCATCATTCATCTCCCCTTGACTTATTCTCCGCTCACCCTCCGTCTGCGTCCAAGGTCAGTACAGTCCTGTCATTCATTAGAACGTAAAGAGGTTGTGGAAAAAGGAAGGATCCCGTGAGGCGCTGCTGCGTGGCTGTTGAAGGAACTCAGCGATGGTAGACAAAATAATATAAATAAATATATGTTTATTGAAAAACATTAATAATAATGGCTACGCGTTTCAACGTTGTACTAGCGTCTTCCTCAGGCCGTTAAAATTACATACAAAAGAGGTTGCTTATATATCAACAGAAATCTAAGCACACAGGAAGGAAAAAAAAAAAGGGGTCAAAAGGGGAAAGGTCAAAGAATGATTGTGACGTCATAAACAATTCTAAACAATTTTCCGATATAGATGTTATTTATGACGTCACAATCATTCTTTGACCTTTCCCCTTTTGACCCCTTTTTTTTCCTTCCTGTGTGCTTAGATTTCCGTTGATATATAAGCAACCTCTTTTGTATGTAATTTTAACGGCCTGAGGAAGACGCTAGTACAGCGTTGAAACGCGTAGCCATTATTATTAATGTTTTTCAATAAACATATATTTATTTATATCATTTTGTCTACCATCGCTGAGTTCCTTCAACAGCCATGCAGCAGCGCCTCACGGGATCCTCCCTTTTTCCACTACCTCTTTACGTTCTAACTAGCGGTGACCACCTGGTTTACCGGTTTGGATCCTGGCAGCAGCACCTGTGGACTTTTTCATTGCCTTTTCCAAGCACTATCGTGGTGAGCATAATAGACCACGTTCAATATTCTATTTAAACCCCATTGACCTGCACTATGTGGCGCCGTGCTTTTTGCTTTTCTGGTCATTCATTAGATGAAGCGATAAAAGACAGGGAAAGGTAACCTATTTTCAGACGTAAACAAGGCGTATAATGCCTCGTTTTACGTCTGAAAATAGGGCTACAATACGTCGGCAAACATCTGCCCATTCATTTGAATGGGTTTGCCGACGTGCTGTGCCGACGACCTGTCATTTACGCGTTGTCGTTTAACAGCTGTCAAACGACGACGCGTAAAATGACTGCCTCGTCAAAGAAGTGCAGGACACTTATTTGCAACGTAATTTGAGCCCTTCTTCATTGAAGTCAATGAAGAGCAGCTCAAGATTTACGAGCGTCACAGACGCCTCGCATAATGCGAGGAACTTTTACGTCTGAAACGACGCAGCTGTTTTCTCCTGAAAACAGTCTGTCTTTTCAGACGTAAAAGGTAGCTAGCGTGTGCACATACCCTAAAGGTCTGAAATGCTGTAATTGCTGCAAATGGAGCATTCTTTGACGAAAGCAAAGTTTGAAGGAGAAAATTATTATTTCAAATAAAAATCATTATTTCTAACCTTGTCAATGTCTTGACTATATTTTCTAGTCATTTTGCAACTCATTTGATAAATATAAGCGTGAGTTTTCATGGAAAACACAAAATTGTCTGGGTGACCCCAAACTTTTGAACGGTCGTGTACGTACATTAGCGATGCTGAGTTTGTCAGCTGAGCAGAGCTGTAATGGCTACCATCACTAGTTGTCATCTGGAATCTATTTCCTGTGTTAGAGACCAAGATAATATAGGAAAGGCAATAATTGTATAAATTAGTGATCATTTTTTTTATGAGTCTAATATAATGTCTAATTTATGTAGTATTTGTCTCAAAAGCAAACAGACTTCTTTAGGCGATACTTAAACAATGAAATAAATAGTGCTTTACAGAGATCTTAGTAATATGAAGCTTCTACTGTCCAAAAGGAAAAAATCTATTCCTGCTTGAGTTTATTTTGTAGTATATTATAATGACACCAATGATAATATAATGCATTAAATTAGAAGAATATTTTTTTTGTTATACATGAACACCATGCAAATTCAGAAAGTTTAGTATGATAAATAACATGTACTACATACTAATAGCTACATTATGTAAATGCAGTACAAACTGAAACACAAATAATAATATAATAGTAGGCCCATAAATATATTTACATTAAGGGCATGCCCCCACGTGGCGGAATTCCTCCGCAACTGTCCGCATCAATGCCGCACCTAATCCGGGTTGCGGATTACGGCTGCGGATCTGCCCAAAATGTGCAGTAAATTGATGCGGACTAGCTGCTGCGGACTGCGGGAAAAGTGCTTCCCTTCTCTCTATTATCAGTGCAGGATAGAGAGAAGGGACAGCACTTTCCCTAGTGAAAGTAAAAAACTTTCAAACTTACCGGCCGTTGTCTTGGTGACGCGTCCCTCTTTCGGCATCCAGCCCGACCTCCCTGGATGACGCGTCAGTCCATGTGACCGCTGCAGCCTGTGATTGGCTGCAGCCGTCACTTACACTGAAACGTCATCCTGAGAAGCCGGACTGGAGACAGAAGCAGGGAGTTCTCGGTAAGTATGAACTTCAATTTTTTTACAGGTTGCTGTATATTGGGATCGGTAGTCACTGTCCAGGGTGCAGAAACAGTTACTGCCGATCGCTTAACTCTTTCAGCACCCTGGACAGTGACTATTTACTGACGTCTCCTAGCAACGCTCCCGTAATTACGGGAGCCCCATTGACTTCCTCAGTCTGGCTGTAGACCTAGAAATACATAGGTCCAGCCAGAATGAAGAAATGTCATGTCCAAAAAGCAAGACGCATCCGCAGCACACATGACATGTGCATGACAGCTGCGGACTTCATTGCGGAATTTAGAATCTCCATTGAAGTCAATGGAGAAATTCCGCCATGAGTCCGCAACCAGTCCGCCACTGCTCCACAACAGACAGAGCATGCTGCGGACACCAAATTCCGCTCCGCAGTCTATGCTCCGCAGCGGAATTTTACGCATCGTCTAAACGAACACTTCTAAATAGAAGTGGAAGTCAATGGAGAAACGGCTCCGCTGCGGATTAACGCTGCGTAGTGTCCGCAGCGGAATTCAAGTGAAATTCCGCCACGTGTGAACCCAGCCTAAATCAGAATCAGTCAAACACTTGAGGTTGACTTGGTAACAAAGTAGACCACATACAGTGACCATATTTTAACCAGGCAAGCATGCGGGTGGTACGATAGAACCTTTTCTTTTTAATTTTTTCAAAATGACATTAATGACATGTTATTATTTACTTAAATCACATAACTATTGTAGAGTGCCTGTGATTATTATTATGTTTATTTAATTTTTACTTAATAGAGAAAAGAGAAGAAATGAGTAGAAATAGAGCAGATTTGTAATTTTATGTCTTCCATTAAAGGGGTTGCCTCTTGATAACAATCTCCTTCTGTATATCCTATTAGCGTGAATAGAGTCGGCCTTAGGATAGATGATGTCCCATGCGAAATTATCTTTCGGCGGTCCACCCCATCATAAATGCCCCATAAATAAGTATAATGCCACCACACAGTGTAATGCCCTATATAGTGCCCCCACGTAGTATAATGCCCCTTTAGTGCCCCACACACAGTAGAATGCTCCTTTAGTGCCCCCATACAGTATAATAATATTTAATATATATTATTCAAGAACACAGTATTTTGTCCCCTAATGCTGCCCACACAGTATTATGCCCCCTAAGTGTCACACAGTATATTGCTCCCTGTAGTGCCCCTACACTGTATAATATGTCCGCCTAGTGGCCTCCATACAGTATAATGCCCACCTCCCGACTGCCACACACAGCCACCCCCCCCTTGTAGATAGTGTCCCCCTGTAGATAGTGCCCCGTACCTGTCCGTGTAGACAGTGCCATAATCCCCCACCTTCACCTTGTAGGCAGTGCCACACAGCCCCCTGTAGGTAGTGCCACACAGCCCCTGTAGGTAGTGCCACACAGCCCCCTTGTAGGTTGTGCCACACAGCCCCCTTGTAGGTAGTGCCCCACAGCCCCCTTGTAGGTAGTGCCCCACAGCCCCCTTGTAGGTAGTGCCACACAGCCCCCTTGTAGGTAGTGCCACACAGCCCCCTTGTAGGTAGCACCCCCCTTCTGTAGATAGCGGCACTATAGCTCCCTGAAGGAGCGGAATCCCCCTGTGGCTGAGGTTTCCGTTCCTGGATGGAGAGCTTGATGTCACTGTCCATATAATCCCCGGCCACAGGGGGATTCCGCTCCTTCAGGGAGCTACAGTGGAGCTATGTACAGGAAGGAGGGGTGCTATATACAGGAAGGTGTGGTGGGGGGTGCCATCTACAGAGGCTGCAAAAAATCCCCTTCTCCTCCCATGCACTGCACGCTGTGAGGAGGAGGAAAGCATGGCCGTGGTTCAGAGGAATGTTGCGGCACCCTTGAAGTGTTCTCGCGGCACCCTGGTTGGGAACCACTGGCCTAGTAGATAGAAGAGAAGGGAGATAACATGGGGGTGCCGTCCAGGCGGGAGGCACGTGCACCCTCATGCCCGGTGTTGCCGCTAGTAGCCGCTTTGGCTGCTACAACGATAGTGACGCCACTGACCGAAGAAGCGACCGGACAGAAATGCAGCTGCTGATTCGCCAGGCCCGGGTGCTTCTGAAACACAAGCAGGGGAATGGAGACCTGTGCAATGGCACAGGTCGCACACCCATAAGGTCTGCCCTGAGCATGAATAGACCTAGAGGGGTTTCCTAGTTCCTAGTAACCCCCCTCTGAGAAGCTCATGAGAAAATAGAGCATAGAGACCTGACCTATATAAGTAATATAAGTATATTAAAAACCGCAGTTAAAAAAAAAACTTGGTGTGAAAGAGGCCTAAAGGGCTTTTACACTCACATGCAGATCACTGGGAGAATATAGACATGTAGCCTTATCTTTTTTTGTATACACTACCGTTCAAAAGTTTGGGGTAACTCACGCTTATATTTATCAAATGAGTTGCAAAATGACTAGAAAATATAGTCAAGACATTGAGAAAGGTTAGAAATAATGATTTTTATTTGAAATAACAATTTTCTCCTTCAAACTTTGCTTTTGTCAAAGAATGCTCCATTTGCAGCAATTACAGCATTGCAGGCCTTTGGCATTCTAGCTCTTAATTTGCTGAGGTAATTGGGAGAAATTTCACCCCATGCTTCTAGAAGTCCCTCCCACAAGTTGGATTGGCTTGATGGGCACTTCTTGCGTACCATACGGTCAAGCTGCTCCCACAACAGCTCTATGGGGTTGAGATCTGGTGACTGCGCTGGCCACTCCATTACAGATAGAATACCAGCTGCCTGCTTCTTCCCTAAATAGTTCTTGCATAATTTGGAGGTGTGCTTTGGGTCATTGTCCTGTTGTAGGATGAAATTGGCTCCAATCAAGAGCTGTCCACAGGGTATGGCATGGCGTTGCAAAATGGAGTGATAGCCTTCCTTATTCAAAATCCCTTTTACCTTGTACAAATCTCCCACTTTACCAGCACCAAAGCAACCCCAGACCATCACACTGGCGTTTGTTTTGCGGGTACTATTTAATGAAGCTGCCATTTGAGGACCTGTGAGGTGTCTATTTCTCAAACTAGAGACTCTAATGTACTTGTCTTGTTGCTCAGTTGTGCAGCGTGGCCTCCCACTTCTCTTTCTACTCTGGTTAGAGCCTGTTTGTGCTGTCCTCTGAAGGGAGTAGTACACACCGTTGTAGGAAATCTTCAGTTTCTTGGCAATTTCTCGCATGGAATAGCCTTCATTTCTAAGAACAAGAATAGACTGTCGAGTTTCACATGAAAGTTCTCTTTTTCTAGCCATTTTGAGAGTTTAATCGAAACCACAAATGTAATGCTTCAGATTCTCAACTAGCACAAAGGAAGATCAGTTTTATATCTCCTCTAAACAGCAAAATTGTTTACAGCGGTGCTAACATAATTGCACAAGGGTTTTCAAGTGTTTTCTAATCATCCATTAGCCTTCTAACACAGTTAGCAAACACAATGTACCATTAGAACACTGGAGTGATGGTTGCTGGAAATGGGCCTCTATACACCTATGTAGATATTGCATTAAAAACACGACGTTTGCAGGTAGAATAGTCATTTACCACATTAACAATGTATAGAGTGTATTTCTGATTAATTTAATGTTATCTTCATTGAAAAAGACTGCTTTTCTTTCAAAAATAAGGAAATTTCTAAGTGACCCTAAACTTTCGAACGGTAGTGTATTTGTGTGTATATATATATATATATATATATATATATATATATATATGTGTATATATATATATATATATATACTTATATATGTATATGTGTGTGTGTGTGTATATACTGTATATGTGTGTGTGTATGTAATATATATATATATATATATGTGTGTGTATATATGTATATATATGTGTTTGTATATATATATATATATATATATATATATATATATGTGTGTATGTATAATGTGTGTGTATGTGTATACACACACACACACACAAACACTGCATATTACATTACACACACGGAGGCCTCGTTTCATTTGTCTAAGGGCATGACCACACATGGCGGAATTCCTCCGCAACTGTCCGCATCAATGCCGCACAGAATCTGCGTTGCAGATTCTGCAGCGGATCTGCACAAAATGTGCAGAAAATTGATGCGGACTGGCCGCTGCGGACTGCAGGAAAAGTGCTTCTCTTCTCCCTATTCAGTGCAGGATAGAGAGAAGGGACAGCACTTTCCCTAGTGAAAGTCAAAGAAATTCATACTTACCGCCCGTTGTCTTGGTGACGCGTCCCTCTTTCGGCATCCGGCCCGACCTCCCTGGATGACGCTCCAGTCCATGTGACCGCTGCAGCCTGTGCTTGGCCTGTGATTGGCTGCAGCCGTCACTTACACTGAAACGTCATCCTGGGAGGCCGGACTGTAGACAGACGCAGGGAGTTCTCGGTAAGTATGAACTTATATTTTTTTTTACAGATACATGTATATTGAGATCGGTAGTCACTGTCCCGGGTGCAGAAACAGTTACTGCCGATCGCTTAACTCTTTCAGCACCCTGGACAGTGACTATTTACAGACGTCTCCTAGCAACGCTCCCGTCATTACGGGAGCCCCATTGACTTCCTCAGTCTGGCTGTAGACCTAGAAATACATAGGTCCAGCCAGAATGAAGAAATGTCATGGTAGTAAAAACAATACGCTCCGCAGCACACATAAGATCTGCGGACTTCATTGCGGAATTTTGACTCTCCATTGAAGTCAATGGAGAAATTCCGCCATGAGTCCGCAACCAGTCCGCCACTGCTCCGCAACAGACAGAGCATGCTGCGGACACCAAATTCCGCTCCGCAGCCTATGCTCCGCAGCGGAATTGTACGCATCGTGTAAACGAACACTGCTAAATTAAAGTTAAAGTCAATGGAGAAACGGCTCCGCTGCGGATTAACGCTGCGGAGTGTCCGCAGCGGAATTTAAGTGAAATTCCGCCATGTGTGAACCCGCCCTTATCCATCATTCATCTCTCCTTGACTTATTCTCCGCTCACCCTCCGTCTGCGCCCAAGGTCAGTACAGTCCTGTCATTCATTAGATGAAGCGATAAAACACAGGGGAAGGTCACGGTCACAGGATCTTGGGCTGTGAATAGAAACTCCATCATTTAAAGGGCCCCATCCACCCTATAGATAAACCGCACAGCACCTGGGCAATGTAGTGCACAGGACCTGTAGGCGATGTGATATAATTTGTAGATTGCTTGTAGAGAGGAGTTCAGAGCCCCCAAATCTTGCCGCCAATGTAATTTGGACTTGCAGTGATCCCAGGCTGAGGATTCCACTGTACTGGGAATGTGCAGCCTGAAGCTTGTGATCCTCTAGAGCGGAGACTCTCCAGCGGTTGTGAAACCATGACTCCCAGCATGCCAGGGCCTTGCCACCTGGTGAGGTTATTAAAGGGGAATTCCACTCAATTTATGGCTGTGCATAAAATGTGTCTTCTCCACACTGAGTGCTCACCCTGTGTCCGCTGCCTCCTCTCCTATCAATCTCCATGCCTCCCTCTGTATATTTCCTGTCCTCAAGGTTACGCCTGTCTCTACATATACACCCAGCATCTCCTAAGGCCCCATCTACACGAACGTGCTTTTGCGGCCGCAATTCCCCCGAAAATCCACGGGACAATTGCGGCCCCATTCATTTTTCTGGGGCAATGCACACGACCGTAGTTTTTACGGTCTGTGCATGGCCCGGGAGCCCGCACCGCAGAAAGAACGGACCTGTCTTATTACGGCTGTCTTCTGCGGTCCGGGCTCATTGAAAATAATGGCCGCGGCCATGTGCATGTCCCGCGATTTGCGGGCGGCTCGTGGCTGACAGTCCGCAGCCGGCCGACCCGAAATTCACATGGCTACGGTCGTGTGCATGAGGCCTAAGTCTTCAGCTTCACTATGGTCCCTCTGCTGCTGCCGGCCCTCGTCGTCCTCTTCTTTCTATACTTAAGATGTTCCCACTCCAAGTGTCGCCTGTCAGGACTCGACCAGAACCAGCGCCCTCCGCGTCCCGCACCACTGCCCTTCATCGGGAATCTGATGGATCTGGGGCGCAGTGATCTTCCTCGACATTTCATGCGCCTGGCCCAGAAATACGGCCCCATCTATTGTCTCAGCTTCTGGGGTCAAGGTATGTGAGGGTCCGGGGTTTTTTTGTGGTATTTTATTACTAAAACTGCTTTACTTCCAAAACTAGAAATAATGAAAATGACACTGGCGCTAAAAAAGTGACGACCAGCGCGCCAAGCATTAGATGTGGTCACTTCTTTAAGGCGACTTGCACCGAGACCAGCACCCATTCTGCTGGAACAATGTAAATTGACGATTCACATGATCATTACGAAGGACTCCTATGGTCAGCCATACAGCAGGCAATAGGTGGCTCATGAGCCACTGGTTGGGAACCCCCGCTGTAGCCTGTGACTTACGGGTAAAATGGTTTACAGCGGGTCTAGAAAATCTTTATTGGCACAACAAGGCAATGTGTTATGCGGCCCGAAAAAATACCCAAAATAGGCCGTGTGAACATACCCTTATAGCTCTTTAATATGTAGCTGCCTCTTTTTCAAAGGACCAAAAGGTAATTGGACAATTATCTCAATAGGCTATTTAATGGGCTGCATGGGTTATTCCCTCGTTATTCCATAACCAATTAAGCAGGTAAAGGGTCTGGAGTTGATTCCAGGTGTGGGATTTGCATTTGGAAGCTGTTGCTGTGAACCCACAACATGAGGTGAAAGGAGCTCTCAATGCAAGTGAAACCGACCATCGCTAGGCTGAAAAAAAATGAAGAAATCCATCAGAGAGAAGCACAAATGTCAGGAGTGGCCAAATCAACAGTTTGGTATATTCTTAAAAAAAAGAAGAAAAAAAAAAGAGCGCACTGGTGATCTCAGGAACTCCAAAAGGCCTGGACGTCCACGTAAAACAAGAGTGGTGTATGATCGCAGAATCCTTTCCATGGTGAACAAAACCCCTTCACAACATCTACCCAAGTGACGAACACTCTCCTGGAAGTAGGTGGATCAGTATCTAAGTCCACCATAAAGAGAAGACTTCATGAGAGCAAATACAGGGAGTTCACAAGGTGAAAACCATTAATCAGCCTCAGAAAGGCCAGATTAGACTTTACCAAACAACAAGTAAAGAAGCCGCCCAGTTCTGGAACAGCATGAAACTAAGATCAACCTGCACCAGAATGATGGGAGGAAGAAAGTATGGAGAAGGCTCGGAACGGCTCATGATCCAAAGCACACCACATCCTGTGTAATACATGTATAGCATGTGTAGCAATGTGGTGGCATGGCGGGGGCAGTGTGGTGGCATGGGCATGCATGGCTGCCTGGCACTGGGTCACTAGTGTTTGTTGATGATGTGACTGAAGACAGAAGCGGCCGGATGAATTCTGAAGTGTTCAGGGATTTACTTTCTGCTCAGATTCAACCACATGCAGCAGGTGATTGGACGTCGCTTCACAGGACAGATGGACAATGACCCAAAACATTCTGCGAAAGCAACCCAGGAGTATATAAGGCAAAAAAGTGGAATATTCTGCAATGACCGAGTCACCAGATCTCAACCCGATCGAGCTGCATTTCTTTAGCTTAAAGGGAATGTGTCGCTAGAAAAATTATTTTTTTTTTTTTTTAGTTAAACTGTTAGTATATAAATGATTAAACATTGTTCTAATTTTTTAACATTTTTTCACAAGTCAGGAAATATTATAAATTAGATTCTAATTTATAACATTTCCATGTGCTGGTCACTAGAGGGAGCAAATCCCAAAATTGCAGCATTGGCATGTGGTAAAGCAACCTCATTGCTTTATGCTGCAAAATTGGAGAAGACACACTCGCTTTAGCGTCCTCAAACAATCCCCCCTCATTTATCCTGGCTAGTGCCAGGAGAAAGGAGGGGGTTGAATGTTCAAACCTCCTACACTGTGTGTCGCCATTTTTTGAGCGAATGTACAGTGTAGGAGGATTAGATACAGTGGTAAATACTCAGTATAACACGAACATACACAAACATAACTTACCTGCTCCTGCCGCCGCCGCTCCGTCCGCTCCTAGTCCTTGCTTCTGAACATATGGACGGAAGCCGCGACCGGAAGTAGTCATCTTACTGTCCGGCCGCGACTTCCGGTCCACATGAAAATGGCGCCGGATGTCGCTCGGCGGAAGACCTTCCTTTTGGACTGTGTGGGAGCGGCGCATGTGCCGCTCCCACACAGACGGCGTACGCTATAGTGAATGGAACGGCTCCCGTTCGCATTCTCTATGGGGATGTATGTGCCGTATTCCATCTCTGTATGTGTCGTTAATCGACACATACAGAGATGAAAATAAAATTGCAGCCCACATAGTGAAGTGAAGTAAAAGTAATAGTAATAAAAAAGTACAACACAAAAACACAAATAAATAAAATTTATTTTAATAACATACTAAAAGCAATAACATAAAAAAAAAATATTTGCGCGACACCTTCCCTTTAAAGATTAAAGGTTCTCTTTAATCTGTGTCAATATTGCAGGATGCGATCAGGTGGCCCTGTAAATATAGGAGGTGTCCATTTGCAATAGAAATGAATGGATGAGTATTTTTATCTGCAATTATTGTCCGTAATGGATTGTGAGGTGTGTGCCAATATACAGAGCTTTACTAGACTATTCTACTGCCTTAAAGGGAATGTGTCGCGAATTAAACCTTTTTTTTTTTAAGTGTTGTTACTTATTGCTATTATATTTTTTACGTTTTTTGCTGTATTTTTTTTTCTTCCATATGGTGGAAAGTATTAAAAATTAAATAATAATTTCACATGTTTTCATTGACTCCTATGCCCTGTAGCTGCCGTATTCCATCTCTGTATGCGTCGTTAATCGACACATACAGAGATAAAAAAAAAATGGCAGCCCCCATAGAGTAAAAGAAAGAAAAAAAGAAAAAGAAAAAGTACAACACAAATAAATAAAATTTATTTTAATGACATACTAAAAGCAATATTATATAGAAAAAAATAATTTCGTGATCATCCTACCATATATCCAACTTTACAGGTGTTTAGAAAGGTGCGGAGTAGAGAGGGAATATCACAACTGTTATCACCCCTCACTCCGGTTTTGGGTAACCCGGAATTTGGCCCAGGTCTGTCAGATCAGACCTTTAAGATATGGGTACAGCAGGGGCATTTTAGAGTAAGTCATTTTTATAGGGGCAATGCATGGCTGCATGGAGAAGAGCTTTCCCAGCCAGAGGGTCTCCCGGACGCGTCCCAATGGCAGGCGTTACAATTGACTCATTACTTGTCAAGACTACCTACACCGGCTTCCTATGACCGAGCTCTATCTTCCTTTGAAACTTTGTGTTCTCAAACGGGGCATGTGAGACGGGCCCTGTCCAGTCTTTACTGCGTGCTGCTCACTCCTGCTGAGGATTTCATCCCACCATATATTACGAAATGGGAAAGAGATCTTCAGATTACTCTAACACAAGAGCAAAGGGAAAAGATCATGCTCCTCACACATAAGGCGTCTATTAGTAACGCCTATCAGGAAACCAGTTTTAAAATACTATCCCGTTGGTACAGAGTCCCACATGTGCTACATAAAATGTTCCCGGATGTTTCTCCTTTATGTTGGAGATGCGGCAGAGAAGAGGGAACGCTTTTACATATATTCTGGAGCTGTGAGAACCTTCGCACCTATTGGTCAGAGGTTCAAGATATCATTCTGGAGATCACAGGAATCTCGCTGGGAGATGATCCGGCATGGATTTTGCTGCACCACCACGATATACCTGTGGGGCGCTACAGGAAGATGTTAGTGAGACATTTGCTGAATGCAGCTAAGGCTTGTATTCCGGGGGGTTGGAGATCCTCTGAGCCTCCTGTGACTAGACAATGGCTGGAGCGCATTCACGAAATTCGGAGAATGGAGGAGTTGCTCCATTCCGCACCCGAACGAGCAACGCAGTTTCAGAAAACCTGGTTCTATTGGTTTGACTTCTGCAAGTCGGACAGATACAAGAGGGCCATGGGTGAACTGATTAGTGGAGAACCAGGGAGCTCTTTAGTTCCCTGTGGTCTGTGATGTGCTGTGGGGGGGGGGGGGAGAGAGTGAGGGGAGAACATCTCCCCTTCTCCCTCTTAAGATTTTCCCTATACCCCCCCCCCTCCTTTTGTCCTTCTACCCTTCGTTTACTTCCCTATTTGAATCAATCATTACTAAGAATTGACTGAGATGTGGGTGATGGAGGGGCGGATGAGGGTGTAATGCTGGTATTCCTGTCTTGCTATACTAATGCTTGTAGTGTATTGATGGTACTATGTTGGGAGGACTTTGATTGCATATTTACTTATTGTTGTTGAAATATAGGTTGAAATGATCGGCCCTCATGGGCTTTTTCTGTACCCATGTCACCCCCTTTTCTTTTTCTGTATCCCCATTTCTTTTCTTGAAAATAAAAAATTTGAAATATAAAAAACAAAAAAAACAAAGGAGGAAACCCAGCGTCTGGTGATGTCCATGGGTTCCAGACTTCAGGCCATCATTGCCTGCAAAGGATTCTCTACAAAGTATTAAAAAAAACATTTATGGTAATGTTAATTTGTCCAATCACTTTTGATCACCTGAAATGAGGAGGTTGTGTAGAAAAATGGTGGCAATTCCTAAACTTTTCACAGGAGATTTTTGTTTAACCCCTTGAAATAAACCTGAAAGTTTCAACTTCAATTGCATCTCAGTTGTTTCATTTCAAATCCAATGTGGTGGCAGCAAAACCCAAATCATGAAGATTGTGTCACTGCCCAAATAATTCTGGACCCAACCCACACACCCACCCACACAGCAAACACTCTGAACAAGCATAGCTGCAGTGTAAAGAATGGGGGTGGGACAGAGCAAGAGTATTGAACTACAGCGAAGCTGGAGTCATTGATCATATCCAAGCCCTTATGAAGATTAGTCTAAAATGATGAAGATCAAAGTTATAATATACATTTTTTTTTTATTTGAAAAAATTAACAAATCTTCACAGAATAAAAACAGGAAGCGGATCATAAACTCAGCAGAACATATAGAAGGTCGGCCAGATCAGGTTTCATTAGCGGTTGTGTCCAGCGTCTTTGTTAGCGGTTTTGTCCAGCAGTGCCGCCTTGTGGTCATTTTCTGTGCTACATCCTGGACCCCTATAACCCATTACATAGCTGGACAGAAAAACTACTGCACTACCACCCTGCAAACTGCAGCGGCAGCCATATTGGTTGTAACAACTTTCCCATGAACAGATAAAACAAAGAAAAAAACTCCACTGTAACCAGTGTCAGGAGGGGGCGCTAAAGCCGGTTTACTCTTCCAAACTGGATCTTTTATGCAATGGTAAAACTTGTATTTCCCAATAGATTTTCTCCATTAATATAAAACTATTTACACGTGATCATTCTTCATCAAATCTTGAGAGATAAAACGGCAGCGTTATCACAGTTCATACGGGATGCCTCGGATTCTCCGTGCGAGCTGCATGTCCTTCACAAAGAGAGTGCCCCTATTGGCCTGGTGACTGAAGAGGTAAGAATCTTCAAAGAGACTCACGAGGAAGTCCTCAGCTGACTGTGGATACAGAAGAGCATTAGTCCCTCTTAAAGTGACAGCACTCCCGGTATAATTTACTACACAGCTCGAAGGACTGATCAGATTTCACTTTTATGAGCTGTTAGCTAGAGTGATGGTGGGGGGGTCTGGCCTCTGGAACTCCCACAATGCATCACAACCCCTATGCAAATGTCCCGCTAGGGCATATGGATGTGTTAGAGGGGGCGGGGGCTGAGTAGTGAATCACTGCAAAGAGCAGCTCCCTCTCTGGTTGACCCATGCGTTACATGGACAGTGCATTGTATGAGATACTGACCTCTTGTAGCGCCATAAGTGCGGTGCTTTGCCAGTAGTAAAACACGCCGCGGGAATACTTCAGGCAGATCTCTCTCACCTGCAAGAATAAAAGGGGAATATCACTGACAATAAAGAGGAGCAGCCGCAGAGGACACATCCACTCACCAGGCGGAAAAACGGGGTTTTCTGAATGAGCAGATTGGTTGATTTTTGGTACTTTCTTATTTCCATCAGTGCACGGGCTCCTGGGCGGTAGCGTCTTCTTCGTTGTGTGCTCGGTCTGTGACTTGTTTCCCCACTACCTGTAAGAAAGAAATCCATAATCATAGCTGAAAATGAATCTCCCGCTACATGGAAATTCACTGTCTGGCCGGGTTCACACGTAGCGTAAACACGGCGGATTTTCTGCAACCGATTTCATTGCGGAAACTCCACAGCGTAATACAGAAGCAGAAGAGTGGAGGAGATTCAAACAAATCTCATCCAGACGCAGCGGAAAAAAACCGCCAAACTTACCCAGATCTCTCTGCTCCTGCGTTCAACCCGGCCTCCAGGGATGATGTCTCATCCCATATGACTGCTGCAGAACATCAGAGGGACACGTCACCATGGCTACGGGTAAGTATGGGTTTTTTTCTACCTTCTATGGACATTCCAGCCGAAAAACTGCAATTTTTCAGCCAGAATTACCTCCGGTGCCCAGGGCCAATACGCTGTGTACTTTTACGCCGCGTATCTGCCCTGTGTGAACATGGCCTATTACCTTAATGTCCCCCAAGGAACATCAGGTAAACAGATTTAAAACATAACATGCTACCTGCAGCCACCACTAGAGGGAGCTCATTGTATATGGTTGTACATTGAACTTGGTAACAAAACAGTATGCAGTGAGCTCCCTCTAGTGGTGGCTGCAGGGAGACAAAATTATACCATGTAACTGTCTACGCAGGAGATTTAGAGCTCCGTTTCAGAAAACTGTGCTCCAACTGCTGTAAAACGACATTAAGAAATTAATCAGCACAGAATGTTGGACCAAAAAATGATATAAATGTGGACGTTCAAATTTTAAATACTTTTCTATGACTGATAATTTGGGGTCCATCAAGTCCTATTGATACCTGATTAAAGGGGTTGTACCACGAAAATAATTTTTCACCTATCCACAAGATAGGTGATAAATGCCGGATCGCTGCGGGTTGTTAACAAGAGTGCGGGTCCCAGAGTGGTGGTCACTCAAGTCATTCTCTATGGCAGTGGTCCCCAACCTATTTTGCACGAGGACCGGTTTGATGCAAGAACATTTTTGCTGGGACTGGCGGGGGGGGGGGTGGGTGGAGGGGTTAGAGTCAGTTCACACATTACGTAAATACGGCATATACCTGTATTATAATGCGGAAAAATCGGCAGCATAATACAGTAGCAGCAAAGTGGATGAGATAAAACACGTCTCATCCACACGCTGCATAAACGGAGTAGAAAAAAGGCTCAGAAATTGACGTCACAACATCGCGCCTGCCTGCGCGGAGCCGCTCACGGCAGAGTGCATAATTGGGCAAGGAGCAGTCAAACTTGACTATTTCCGGCGATCCCATAGGGAATGAATAGAGCGGTCGGACTGCAGGTTGGAAATTCTTAGATCCCTCATTTCATAATATATCTTCATGGGTGTGAGATGTGTTCTCAGATTCCCTTCCCAGGGCCATATAGTAACGTGCTTCCTGCAACCACCACTAGGGGGAGACGATTGTGCACATGCATACAGCTCCTGTTGTGCCTATATAAATCAGTCCTCAGTTTGCTCCCCCTAGTTGCGGCCTTGTGCTACAGAAATTTCTGTATGTAACAGATTTTTACCTGCATAGAAACGAACCCTCTAAGATATAAAGCTGAGAAACGGATTACAATCTAGTATTACACGACCCGAGGTTATCTGGAATTCATTTTTAAAATAAAATATATAATGAGAGTGATAAGATGATCAAGGTGCAACTTTCTCTTACTTGGCGGAGATTGAGGAGGAGCTGCAGGTTTCTTCTGCGGCTGCGCCGACTTCCTGCGGGACGAGCTTTTCTGGGGTGGTTTCATGATGATGTAAAACGCTGCTGAGAGTCATACAATCAGTTAAGCAGATAAGAGACGGTGACAATTCAGCAGAATCACAGGTGACGTAGGATAAACTGAGCGGTTTTATACTGACTGATGCCACCAATGCAAGTGACAAGAAAGTGATGACATTGACGGTGAAGATATGAGATTGCCGGATGTCAGTAATTAACGCACGCTGCATCAATGAATACAATAGATCCTCGTGGCATCAATTACCAGAACAGCGACATCAATGATCTATTTAATAATGCGGCAACAGAAGAGCTACCCGCAGCAGATCCCGCAAGCAATGGGCAGATGTTTGCAGACGTAATGGAGCCGTCTTTTCAGGCGTGATTCGAGGCGTAAAACGCCTGAAAATAGGTCGTGTGCACAGAACCTTACAGAGAATCCGTAATCCAGACAAAGGTGGGAAATTTAAAACTGGAGCAAAGGAAAAGTGGAGCAGTCGTCATGGAAATGAAAGGCCGCAGCTGGAGGACGATGAGCTGCAACAATGCAGTACAAATATACAGAAATAAAACATCTAATAATCCATATGATCTCTAGACACGCAGCAGCGAAAATGTATAAAATCAACACACACAATAGACGAGGAGAAGAAACATTCAGTCGAGTGCGCAACTTTTCTTAGGACTCTCTGCTTTGTGCCGTTTCTCTGTTATTCCTCCTGGAAATGTAAGAATTGACAGCTGTGTGTTACCAGTTGGGGGTGTGTCCCTACACAAACTGACAACGTCCAATCAGTGCTGACAGAGAGACTGTAGGGACACGACCTTTGATGAGGAGAATGGCAACACCAAGTTATCTATTAATACATACATTTCAGGAGAAGTGACGGCTCCTCTTTAATAATATTGTCTGTATCCTGTATAATTCATGAGGACGGACGTGCTGCCCGGCGTGATGTCAGCGTCACCGTATCTATCAATGATTATACACTGAACTCTAGAAAACTGCCAGATACACCAGGACGACTGTATACATCAGAGTTTCCCAACCTTTTCAGGCTCGAGGCACCCCAGGGAAAAAAAATAATTCTCAGGGCACCCCTACCAAAAATTGTTTACAAAACGACAAAAAATTGCGAAAAACAAGCAGTACACTCTTAGGTTATGTTCACACAACGTTTTTTTGTAAGGCAGAAACTAAAAGTCTGCCTCGAAATTCATTTACGAATTTTGAGGCAGATTTTTAATTGACAGCGCTGTTTGACTTTTTTTTATTTATTTTTTTCCCACATTTTTTTTAAGCCGTTGAAGCGAATGCAAAAACCGCAGACAAAAAAGCACCAAACGAGCGCCGCAGTTTTTTTCTGCCTCCCATTAATTTCAATGGGAGGTCAGAGGAGGAAACCACTTGAAGACCGTCAGCCCCCCACTCACAGTAATAACCGTCAGCCCCCCACTCCCAGTAATGACCGTCAGCCCCCCACTCACAGTAATGACCGTCAGCCCCCCACTCACAGTAATGACCGTCAGCCCCCCACTCACAGTAATGACCGTCAGCCCCCCACTCACAGTAATGACCGTCAGCCCCCCACTCACAGTAATGACCGTCAGCCCCCCACTCACAGTAATGACCGTCAGCCCCCCACTCACAGTAATGACCGTCAGCCCCCCACTCCCAGTAATGACCGTCAGCCCCCCACTCCCAGTAATGAACGTCAGCCCCCCACTCACAGTAATGACCGTCAGCCCCCCACTCACAGTAATGACCGTCAGCTCCCCACTCCCAGTAATGACCGTCAGCCCCCCACTCACAGTAATGACCGTCAGCCCCCCACTCACAGTAATGACCGTCAGCCCCCCACTCACAGTAATGACCGTCAGCCCCCACTCCCAGTAATGACCGTCAGCCCCTCACTCCCAGTAATGACCGTCAGCCCCCCACTCCCAGTACTGACCGTCAGCCCCCCCCCACTCCCAGTAATGACCGTCAGCCCCCCCACTCCCAGTAAAGACCGTCAGCCCCCCCACTCCCAGTAATGACCGTCAGCACCCCCACTCCCAGTAATGACCGTCAGCCCCCCCACTCCCAGTAATGACCGTCAGCCCCCCCACTCCAGTAATGACCGTCAGCCCCCCACTCCCAGTAATGACCGTCAGCCCCCCACTCCCAGTAATGACCGTCAGCCCCCCACTCACAGTAATTACCGTCAGCCCCCCACTCACAGTAATGACCGTCAGCCCCCCACTCACAGTAATGACCGTCAGCCCCCCACTCCCAGTAATGACCGTCAGCCCCCCACTCACAGTAATGACCGTCAGCCCCCCACTCACATTATAATGACCCCTCAGTAAAGCCACCATCAGCCTCCATCCCCCCAGTAAAATGACCATCAGCCCCCTCCAGTAAAGCCACCATCAGCCTCAGTCCCCCCGCCCCCCGATAAAATAACCATCTGCCCCTCTAGTAAAGGGACCATCACAGACAGAAAGTGTGATTACCCCTGGGGAAGGAATAAATAAGGAGGTATAAGAACAACAACTCCCAGCATGTCCAGGATGTTATGTGATATCAGAGAAAGTTTACAGGAGGAGGTATAAGAGGAGAGGACTACAACTCCCAGCATGTCCAGACAGTATGGGATATCAGAGGACATTACAGGGAGGAGGTATAAGAGGAGAGGACTACAACTCCCAGCATGTCCAGACTTAGTATGGGATATCAGAGGACATTACAGGGAGGAGGTATAAGAGAAGAGGACTACAACTCCCAGCATGTCCAGGCTGTTATTATGGGATATCAGAGGACATTACAGGGAGGAGGTATAAGAGGAGAGAACTACAACTCCTAGCATGTCCAGGCTGTTATTATGGGATATCAGAGAGGACATTACAGGGAGGAGGTAGAAGAGGAGAGGACTACAACTCCCAGCATGTCCAGACTGTTATTATGGGATATCAGAGGACATTACAGGGAGGAGGTATAAGAGGAGAGAACTACAACTCCTAGCATGTCCAGGCTGTTATTATGGGATATCAGAGGACATTACAGGGAGGAGGTATAAGAGGAGAGGACTACAACTCCCAGCATGTCCATGCTGTTATTATGGGATATCAGAGGACATTACAGGGAGGAGGTATAAGAGGAGAGGACTACAACTCCCAGCATGTCCAGGACGTTATTATGGGATATCAGAGGACATTACAGGGAGGAGGTATAAGAGGAGAGAACTACAACTCCCAGCATGTCCAGACTGTTATTATGGGATATCAGAGGACATTACAGGGAGGAGGTATAAGAGGAGAGAACTACAACTCCCAGCATGTCCAGGCTGTTATTATGGGATATCAGAGGACATTACAGGGAGGAGGTATAAGAGGAGAGGACTACAACTCCTAGCATGTCCAGGCTGTTATTATGGGATATCAGAGGACATTACAGGGAGGAGGTATAAGAGGAGAGAACTACAACTCCCAGCATGTCCAGACTGTTATTATGGGATATCAGAGGACATTACAGGGAGGAGGTATAAGAGGAGAGAACTACAACTACCCACATTCCCCTGGCTCCATTTCTCACACAACTGCTAAGAAAGTAAAGAAAACCGCACTTACCCTGCCCAGTGTTAATGGCTCCTCTCCCTCCGTCAGGCTTCTAGTGGGAAGCTGTGGGCGGTGCTTGTAACAGACGTCCGCGCGTCACGCCTGCTACAACGTCGGGGGCGGAGCTTGTAGCAAAAAAAAAAAAAAATGTCAAAAAAAAATTCGATTATTTATTTTTTTTTTGCCGTGGATGAGCCGCGGCACCCCTGAACAGCTCTCGGCACCCCGGTTGGGAACCACTGGTATAGATTATATAATAGCCCCACAATATAAAAGCCAAGAAAAACCAAAAGGCTCCCGCACTGCGTTCTTCCAGGTTATGTATCGCCCCCTTGTGGCTAATAGAAGAAGTACACCAAATGTTCAAACCATCGCTAAAGCCAACAAAACTATATCCTGATGTTTGATCTCCCACAATCTATAATAATTATAATACACGATCACCGCGCGGTCTCAATGACGTCATCAAGACCTCGGGCTGTAAAGAAAAGCCTGTTTATACCCCTGGGTTCCAGGATGGGTCTATTTTAGGCTCGATGGGTTTCTATCAAGTTCTATAGAAAATGCTTAGAAACGTTGTGATATTAAAAAAATAACTTTTATTGACATTAAGACCCCTTTACCAATGCCGATAATCATACGAGCGCTTGTTTTCGATCACAGGCAGCGACGATCAGACGATAAACTGCACTCATTGGTCAGCTGATCACATCTTTTATGCATCCCAAAAAATCCTCGTTGTCCACAGCGTACAAACAGGGGATGTGCTGCCGACAATACGTAAACTGTACGAGCACGGACCATCGTATTAACCATCGCTCATCCCCGTACAGCGTGCGTCGGCTCGTGTAAATGAGCACCGAGTCACTGGATACATCGTTGATCGTGCAAGTTCCATCTAGTGAAAATCTGTAAACAGGGAGGAGGGGGATGCAGCTGCAGTTTCTTATGCCCCACGCACGCGACCGTATTTTTCATCAGTAATTACAGCAGGGACTCTCCCATAGAAGTCTATGGGCGCTTCCGTAAATATGGGCGGCTATGGATACGCATCCGTACTCTGACCATATTTATGGAAGCGGTGCTATGCAACATGCTGATGACATCATTTGCATCCTCCCTCTTTTTTTGTACGGATCCGTATATACCGATGCAATATGGACAGTTTTTCGGGATAGATGAAAACACGGTCGTGTGCATGGGGCCTTACTTGGTGTTGCAATGATGGGGGAGGGGTAGCGGCTGGTACTTGCTAGTTATACTATTACTGATATACTCATTAAAGGGGTCTTCCCATCAGACACATTTATGACGTATACATAGGATGTCAGAAAGATGAGGGTCCCACCTCCGGCTTTGTCTGATCTGTTTCCGTAACTCCCATAGTAGTGAATGCGGGTCCCAGAGGTGGAACCCCAATCTACCTGACATTTATGACATATCTGCTCGTTTGCTCCGGTCACACGGAGCTATGGATAACACGGAGCTATGGATAACACAGAGCTATGGATAACACGGAGCTATGGATGACACGGAGCTATGGATAACACGGAGCTATGGATAACACGGAGCTATGGATGACACGGAGCTATGGATAACACGGAGCTATGGATAACACGGAGCTATGGATGACACGGAGCTATGGATGACACGGAGCTATGGATAACACAGAGCTATGGATGACACGGAGCTATGGATAACACGGAGCTATGGATAACACGGAGCTATGGATGACACGGAGCTATGGATAACACGGAGCTATGGATAACACGGAGCTATGGATGACACGGAGCTATGGATAACACGGAGCTATGGATAACACGGAGCTATGGATAACACGGAGCTATGGATGACACGGAGCTATGGATGACACGGAGCTATGGATAACACGGAGCTATGGATAACACGGAGCTATGGATGACACGGAGCTATGGATAACATGGAGCTATGGATAACACGGAGCTATGGATAACACGGAGCTATGGATAACACGGAGCTATGGATAACACGGAGCTATGGATGACACGGAGCTATGGATGACACGGGGCTATGGATGACACGGAGCTATGGATGACACGGAGCTATGGATGACACGGAGCTATGGATGACACGGAGCTATGGATAACACGGAGCTATGGATAACACGGAGCTATGGATAACACGGAGCTATGGATAACACAGAGCTATGGATAACACGGCGCTATGGATGACACGGAGCTATGGATAACACGGAGCTATGGATAACACGGAGCTATGGATGACACGGAGCTATGGATAACACGGAGCTATGGATAACACGGAGCTATGGATGACACGGAGCTATGGATGACACGGAGCTATGGATAACACAGAGCTATGGATGACACGGAGCTATGGATAACACGGAGCTATGGATAACACGGAGCTATGGATGACACGGAGCTATGGATAACACGGAGCTATGGATAACACGGAGCTATGGATGACACGGAGCTATGGATAACACGGAGCTATGGATAACACGGAGCTATGGATAACACGGAGCTATGGATGACACGGAGCTATGGATGACACGGAGCTATGGATAACACGGAGCTATGGATAACACGGAGCTATGGATGACACGGAGCTATGGATAACATGGAGCTATGGATAACACGGAGCTATGGATAACACGGAGCTACGGATAACACGGAGCTATGGATAACACGGAGCTATGAATAACACGGAGCTATGGATGAGGGCGAGCGGTCGTTACTCCGATCGCTCGTCCCCAAACGTTATTATCATGTCGGCAGCGCGTTTTTCTGTTTACACAGGGAGATGCGCTGCCGACAACAATAATATTTCACTTTTTTAAAACGATACGACCAGCAGATGATTGGGTGTTTGCTCGTTCATCTGCGGATCGCTGCCCTTTTTACAAAGCGCAATTATCAGCAACGAGCGTTATATGAACACTTGTCTGCCCGATAATCGTCCTGTGTAAAGAACATTTTAGGCTAAGTTCACACTGAGTTTTTTGACGACTTTTTTTTACGCGGAAACCGCGCCGCAAAACTCGTCAAAAACTGCCCTATAATGCCTCCCATTGATTTCAATGGGAGGCGTCGGCGTCTTTTTCCCGCGAGCAGTAAAACTGCCTCGCGAGAAAAAGAAGCGACATGCCCTATCTTCGGGCGTTTATGCCTCTGACCTCCCATTGACTTCAATGGGAGGCAGAGAAAGCGTATTTCGCGGTGTATTATGCCCGCGGCGCTCAATGGCCGCGGGCGAAAAACGCAGCGAAAATCGGCGTGCAGGGAGAGGAAAATGTGCCTCAAACTTCCAAACGGAATTTTGAGGCAGATATTCCTCCTGCAAAAAACTCTGTGTGAACATAGCCTTAGACTCATGTCCTGGTTACTACACTTCAGTGGAAAGCTACCGGCAGTTGCCACTAGGGGGAGCTACTGTAAATGTATTTATATTGTGCTAACTGACGTTAACCCCTTAGTGACCATCCCATTTTAGGCCCTAATGACCGAGCTATTTTATTCGTTTTTCTATAGTCGCATTCAAAGAGCTCTAACTTTTTTATTTTTTCAGCACGCCACAGGTGTCTCATATATTTTATTAGAAATGGGCAGTGAAAATGAAAAATGACATTATTTTCCAATAAGACGCAGCATTAGTTAACATTTTTTCATTTTCTCAACAAATAATGGAGAAAAAGCAACTTCTTCAGAGTAGGGAAATACCCCACACGTGGTCATAAACTGCTATTTGGACACACAGCAAGGCTCTAAAGGGAAGGAGCGCCATTTAGTATTTGGAGTGGAGATTTTTGTAAGATTCGTTTTTTGACACCATGTTGCATTGAGCTATTGTAATGGCAGGAAGGAGGTGAAGGGAACAAGTGAGCCCTAATCTACCCACCGCCCTGTCCCTGCCTACTTGCAACGACCCGCCCTAGGCGACGGGGTACAACTTGGCGGCGGTCCCTACGCTGTCTAAGTGCAAGGGAGACAAACAGGGAACACGCAAGGGAATACAGTAGCCCACGGAACGCCGCGAGGAAACGGAGGGTTAATGAGCCAGTCAGGATCAGGAAGTAGTGGAGTATACAAACGGGAGCACGGAGCAGAAGCAAGCCAGGGGTAGAGCAACGCAGGATAAACGGAACTGAAGCAAAGCAGAAGCACGGCAGAAGCAGGCTGGAGCAAGGCAGCAGTGGGGCCAGGAATCCAAAAAGAATAACAAGCAAGGAGGAAGAGAAAACGTCAGGTATAAATGGACAGGGGGCGGAGCTAACTCTGACTGACCAGGCCGCGATAGGCTCTCCCACTCCTGAGCCTGCCACCCTGATTGGTGGGAGCAGGTGTCAGTCTCAGAGGTCTGGCCTCAGGTGTCGACTGATTAATCCTGGGAGTATACCCAGATGTAGTACCTGGCAGATCCTTTACAGTACTCCCCCTTTTATGAGGGGCCACCGGACCCTTACTAAGAGGACCCGGTTTAGTGGGGAAGAGAAGGTGGAACCTCCTTATCAATACCCCAGCGTGAACATCTCGAGCAGGTACCCAAGTCCTCTCCTCCGGCCCGTATCCTCTCCAATGGACCAGGCACTGGAGGGAGCCCTGGATCATCCTACTGTCCACAATCTTGGCCACCTCGAATTCCACCCCCTCAGGGGTGAGAACGGGAACAGGAGGTTTCCTCGAGGGGGACCAGGACGGGGAGCAGCGTTTCAGGAGGGAGGCATGGAAGACGTCGTGTATGCGAAAGGATGGGGGCAGCTCCAGACGGAAGGATACAGGGTTGAGGACTTCAATGACCTTATAAGGTCCAATAAATCGGGGAGCAAACTTCCTGGACGGGACCTTAAGGCGCAAGTTCCTTGACGACAACCACACCAGATCCCCGACGACAAACCGGGGGTTAGCAGAACGTCTACAATCAGCCTGAATCTTTTGTACGCTCTGGGACGCCTCTAGGTTCTTCTGAACCTGGGCCCAGACTGTGCACAGTTCCCGATGAACGTCCTCTACCTCGGGATTATTGGAACAACCAGGGGAAACGGAGGAGAACCTAGGATTAAACCCGAAATTACAGAAAAACGGGGAGACCCCTGACGAGTTACTGACCCGGTTATTCAGGGAAAATTCGGCGAGGGGAAGGAATGAGACCCAATCAAATTGACAGTCAGAAATGAAACACCTTAAATATTGTTCCAGGGATTGGTTAGTCCTTTCCGTTTGGCCATTAGTTTCGGGATGGAAGGCGGAGGAGAAGGATAGATCAATCTCCAACTTTTTACAAAAAGCTCTCCAAAATAAGGAAACAAATTGTACCCCTCTGTCCGAAACTATATTGACCGGGGCCCCGTGGAGACGCAGAATGTGTTTCACAAACAAAGAAGCTAACGTCTTGGCGTTAGGTAGTTTCTTAAGGGGCACAAAGTGGCACATCTTGCTGAAGCAGTCTACTACCACCCACACCACCGACTTGCCCTGAGATGGAGGCAAATCGGTGATAAAATCCATGGAGATATGGGTCCAAGGTCTCTGGGGAATGGGCAAGGAAAGTAGTAAGCCCGCAGGTCGGGACCTAGGGGTCTTGGACCTAGCACAGACCTCACAAGCGGCGACGTAAGCCCTAACGTCTTTAGGCAACCCAGGCCACCAATAGTTTCTGGTAATGAGGAGTTTGGTACCCAAGATGCCAGGATGACCAGATAGAGCGGAGTCATGGTTTTCCCTGAGTACCCTTAGCCGGTATTGCAGGGCGACAAACAGTTTGTCCCCAGGGAGGTTCCCGGGAGCTGAACCTTGATCAGCTGCGATGTCAGAGGCTAAGTCAGAATCAGTGGCAGAAACAATTATACCAGGGGGTAAAATACAAGCAGGATCCTTCTCAGAAGGAGGATTAGCCATGAAACTACGTGACAGTGCATCAGCCTTAATATTTTTGGACCCAGCCCTATAGGTAACCAAGAAATTAAATCTGGTAAAGAACAGTGCCCAACGAGCTTGTCTAGGATTAAGCCTCCGGGCAGATTCTAGGAAAACCAGATTCTTGTGGTCAGTAAGGACCGTTACCTGGTGTCTGGCCCCCTCCAAGAAGTGACGCCACTCTTCAAAAGCCCATTTAATGGCTAAAAGTTTGCGGTTGCCAATATCATAGTTACACTCCGTGGGCGAAAACTTCCTAGAGAAGTAAGCACAGGGGCGGAGATGGGTGAGGGAGCTGGTACCCTGGGACAAGACGGCCCCCACTCCCACCTCGGACGCGTCAACCTCCACAATAAATGGCTCCCTTTGGTTGGGCTGAACCAGCACGGGGGCCGAGATAAAGCACTTCTTGAGGGTCTCAAAAGCCTGGACGGCCTCAGGGGGCCAATGGAGGACATCAGCACCCTTGCGAGTGAGGTCCGTAAGAGGCTTAGCGACGACCGAGAAGTTGGCAATAAATCTCCTGTAATAGTTAGCGAACCCCAAAAAACACTGTAGCGCCTTCAGGGAGGCAGGTTGGACCCATTCCGCCACAGCCTGAACCTTGGCAGGGTCCATGCGGAATTCATGAGGAGTGAGGATTTGACCTAAAAATGGTATCTCCTGTACCCCAAACACACATTTTTCGGTCTTCGCAAACAGATTATTTTCCCGAAGGACCTGGAGGACCTTCCTGACATGCTCCACGTGGGAGGACCAGTCCTTGGAAAACACCAGTATGTCATCAAGGTACACTACAAGAAAATTACCCAGGTAATCTCTCAGAATTTCATTAATAAAATTCTGGAAGACGGCAGGGGCATTACACAACCCAAAGGGCATGACTAGGTATTCGAAATGACCTTCGGGCGTGTTGAACGCAGTTTTCCACTCATCCCCCTCTTTGATGCGGATAAGGTTATATGCCCCCCGTAGATCGAACTTAGAGAACCATTGGGCCCCCTGAACCTGATTAAAAAGATCCGGAATCAAAGGAAGGGGATACTAGTTCCTTACTGTGACCTTATTCAAGTTCCGATAATCAATGCACGGCCTAAGACCACCATCCTTCTTCCCCACGAAAAAGAAGCCAGCACCTACAGGAGAAGTCGAGGGGCGAATGAAACCCTTGGCCAGGCATTCTTGGATATACTCCCTCATAGCTTTACGTTCAGGACATGAAAGATTAAATATCCTCCCCTTAGGAAGCTTGGCACCAGGCACCAAATCGATGGCGCAATCGTAATCTCTATGAGGGGGCAACACCTCGGAGGCCTCCTTAGAAAACACATCAGCGAAGTCCTGAACAAACTCAGGAAGCGAGTTTACCGCCTCCCGGGGAGAAATAGAGTTAACCGAAAGACATGACATCCGGCAATCACTACCCCATTTGGTGAGATCCCCAGTATTCCAATCAAACGTGGGATTATGCAGCTGCAACCAGGGAAGACCTAATACCAGATCGGACGATAATCTCTGCATCACCAGTACAGAGCACTGCTCCAAATGCATGGAGCCAACACGGAGTTCAAAAACAGGAGTATGCTGAGTAAAATAACCATTAGCAAGAGGAGTGGAGTCGATACCTACTACAGGGATAGGATAAGGTAAATCAATAAATGGCATTTTTAGAGACATAGCAAATTCCACAGACATGATATTAGCAGATGAGCCCGAATCCACGAAGGCACTGCCAGTGGCAGACCGGCCAGCAAACGAGACCTGAAAGGGAAGCAAAATCTTATTGCGTTTAGTATTAACGGGAAATACCTGTGCGCCCAAGTGACCTCCCCGATGATCACTTAGGCGCGGAAGTTTTCCGGCTGCTTATTCTTGCGCCTGGGACAGGTGTTCAGTAGATGCTTGTCGTCCCCACAATAGAAGCAGAGACCATTCTTCCTGCGAAACTCTCTACGTTGTCGAGGGGACATGGAGGCCCCGAGTTGCATAGGTACCTCCGAGTCCTCCGTGGAAGAGCGAGGAGACGGGACCTCGGGGGGAATCGCAGGGCAGTCAGAGGGGAAAACATTGAAACGTTCAAGCTGACGTTCCCTGAGACGTCGGTCAAGTCGTACTGCTAGGGCCATAACCTGGTCTAGGGAGTCAGAAGAGGGGTAGCTAACCAGCAGATCCTTCAGGGTGTCAGATAATCCTAACCTAAACTGGCACTTTAGGGCCGGGTCGTTCCACCGAGAAGCTACGCACCACTTTCTAAAATCAGAACAGTATTCCTCAACAGGACTCCCACCAGGAGAGGTCACCAGCTGACTCTCGGCTAAGGCAGTCCTGTCAGTCTCGTCGTAAATGAGACCGAGGGCAGAGAAAAACCGATCAACGGAGGAAAGTTCAGGGACGTCAGGAGCCAAGGAGAAGGCCCACTCTTGGGGCCCTTCCTGGAGTCGGGATATAATGATACCCACCCGCTGGTTCTCGGAACCTGAGGAGTGAGGTCTTAGGCGGAAATAAAGTCTGCAACTCTCCCGGAAGGAGAGAAAAGTCTTACGGTCCCCTGAGAACCGGTCAGGTAACTTGAGGTTGGGTTCTAAAGGTGAGGTGAGGGGTACTACAAAGGCAGCGTCAGACTGATTGACCCTCTGAGCCAGGGCCTGGACCTGTAGGGAGAGGCCCTGCATCTGCTGGGTCAGGGTCTCAAGGGGGTCCATGATAACGTCAGCGTAGAAGAAATGGTAGACTAGGTAAGGGCTTGTTATTAGCGCTTGTTATTATGTAATGGCAGGAAGGAGGTGAAGGGAACAAGTGAGCCCTAATCTACCCACCGCCCTGTCCCTGCCTACTTGCAACGACCCGCCCTAGGCGACGGGGTACAACTTGGCGGCGGTCCCTACGCTGTCTAAGTGCAAGGGAGACAAACAGGGAACACGCAAGGGAATACAGTAGCCCACGGAACGCCGCGAGGAAACGGAGGGTTAATGAGCCAGTCAGGATCAGGAAGTAGTGGAGTATACAAACGGGAGCACGGAGCAGAAGCAAGCCAGGGGTAGAGCAACGCAGGATAAACGGAACTGAAGCAAAGCAGAAGCACGGCAGAAGCAGGCTGGAGCAAGGCAGCAGTGGGGCCAGGAATCCAAAAAGAATAACAAGCAAGGAGGAAGAGAAAACGGCAGGTATAAATGGACAGGGGGCGGAGCTAACTCTGACTGACCAGGCCGCGATAGGCTCTCCCACTCCTGAGCCTGCCACCCTGATTGGTGGGAGCAGGTGTCAGTCTCAGAGGTCTGGCCTCAGGTGTCGACTGATTAATCCTGGGAGTATACCCAGATGTAGTACCTGGCAGATCCTTTACAGCTATAGTACCAGTACAGTGGTACCCCCCGAAAAATTACCCCATTTTGGAAACTAGATCCCTCAAAGAATTGATCTAGGGGTGTAGTGAGCATTTTGACCGCACAAGTGTTTTGCAAATGATGAGTAAACAATAGATGTTGCAGATTGAAAATGGCTTTTTCCACAAATATGCCATTTCAGTGCCCAATGTGTTGTGCCCAGCTTGTACCACCGTAGACACACATCCCATAAATTGTTAAGCGGGTTCTCCAGAATACACCATATGTGGTCATAAATTGCCGTTTGGGTACACTGCCAGGTTCAGTTGGACCACCATTTGGCTTTTGAAGCGCAGATTTTGCTTGGTGTATTAGTGGTATTTCAGCTTATAATGTGGGGGCATATGTGAACTGGGCGGAGTACATCAGGGTATATGTAAGCTGTGATATACACTAAAGACACAGAGGAGCATACTAGCCAAAATTTAAAGAAATAAATTTTATTAAACATATATAAACAAGTATGAAAGATAAAAAGGTACAGAGCTGGACATAAGGACTCTGAGTAGTTACACTAAAACACAGAAAGCAACAATCTCTCTATATTGCAAAAAATGAAGGGCAGTAGCAATACACAAGTTAAAGTGGACGGACAAATGTATTCATAATGCCAGTCATATACATCGACATTACAGGACAACAATGGTATGCATAAGTTTCAAAAAAGTGACATATCATAACGCTCAGGTGATGCATGACCTATAGATATGCAGAAGTCTGAAAAAGGTATAAGAGCCATCAGTCATATCAGATGAAAGAGATGCAAAGACTGTTGCCAACTTAAGCCAGAAGTCCACCCACTATTACAGCAACTTACCCATGGTAATCGATAGATGCAGAGAGTCGAGCTAGTGTCAGTTGAAAAACCCCAACGCGCGTTTCGCGATGTGCTTCCTCAAGGGGTGTAGAGTGTCTAAAGAGATGAGAGGTATATGTAGCGCAAGCCCCAGGTGAGTCGAGTGGAACTCAGTCCAATGAGATTCCGGCGCACGTCATCTGTCGAGACCGGAAATGAGGCATGCCCCACTTCCAGCCCCCAGCACTGGAGCGCACACCAGGAATCCCCGACGCGTACAGGGATCCCGGGCATGCGCAGTGCGCTACAGGGGGCAAGGAAGAGGGCCGGCCGCAAATCAGCATCGCACAGAGGGCGCGCGCACCTGATTGGACGGAGAGCACGGGGGGGGAGGAGAAATATATATCATTGTCCTACTGCCTAGGGATGAACTGTATCGGAACCTCTCCATTATAGACCGAAGGTACAGTAGTTAGAAAATAGACAAATGTCTGATAAACACTGTTGCACGTACACTGTCAAAGACACATTAATAAAAGAAAATATCTATGAGAACCAAACCCATAAAAGAATAAAAAAAGGGGGTGGTGTATATCTAACCGTGAAATATAAGATCCACGACATATATAAAATATGAAGGGAAAATAATGATGCAACCATAGGGAATGGCTAGAACAAAAAATTGCAGTGAGTTACAAACACAATAAGGTGACATTACAGACGCCTAGGATCATAAAATATGAATAAAAAAGTGAAAATATGAATATATAAGGAAGTATAAAAATAGTAAATAAAAATGAAAATAAATAATAAGAAAAGAAAATTAAGAAATAGAATAGAATTAAAACACAAAACAGAAAACTAAACAGTTACATAAATAAAAAAAGTGTATCGAATATTGCAAGTATTAATATACTGCGAATAGCAAGAAAAAACATACATGAGTCATTACATGTAACATGCAATATGTAAACAGAGATAATATTTATTTAGACACAGGTCATGTAGTCGAGGAAATATGTTATATCCCCCGTAAAAGATGGAGTACGAATAGACAAAGATTCTTCTCCCTCCGTGTTCCAGAGTATATACAAATCAGGAAGGACGAGTTCTCTTCACAGGGAGCTGTCAGAACTATGATATAGCAAGTACCTATAAAATTACGAAAAACAGACACACACAATTAAAATCCTAGTTAAAAACCAGTGAAAATAAGGGATTCTAAAGAAAAGAGGTGAAATTAAGTTGTTCGTTAAGACCAACGGGAGTCATGGATCCCAATTTTACAATCCACATACACTCCCTTTGGGCTAGAACCTTCCTCAAATTACCCCCTCTGATGCCACAATGAACATGTTCAATGCCACGAATCATCAAAGAAACAGGATTACAGTTGTGAAATTGTTTAAAGTGTCTGGGCAGCGTTTTCAGCTGTCCAACATCACTTATAGTTTTCGCACTAGAGATATCGCGAACATGTTCCCTTGTACGAATCCTCAACTGCCTAGAAGTCAGGCCAACGTAGATCTTAGGGCATGCGCATAGTGCATAATACACAACATGTGTAGAGCTACAGGAAATGTACTCCCTGATTTTAAATGTTCTTAATCCATCAGCTGTTGAGAAATCCTTAGCTCTACAGATGTTCGGGCACGCAACGCATCCCCCACATGGGAAACATCCAATAGTGGGTTCCCGCGGGCCAAAAGGGTTGGTGTGTTTTGGTACATAATGACTCCTAGTAAGAAGGTCCTTAAGGTTTTTACTCCTTTTGGCCGTCATCGTGGGTTTTAGGGGAAGATATTTAGCTAGGCTCGGTTCTGATCTCAAAATCGACCAGTGATGTTCAAGGATTGATCTTATTTTGTCCCATTGGCTATTATAAGTAGTAATGAAACGTACATTGTTGTCTACTGGTCGATATGTTTTAGTTCTTAAAAGGTCACTTCGCGGTGTTCTCCTAGCCCTGCTATACCCCGCTTTAATAAGACGTGTACTATACCCTCTGTCAGTGAATCTCGATTTTAATTCGTCTGATTGGCGCTCAAAGAGTCTGTCTGTGGAGCAGATCCGCTTCATCCTGAGAAACTGCCCAACCGGGATGGCTTTAACTGTTGGACGAGTGTGAAAAGATGATGCATGCAGGAGAGAGTTGACTGCTGTGGATTTCCGGTGAACATCCGTCTGAAGAAATCCATCACAGTCAGCAAAAATCAGAACATCCAAAAAATCAATTTGCTGTTTATGAGATTTATATGTCAGCTTGATATTGTACGGATTCAGATTAAGCTGCTGCATAAACCCAGTCAACTCACTCTCCGACCCCTGCCAAATGAACAATACATCATCAATATATCGTAACCAACACTGCACATGTTCAGCGGCCCGGGCGCCACCCCCAAGGAAAACCTGCCTCTCCCAAAGACCGAGAAACAGGTTTGCATAGGATGGCGCGCAGGCCGCGCCCATGGCAGAATTATAAACACACAAACCAGTCCAAATAGCACGTGTGGGGCTGGATGCTTAAGGTATAGCATACTACCCTAATAAGAAAGAGGGCAACTCCCATATATAATGATATACACTAAAGACACAGAGGAGCATACTAGCCAAAATTTAAAGAAATACATTTTATTAAACATATATAAACAAGTATGAAAGATAAAAAGGTACAGAGCTGGACATAAGGACTCTGAGTAGTTACACTAAAACACAGAAAGCAACAATCTCTCTATATTGCAAAAAATGAAGGGCAGTAGCAATACACAAGTTAAAGTGGACGGACAAATGTATTCATAATGCCAGTCATATACATCGACATTACAGGACAACAATGGTATGCATAAGTTTCAAAAAAGTGACATATCATAACGCTCAGGTGATGCATGACCTATAGATATGCAGAAGTCTGAAAAAGGTATAAGAGCCATCAGTCATATCAGATGAAAGAGATGCAAAGACTGTTGCCAACTTAAGCCAGAAGTCCACCCACTATTACAGCAACTTACCCATGGTAATCGATAGATGCAGAGAGTCGAGCTAGTGTCAGTTGAAAAACCCCAACGCGCGTTTCGCGATGTGCTTCCTCAAGGGGTGTAGAGTGTCTAAAGAGATGAGAGGTATATGTAGCGCAAGCCCCAGGTGAGTCGAGTGGAACTCAGTCCAATGAGATTCCGGCGCACGTCATCTGTCGAGACCGGAAATGAGGCATGCCCCACTTCCAGCCCCCAGCACTGGAGCGCACACCAGGAATCCCCGACGCGTACAGGGATCCCGGGCATGCGCAGTGCGCTACAGGGGGCAAGGAAGAGGGCCGGCCGCAAATCAGCATCGCACAGAGGGCGCGCGCACCTGATTGGACGGAGAGCACGGGGGGGGAGGAGAAATATATATTATTGTCCTACTGCCTAGGGATGAACTGTATCGGAACCTCTCCATTATAGACCGAAGGTACAGTAGTTAGAAAATAGACAAATGTCTGATAAACACTGTTGCACGTACACTGTCAAAGACACATTAATAAAAGAAAATATCTATGAGAACCAAACCCATAAAAGAATAAAAAAAGGGGGTGGTGTATATCTAACCGTGAAATATAAGATCCACGACATATATAAAATATGAAGGGAAAATAATGATGCAACCATAGGGAATGGCTAGAACAAAAAATTGCAGTGAGTTACAAACACAATAAGGTGACATTACAGACGCCTAGGATCATAAAATATGAATAAAAAAGTGAAAATATGAATATATAAGGAAGTATAAAAATAGTAAATAAAAATGAAAATAAATAATAAGAAAAGAAAATTAAGAAATATAATAGAATTAAAACACAAAACAGAAAACTAAACAGTTACATAAATAAAAAAAGTGTATCGAATATTGCAAGTATTAATATACTGCGAATAGCAAGAAAAAACATACATGAGTCATTACATGTAACATGCAATATGTAAACAGAGATAATATTTATTTAGACACAGGACATGTAGTCGAGGAAATATGTTATATCCCCCGTAAAAGATGGAGTACGAATAGACAAAGATTCTTCTCCCTCCGTGTTCCAGAGTATATACAAATCAGGAAGGACGAGTTCTCTTCACAGGGAGCTGTCAGAACTATGATATAGCAAGTACCTATAAAATTACGAAAAACAGACACACACAATTAAAATCCTAGTTAAAAACCAGTGAAAATAAGGGATTCTAAAGAAAAGAGGTGAAATTAAGTTGTTCGTTAAGACCAACGGGAGTCATGGATCCCAATTTTACAATCCACATACACTCCCTTTGGGCTAGAACCTTCCTCAAATTACCCCCTCTGATGCCACAATGAACATGTTCAATGCCACGAATCATCAAAGAAACAGGATTACAGTTGTGAAATTGTTTAAAGTGTCTGGGCAGCGTTTTCAGCTGTCCAACATCACTTATAGTTTTCGCACTAGAGATATCGCGAACATGTTCCCTTGTACGAATCCTCAACTGCCTAGAAGTCAGGCCAACGTAGATCTTAGGGCATGCGCATAGTGCATAATACACAACATGTGTAGAGCTACAGGAAATGTACTCCCTGATTTTAAATGTTCTTAATCCATCAGCTGTTGAGAAATCCTTAGCTCTACAGATGTTCGGGCACGCAACGCATCCCCCACATGGGAAACATCCAATAGTGGGTTCCCGCGAGCCAAAAGGGTTGGTGTGTTTTGGTACATAATGACTCCTAGTAAGAAGGTCCTTAAGGTTTTTACTCCTTTTGGCCGTCATCGTGGGTTTTAGGGGAAGATATTTAGCTAGGCTCGGTTCTGATCTCAAAATCGACCAGTGATGTTCAAGGATTGATCTTATTTTGTCCCATTGGCTATTATAAGTAGTAATGAAACGTACATTGTTGTCTACTGGTCGATATGTTTTAGTTCTTAAAAGGTCACTTCGCGGTGTTCTCCTAGCCCTGCTATACCCCGCTTTAATAAGACGTGTACTATACCCTCTGTCAGTGAATCTCGATTTTAATTTGTCTGATTGGCGCTCAAAGAGTCTGTCTGTGGAGCAGATCCGCTTCATCCTGAGAAACTGCCCAACCGGGATGGCTTTAACTGTTGGACGAGTGTGAAAAGATGATGCATGCAGGAGAGAGTTGACTGCTGTGGATTTCCGGTGAACATCCGTCTGAAGAAATCCATCACAGTCAGCAAAAATCAGAACATCCAAAAAATCAATTTGCTGTTTATGAGATTTATATGTCAGCTTGATATTGTACGGATTCAGATTAAGCTGCTGCATAAACCCAGTCAACTCACTCTCCGACCCCTGCCAAATGAACAATACATCATCAATATATCGTAACCAACACTGCACATGTTCAGCGGCCCGGGCGCCACCCCCAAGGAAAACCTGCCTCTCCCAAAGACCGAGAAACAGGTTTGCATAGGATGGCGCGCAGGCCGCGCCCATGGCAGTGCCGGTAGTCTGCAGATAAAAGTGATCCTTAAACACAAAAAAATTATGGGTCAGAATATATTGCAGCAATTCTAAAATAAGATCACACATTTCTACGTCCCGGTTGCTGGTCCCCAGGAAGAAGCGGACCGCCTCCATCCCATCACAATGCCGTATACAGGTATAAAGGGACTCAACGTCTGCCGTGACCAAAAGCATATCAGGTTTTGCCTCATTTCCGGTCTCGACAGATGACGTGCGCCGGAATCTCATTGGACTGAGTTCCACTCGACTCACCTGGGGCTTGCGCTACATATACCTCTCATCTCTTTAGACACTCTACACCCCTTGAGGAAGCACATCGCGAAACGCGCGTTGGGGTTTTTCAACTGACACTAGCTCGACTCTCTGCATCTATCGATTACCATGGGTAAGTTGCTGTAATAGTGGGTGGACTTCTGGCTTAAGTTGGCAACAGTCTTTGCATCTCTTTCATCTGATATGACTGATGGCTCTTATACCTTTTTCAGACTTCTGCATATCTATAGGTCATGCATCACCTGAGCGTTATGATATGTCACTTTTTTGAAACTTATGCATACCATTGTTGTCCTGTAATGTCGATGTATATGACTGGCATTATGAATACATTTGTCCGTCCACTTTAACTTGTGTATTGCTACTGCCCTTCATTTTTTGCAATATAGAGAGATTGTTGCTTTCTGTGTTTTAGTGTAACTACTCAGAGTCCTTATGTCCAGCTCTGTACCTTTTTATCTTTCATACTTGTTTATATATGTTTAATAAAATTTATTTCTTTAAATTTTGGCTAGTATGCTCCTCTGTGTCTTTAGTGTATATCATTATATATGGGAGTTGCCCTCTTTCTTATTAGGGTAGTATGCTATACCTTAAGCATCCAGCCCCACACGTGCTATTTGGACTGGTTTGTGTGTTTATAATTCTGCCATGGGCGCGGCCTGCGCGCCATCCTATGCAAACCTGTTTCTCGGTCTTTGGGAGAGGCAGGTTTTCCTTGGGGGTGGCGCCCGGGCCGCTGAACATGTGCAGTGTTGGTTACGATATATTGATGATGTATTGTTCATTTGGCAGGGGTCGGAGAGTGAGTTGACTGGGTTTATGCAGCAGCTTAATCTGAATCCGTACAATATCAAGCTGACATATAAATCTCATAAACAGCAAATTGATTTTTTGGATGTTCTGATTTTTGCTGACTGTGATGGATTTCTTCAGACGGATGTTCACCGGAAATCCACAGCAGTCAACTCTCTCCTGCATGCATCATCTTTTCACACTCGTCCAACAGTTAAAGCCATCCCGGTTGGGCAGTTTCTCAGGATGAAGCGGATCTGCTCCACAGACAGACTCTTTGAGCGCCAATCAGACGAATTAAAATCGAGATTCACTGACAGAGGGTATAGTACACGTCTTATTAAAGCGGGGTATAGCAGGGCTAGGAGAACACCGCGAAGTGACCTTTTAAGAACTAAAACATATCGACCAGTAGACAACAATGTACGTTTCATTACTACTTATAATAGCCAATGGGACAAAATAAGATCAGTCCTTGAACATCACTGGTCGATTTTGAGATCAGAACCGAGCCTAGCTAAATATCTTCCCCTAAAACCCACGATGACGGCCAAAAGGAGTAAAAACCTTAAGGACCTTCTTACTAGGAGTCATTATGTACCAAAACACACCAACCCTTTTGGCCCGCGGGAACCCACTATTGGATGTTTCCCATGTGGGGGATGCGTTGCGTGCCCGAACATCTGTAGAGCTAAGGATTTCTCAACAGCTGATGGATTAAGAACATTTAAAATCAGGGAGTACATTTCCTGTAGCTCTACACATGTTGTGTATTATGCACTATGCGCATGCCCTAAGATCTACGTTGGCCTGACTTCTAGGCAGTTGAGGATTCGTACAAGGGAACATGTTCGCGATATCTCTAGTGCGAAAACTATAAGTGATGTTGGACAGCTGAAAACGCTGCCCAGACACTTTAAACAATTTCACAACTGTAATCCTGTTTCTTTGATGATTCGTGGCATTGAACATGTTCATTGTGGCATCAGAGGGGGTAATTTGAGGAAGGTTCTAGCCCAAAGGGAGTGTATGTGGATTGTAAAATTGGGATCCATGACTCCCGTTGGTCTTAACGAACAACTTAATTTCACCTCTTTTCTTTAGAATCCCTTATTTTCACTGGTTTTTAACTAGGATTTTAATTGTGTGTGTCTGTTTTTCGTAATTTTATAGGTACTTGCTATATCATAGTTCTGACAGCTCCCTGTGAAGAGAACTCGTCCTTCCTGATTTGTATATACTCTGGAACACGGAGGGAGAAGAATCTTTGTCTATTCGTACTCCATCTTTTACGGGGGATATAACATATTTCCTCGACTACATGTCCTGTGTCTAAATAAATATTATCTCTGTTTACATATTGCATGTTACATGTAATGACTCATGTATGTTTTTTCTTGCTATTCGCAGTATATTAATACTTGCAATATTCGATACACTTTTTTTATTTATGTAACTGTTTAGTTTTCTGTTTTGTGTTTTAATTCTATTCTATTTCTTAATTTTCTTTTCTTATTATTTATTTTCATTTTTATTTACTATTTTTATACTTCCTTATATATTCATATTTTCACTTTTTTATTCATATTTTATGATCCTAGGCGTCTGTAATGTCACCTTATTGTGTTTGTAACTCACTGCAATTTTTTGTTCTAGCCATTCCCTATGGTTGCATCATTATTTTCCCTTCATATTTTATATATGTCGTGGATCTTATATTTCACGGTTAGATATACACCACCCCCTTTTTTTATTCTTTTATGGGTTTGGTTCTCATAGATATTTTCTTTTATTAATGTGTCTTTGACAGTGTACGTGCAACAGTGTTTATCAGACATTTGTCTATTTTCTAACTACTGTACCTTCGGTCTATAATGGAGAGGTTCCGATACAGTTCATCCCTAGGCAGTAGGACAATGATATATATTTCTCCTCCCCCCCCGTGCTCTCCGTCCAATCAGGTGCGCGCGCCCTCTGTGCGATGCTGATTTGCGGCCGGCCCTCTTCCTTGCCCCCTGTAGCGCACTGCGCATGCCCGGGATCCCTGTACGCGTCGGGGATTCCTGGTGTGCGCTCCAGTGCTGGGGGCTGGAAGTGGGGCATGCCTCATTTCCGGTCTCGACAGATGACGTGCGCCGGAATCTCATTGGACTGAGTTCCACTCGACTCACCTGGGGCTTGCGCTACATATACCTCTCATCTCTTTAGACACTCTACACCCCTTGAGGAAGCACATCGCGAAACGCGCGTTGGGGTTTTTCAACTGACACTAGCTCGACTCTCTGCATCTATCGATTACCATGGGTAAGTTGCTGTAATAGTGGGTGGACTTCTGGCTTAAGTTGGCAACAGTCTTTGCATCTCTTTCATCTGATATGACTGATGGCTCTTATACCTTTTTCAGACTTCTGCATATCTATAGGTCATGCATCACCTGAGCGTTATGATATGTCACTTTTTTGAAACTTATGCATACCATTGTTGTCCTGTAATGTCGATGTATATGACTGGCATTATGAATACATTTGTCCGTCCACTTTAACTTGTGTATTGCTACTGCCCTTCATTTTTTGCAATATAGAGAGATTGTTGCTTTCTGTGTTTTAGTGTAACTACTCAGAGTCCTTATGTCCAGCTCTGTACCTTTTTATCTTTCATACTTGTTTATATATGTTTAATAAAATTTATTTCTTTAAATTTTGGCTAGTATGCTCCTCTGTGTCTTTAGTGTATATCATTATATATGGGAGTTGCCCTCTTTCTTATTAGGGTAGTATGCTATACCTTAAGCATCCAGCCCCACACGTGCTATTTGGACTGGTTTGTGTGTTTATAATATATATGTAAGCTGTGCGGAGTACATCAGGGTATATGTAAGCTGGGCGGAGTACATCAGGGTATATGTAAGCTGTGCGGAGTACATCAGGGTATATGTAATATGTGAGGAGTACATCAGGGTATATGTAAGCTGTGCGTAGTACATCATTATATATGTAAGCTGTGCGGAGTACATCAGGGTATATGTAAACTGTGGAGTACATCAGGGTATATGTAATATGTGCGGGTACATCAGGCTATATGCAAGCTGTGAGGAGTACATCAGGGTATATGTAAGCTGTGCGGAGTACATCAGGGTATATGTAAGCTGGGCGGAGTACATCAGGGCATATGTAAGCTGTGCGGAGTACATCATTGTATATGTAAGCTGTGCGGAGTACATCAGGGTATATGTAATATGTGAGGAGTACATCAGGGTATATGTAAGCTGTGCGTAGTACATCATTATATATGTAAGCTGTGCGGAGTACATCAGGGTATATATAAACTGTGGAGTACATCAGGGTATATGTAAGCTGGGCAGAGTACATCAGGGTATATGTAAGCTGGGCGGAGTACATCAGGGCATATGTAAACTGGGCGGAGTACATCATTATTGTAACGTCTATGGTCACGGCCCGACGATCGGTCGTTAACCCCGACGGCCGTGGCCATGGACAGCTTACCTGCCTCCAGCGTCGTCCCCCAGTCAGGCGCCGGCACTCTCTTCCAGATTCTGAGTGTCTCCGGCGGGTGCGCGCGCCCGCGCGTGCACGGCCTTAAAGGGCCAGTGCGCGCATTTTTGTAAAAAGCTGTGATCTGGCCCAGGCTATAAAAAGGGCTCTGCCCTCTTGCCCTTTGCCAGTTAGTTTTCCCGTTGTTCGTCTTACTTATGGTCTACCAGTGTCTTCCAGCCTCCCAGTGTACCTTGCTCCTGTATTCCGTATCCCGTATCCAGTTCCTGTGCCTACCAGCGTCAAGTGTCTTCTGCCACGCCAAGTGTCATCTGCCACGCCAAGTGTCTTCTGCCACGCCAAATGTCTTCTGCCACGCCAAGTGTCTTCTGCCATGCCAAGTGTCATCTGCCACGCCAAGTGTCATCTGCCACGCCAAGTGTCTTCCGCTTCATCGGATACTGCCCGCCACGTCTGGCGCCACCTGTCACATCTGCCTCCATCCGTGCTGTAGCCACAGCCACCGCCGGGACTATTTCAGGTACCCAAAGCATTACTGTCTGCCATTGACTTCCGCATAGACTGTGACCTGGTCAGCTGCCTCCCCGCTACGGCGGTGCGGCCTAGTGGGTCCACATACCCTGTGTCCGTGACAATTATATATGTAAGCTGGGCGGAGTACATCAGGGTATATGTAATCTGGGCGGAGTACATCAGGATATATGTAAGCTGGGCGGAGTACATCAGGGCATATGTAAGCTGGGCGGAGTACATCAGGGTATATGTAAGCCGGGCGGAGTACATCAGGGCATATTTAAGCTGGGTGGAGTACATCAGGGTATATGTAAGCTGGGCGGAGTACATCAGGGCATATGTAAGCTGGGCGGAGAACATCCGGGTATATGTAAGCTGGGCGAAGTACATCAGGGTATATGTAAGCTGGGCGGAGTACATCAGGGCATATGTAAGCTGGGCGGAGTACATCAGGGTATATGTAAGCTGGGCGGAGTACATCAGGGTATATGTAAACTGTGCGGAGTACATCAGGGTATATGTAAGCTGGGCGGAGTACATCAGGGTATATGTAATATGTGCGGAGTACATCAGGATATATGTAAGCTGTGCGTAGTACATCAGGATATATGTAAACTGTGGAGTACATCAGGGTATATGTAAGCTGTGCGGAGTACATCAGGGTATATGTTAGCTGGGTGGAGTGCATCAGGATATATGTAAGCTGTGCGGAGTACATCAGGGTATATGTTAGCTGGGTGGAGTGCATCAGGATATATGTAAACTGGGCGGAGTACATCAGGGTATATGTAAGCTGTGCGGAGTACATCAGGGTATATGTAATATGCGCGGAGTACATCAGGATATATGTAAACTGTAGAGTACATCAGGATATATGTAATATGTGCGGGTACATCAGGCTATATGCAAGCTGTGAGGAGTACATCAGGGTATATGTAAGCTGTGCGGAGTGCATCAGGGTATATGTAAGCTGGGCGGAGTACATCAGGGCATATGTAAGCTGTGCGGAGTACATCATTGTATATGTAAGCTGGGCGGAGTACATCATTGTATATGTAAGCTGGATGGAGTACATCAGGGTATATGTAAGCTGGGCGGAGTACATCAGGGCATATGTAAACTGGGCGGAGTACATCAGGGTATATGTAAGCTGGGCGGAGTACATCAGGGTATATGTAAGCTGGGCGGCGTACATCAGGGTATATGTTAGCTGGGCGGAGTACATCAGGGCATAATAGGATGATGTAATAATGGGGTGAATGAATAATCCATGGATTGGTGTGGTACGCTTTGAACCAATCCTTTATACACAGGCCGGGTTTATTGGGTATTATGCAAAATATCTGTGCTCCAGTATTGCCTAATCTTTGACTTCTTCACTAGCCCTATAAGCCGCACAAGGCCCTAAAGTTTCCTCATCTCCGATGCATCTACAGGGTCCACCTGTGGGGTCCAGCAAATGACGATGTGGGATATTTAGTGAAATTCTACTGGACCTAAAAAATTAGTCTGGGTCGTCATTTAGCATCATTGCGTTTTGAGAGCCATAACGTGTTATTTTTCTGAGCTGTGTGAGGGCGCGTTTTTTGTGGAACGAGCTGTAATTTTTATTGGTTCCATTTTGGGGTACATGCGATTTTTTTATCACTATTTATTCCATTTTTTGGGAGATGAGGAAACAACAAAACAGCAATTCTAGCACTTTTCTTTGTTTTTTTTTTACAGTGTTCACCGTGCAGTATAAACAACATGTTAACTTTATTCTGTGGGGCGATACGATTACAGCGACACCAAATTTATATCGTTTTTTTACGTTTCACTACGTTCCCACAATAAAAATACTCTTTTCTAAAAAAATCATGTTTTAGTGTCGCCATTTTCTGACAGCCATAACTTTTTTATTTTTTAGTTGATATCGCTGCGGGACGGCTTCTTTTATGCGTGACGAACTGTAGTTTCTATTGGTACCATATTGCGTTACTTGCAACTTTTTGATCACTTTTTATTAAAAAAATTTTGAGACAAGATGACCAAAAACGAAAATGCTGTCATTGTTTTTTATTAAAAATGTTTACGGTGTTCACCGTGCGGTAAAAATAATGTGATATTTTTATAGATCAGGCCGTTCCGAACGCGGCAATACCTATTATGTATAGGTTTTTTTCATATTTTAATTTTTTTTCTAATAAAGAAGTTGATCAGGGAAACAGGGCAAGTGTTGTTTTTATTATTTATTTATTATTTATTAACTTTTATTTATTTATTTTTCTTTCACATTTTTTTTTACATTTTTTACTTTTTCTTTTACATTGACCTGGGGACTTGAAGATCTGGTCTTCTGATCCCCGGTACGATACACTGCACTACTTATGTAGTGCAGTGCATCGTAACTGTCATTCTTCATTTGACAGTTAGCGTATTAGGTCGTGCCTCGGGCAGGACCTAATAGGCTACCATACCTGGGCAACCAGGAAGCCTAGTAACGGCTTCCTGGTTGCCATAGCAACTATCGCCACCCGCGATCCATCGCGGGGCGCGCGGGGGGTACAGAGGGAGCTCCCTCCCTCTGTCAACCACTTCAATGCGGCGGACGTCATTGACAGCCGCATTGAAGGGGTTAAATGGCTGCGATCGGCGGTAACAGCCATCGCAGCCATTGCAGCGGCATGTCAGCTGTGTATAACAGCTGACAGCCGCTGAAGATAAACCGCGCACAGCTCCTGTGCTTGCTTTATCTGCAGGGCGTAACTGTACGCCCGTCTGCAGGAAATCACTTTGATTTCGGACGTACAGTCACGCCCAATCGCGGGAAGGGGTTAATAATCTTTATTTCACATTTATTACTTATTTCATTAGTCCCACTAGGGGACTTTACTGTGCGATCTTCAGATCAATGCTATAATACTTTGGTATACTTCGTATACCAGAGCATTATTGCCTGTCAGTGTAAATCTGACAGGCAATCTATTAGGACGTGCCTCCGGCGCGTCCTAACAGGCATATGTCCAGGGCAGAACTGGGGGCTTTTATCAAGCCCACGGCTGCCATGACAACCCTTCGGAGACCCGCGATTGCGTTTGCGGGCCGCCGATGGGTGAACAAGTTAAATGCCGCGGTCACTATTGGCGGCATTTAACGGGTTAAACGGCCGCGATCGAAGTCAACTTCTATCGCGGGCATTGGAGCAGGAGCTCGGCTGTCATCAGACAGCTGAGCCCCGACTCCAGCCTGCACGGGAGACCCGTGCAGGACTTAGACTAGGCGAACGTGAAAAGGTGTCAGCCTAGCCTAAGGCCCCTTAGTGACGAACGTGAAAAGGCGTCAGCCTAGCCTAAGGCTCCATAGTGATGAACGTGAAAAGGCGTATTGTTGGTCACTAAGGGGTTAATGGAGCTGTACGCACATGTATGCAGTGAGCCCACCCGCTAATAGTCGGCCATAGCGAAGAGACTGCTGAATAAACAACCTGCGACTAGAGACATGCTGGGCGTTATAGTACCACATAGCAGCAGACCACTACTGAACGTCATTACCGGAAAGAGCGCGTCCTGTCAGCGGAGCACACGACACACGAGAAAACCGCCTCTCCTCTCGGGTAATACCTCACGCCGGTCCTGCAGGTGTCGCTGTCCGCGGCCGCTTGGTCTCACGTTTTTTCCTCACTTTGAATCTAAACATCTGACCACGTCCAGTTCGCTCTCTGCTGTTACTTAGGAAACGGGGCGGAACCTATAACTGGCCAATAGCTGCTGGCCATTTTTTCTTTATTCAATAAACTTTATTGTACAGAACAATTTAGACAACCTAAAGCTGCTGCTCGCTGGCGTTCGCCACCGGGGTGCTTAGGGTGGCAGGAGGTCCTGCCCGTCTTATCAGAGTTGTCCTTGAATTAAATGGAGAAGATGTTTTGGAATATTGGGCAGGGGCGTAGCTGGGGGGAAACATTATGAAAAATGGGGGAACCCCACATCGATTTTTCCAATTATTATTTTTTTTATTTTTTTAGATCGACGTGGGCCCCTCCCCCCCACATTTTTATAGCCAGCCAGATACAACAGAGCAGCAGCCGAGCATTGCCAGGGTGGGAAGGGCCACTGTTTTTGTACTTTACCAGCCTGCGGCTGCCCCGGTGCCGGTGATCACTACAGATGGGGTCCGCCTGCCTGGACCTCCGCCAATCAGTTGTATTGGAGGGGGTGCAGCGATAGTGAGAGCGCTGCTTCCCCTTCATTCCGGTCACTTCTGAATCGCCGTCACACCGCAGTGAGAGCGCTGCACCCCCTTCAAAACAGCTGATTGGCGGGGGTCCCGGCAGGCGGACCCCGACCCATCAGTTATTGATAGCCTATCCTGGGGATAGGCCATACATTTTTAGGGACTGGACAACCCGGGCCCCAGCAGGCAGTAATAGTATACTTACCCTCCTCTTCAGCTCCAGCCGCAGCGGAGGTCCTGACTCCATCCAGAGTCGGGATGTTGCACACAGCGATGCGACGTCATGACGTGAAGAGACGCCAGGATCTCCCCTGCGCTCGGAACGAGGAGGATAAGTATATTGTCAGTCACTATAGTAACAGGGGCACGTGTAGTTTATTTCATAGGCCCCAGGAGGTACTATAGTAACATTTTATAGATGTGGTGCGAGGGGCCGCGGGCTATTGTGGCAGCTGCGACCCCTATAGTTATGCCACTGTATGGAGAAATGACTATACAAGGGATAAGATTTATTTGCTAATAGTGGTGTCAGGGATCATTACTATGTATATTGTTTGAAAAATATTATCCTCACACATATGTATATACATTTCAGTTCTTTGTGTAATATACTGACATATATAACAAGTTCTTTGTTCATGTCGGACACACCTATGGAAGACACCGCCCCCTGGAATGCAAGAAGAGTGAGTCTGAGAAACTGGTGGGGGCTTGGGCACTCCCACATCTCTGGGGAGGAGGCATGTGTCTCTTTCTGTGTTTCTTTGTTCTGAATAAAAAGTTTTCAGTCTTCCTCCTGGCTGAGAGAGGGAAGCTGTGTACCAAACATATTTGGCTGGTTTACTTCTTCCAGGCATGCCTTCAGCTTTCAATTTACAGAGGTGGTTATTCGGTGTGAAATACGGACTTGACATTTGGCGCCCGAACGTGGGGCCTCACTCGAGGAAATATCAAAATCCGGACAATCGACAATCACAGGGTGAAACTGAAGACTCAAAGTTGCCCACTGAAGGAATTGGATCACCTCCGCAACACGGTAAGCAAGTTAATTTTATGAATCTTCGACTTATCTGTGTTAGTGGACAGTCTTGTGGCGATCCGTAGAACCCTTTTGTTGATTTACTGGATTATCTCAGGCGACAGAGGTGATATTTTCCGCTGTGAGGTCAAAAAAACCTGTGAGACCTTAGTCGCGCTCGACTAACCATCGTCTGGGTAATTAGGGACTAGATAGAAAATACGCGGACACAATATAGATGTGTGATAAGTCGTGGATAGTATTATAACCTGTCCTATACGCGGGCACACCGGGTGCAATGATTCACTGATAAGACGTGTGATAAGACGTGAGACAGGTGCAAGCGGGGTGCAATGCAAAACACTGATAAGTCGTGTGATAAGGCATACGCGGTGTGTATGAAAAAAAACCAAAAAAAACAACCTGTTAAGTTGTGTGATAAGTCGTGGGTAATATATATATATATATATATTAACCATGTCAGAGAGTTATAGACCGAAGATTGTTATATAAATTACGTGTATAATATAGACTGTTAGAATGGATGGTTTATGGTCCATATTCAAATCATCAGGATCACCCGATCCTATTCATGATTTGGTGAAGTGAATGGAAGTTAGGAATAAGAAAGGTATTGTATGTTATAGGTATTAGAAAACACAGGACCAGCCGACGCCCGGTAATGGTGTCCGTACCTCATGTTGAGTGTGTCCTCATTGTTGGTGGGAAACCCCCCCCCCTCACAGCTGCGCACTGTGTTTCCAATGGGAGAGGCTGCCCCCCACCACCCACCCCTGATGTGGTCACGCCCGGCCCAACCAAATCAGTATGAAATAATCGCCTTGTTAATTTTGTCATTTTTAGTGTCTTTCCTATTTTTAGGTTCCATGCTAGACGCTGTTCACTGATGAAGCAACACGTCATCATAATATAGAGATGGTGGCCGACAGATTGGATACAGTTACAGATTATGTGGTTGATGTTTTGAATATAGATAATTCCTATACAATGGTGTGATGAATGATTGCAGATACCTATGTTGTTTTGCCGGCATTGAAAGTGTTAAGATTGTGAGACTAGACGCTGTTAGAAGCTGTGAGTGTGTGACCCCCCCGCCTCCCCCCTGTAGTATGCTGTGTTTGGGAGGAGGAGGGGGGCTGACTGGGTGCAGTCTGCAGGGCTGATGAGACAAAGGATTTCAGTATGCACTGCTGAGAGATATATATATATCAGTGATGTCTACAAACCTAAATAAATTTCTTCTCTTTGCGCATGCGCTGTTGTTTATAAAAGTTACGATATTTATGTGTTGTGATGTGATCAGATTTCATGTGTTCTGATGTTAATTCAGATGTATTAAGCTATAGATACTGTGAGACACGGGGGGGGGGGGTTTGAAAATGTATGTGCCCCCACCGTTCCCTATTTTTATATACAGTTTATTGGTTTGCAGTAATTAATGTTATCAGATATAATATTTTCACATTATAATGATTTCACACATGAGTTATGTCATTGTAAAGATAAAATGTATTTTCGTCAGGAAAAAGTCATTTTTGTTTCAGGCTGTTGTACATTACAGGGGGTTAAACTAGTGCCCGACTTTGTTATGTTGAGATGTAGTTTTGAACTCTTCTACATTACTTTCGGAGAGTCACAGTTCTCCCTGTAGATAATGCCCACATAGTGCCACACAGTGCCCATGTAGATAGCGCCAGTGTTCCCTTTAGATGGTGCCAATATAATGCCACAATACCCATGTAGATAGTGCCACCCCCCCCCCCCTGTAGATATCGCCACCGCCCTATACTTGGCAACATTCCCCCCTGTATTTTAGCAATATTCCCGCTGCAGATAGCACCCACCCCCCTGTATATGGCACTACCCTTTCTGTAATTAGCACCACTGTAGCTCCCTGTAGAAGCGGAATCCCTCTGGCCGAAGATTCCACACCTATAGGAAGCCCCTGATGTCTCTGTCCATATATGGATTGTGACACCAGGCGCTTCTCCAGTAGCGGAATCCCCGACAGAGTGACGGCCGGGGATTCCGCTCCTAGAGAGAGCCACTAACGACAATGTCCAAATGGACAGTGCCGTCAGGGGCTCTCTAGAAGCGGAATCCCCGGCCAGTGCGATCTGACACTGGGGATTCTGCTCCTAGAGTCAGTCCAGGCACTATCTACTGTGGTGGGGTTGTGATTTGCAGGGGGGGGGGGGGTGGCGGCACTATCCATTGCTATGAATGAAATCGGCAGCTAAATTGCACACTAAAATCAACAACAAAATTTGCAGATTTTGGTATGGATTTTGAGGCAGGTTCCACAGTGTACCCAACCTCAAAGGGTGACTTGTGTCTGAAGGAATCTAAAGTTTTGAGCTGCAGTGAGGGCTCTGACCAATCAGCTTCTGTGTAGCTTAGCATAGTATGTGAGGTCATATAATTGACCAATCGGCTTCTAAATCCTGTATTCCAAGAGGACTGCCCAGGTGTAAATGCATTTTATGAAAATTAGCGCTCTTCCAGTATGGAGAAAACTGCTTTTCTAGGGCCACTTATATGTTGCTACTCTGGGTAATTGAATGTGCGACCCATTAACCCTTTCATGACCAAGGGTCATTGATGCCTCTGTGTCCTGGTCAAATTTTCCATTTTTGATATGCACTTCTTTAAACGATAATATCTTTGGAACTGCTTTGAATATCCCAATTAATTTCATTATGTTTTTTTTTACAAGACTTATAAGGCTTTAATTTTCTAGATTAGTTCAGTGTTTTTAAATTTTTCTTATGAGCAGACAAATCACATAAATAAAAAAATTATATATATATATATATATATATATATATATATATATACACACACACACCGTAGAGCTCTGTAACAATTAGTCACCCTGGATCGCTGTGAGGAGGGCTATATACACACGACCGACCGTGAAAACAATGACAGTCAACAACGGATCAACTGTCAGTTTTACATGGCTGTTTTGCATCCATGTGTCTCAAAATTTTAATTCGTTTCCTGGCCGTCTGACACCGTTTTTCACCGCCATTTGCCATCCGTTTTTCATGGACGTTAAAAAAATGGATGAATTATATTTAAGTTTTTTTTGTCCCACCCCCCTGAAAACACCACAGTGCCCATGTAGATAGTGATGCAATACCACTGTAGATAGTGCCACATTGCCCACATAGTGCCAGTGCCCACTGTAAATAGTGTCACAGTGCCCCCACCGTTCCCTATTTTTATATACAGTTTATTGGTTTGCAGTAATTAATGTTATCAGATATAATATTTTCACATTATAATGATTTCACACATGAGTTATGTCATTGTAAAGATAAAATGTATTTTCGTCAGGAAAAAGTCATTTTTGTTTCAGGCTGTTGTACATTACAGGGGGTTAAACTAGTGCCCGACTTTGTTATGTTGAGATGCAGTTTTGAACTCTGCTACATTACTTTCGTAGAGTCCACAAAGGGGGGAATGGTGAAGGGACTGATCAGGTACAATTTTGGTTTGTTTTGAATTAATTAATTTGGTTTCAGGAGATCTAAAAATGTGTAAGAGACCCCAATGAGTAATCCAGATTAAATGTGTATGAGAGTAACCTAAATGTTGAGGTTTTTCTGTGTAGATGGTTCCAGATCTTTCCAGAACAGTAAATACGGCACTGGGTAAGCTGTGCTGTAGTCTCCATCCAATATGAGGTATTGTGTAAAAGACCATCCCCCTCCAGCAAATTTACACATGAGGCAGAGGTGACGTCACCCACACGAGTCTTTATGGATTTAGATGGGGGAGAAGGCAAAACAAAAATTGTCTGGACATTGTTAATTTGATGTAAAGTTTTTAGGAATTTCTTTTATTTTTTATTTGTCTTTGTATTAATCAAGTATTTGCAGAACCTGATAAAAGTGAGATTCTCAAAGTGTTCTGGATTATCAGATGAGTGTGGAGAAGTGTATAACATTTGGTTTTATTTTAGAGGATGAAGACGCCACCCCTTTGAGATGTTCTATCTATATGCGACATGGGTTTCTAATGTAAATTTGTAATAAAGAGATTTTATTATACAGTATGTACAAGACAGGATACGAGGCACCAGGTAAATTACCCAGAAACCACTCTCACCTTCTTGTTCATCTCAAGGAGCGGAGCTGGAGGTGCTCGCTGAGGCTTGTAACCTGGCAAAAGGTAAGACGGCCGACATTTATACTGACTCTAGGTACGCTTTTGGCATCGCCCACAATTATGGGCCCATTGGTAGTAGGAACTTTATTGGATCATCGGGTAAGCCAATTGAGAGAGTGAGAGAAGACAGACCTGACAACAAGGGTATGTGCAGCCAGGTGTCAGTAAATTGGCTTGTCCCTGGATACAATAATGCCACCACTAGGTTTGAAGCAGCCGGCATGATGTGCGTATGGCATGACATAGGTAAAACAGCAAAGGTACCTGTGAAAAGTGCAGCCCGGCCAGATTACCAGTTCCAGCGACTGCAGAACATACAACTACCCGAGGTAGAAGTGTATGACAATGTGCTCGTGTGTGTAGACCTGTTCTCAGGGGGGTCTGAAGCCCGGCCTGTATCCTCCCCACTGCAGATGTTGTGTGTAAGTGACGGGGGAACAATGTTATCCCAAGTATTGACCTGATGTTTGTACAATAAGATATCAGCAGTTCTGCAGATGTTATCCCAAAGTTAGTTTGTTTAATAACTGTATTTAAGAAGTGTTGTGGGAATATTAAATACTGAGGTTAAGTTTTATGTAAAGTTCTAGACCAGCCTTAGCATTGGACTATTAGAGTCATGCGTCAGATAAAAGGTACAGAAGCGGAATATTCCCATTCGAAAACATTTTTATTTGTTTCTTTTTATTTTTGTTGTGAAAGGGAAATTTTAGAGCAGAGAATTCTGTGCAGTGTATATATGTGTATGTATAGATATATATATAAAGGAAAGAGAAATCAGTTTGTAGGTATAAGTTTTAGTTACTGACCAGTTTGAACGTTTAACATAAATCTGTCATTGTTTATGTTTTTCTTCAAGTTAATTATCTGATTAAGATCAATTACTGATTAGGCTATGAAAAGCTTGTTCTCCACAGGAAGAGTCCAACTGGGAGCGGAAGGCGTGAGAACCAGATTCTAACAGAATGTGGACGGATAAAGGAATGTGAACCGGTAACACCCAATGCACTCTTGATGGCTTTTGCATTGATGGTGTATGACCTCACATATGCCCCAAGACTGCAAGGATCGATTTGGTAAGATCTAATTGGTATGTCCCAGGTTTTACAGCTGTTGCTGCTAAATTCTGTTAGAGCTGTTTGATTTGCCTACAGAACAGTCCAGACAGACCGGTGCCAACCTTATCATACCCGCCTCCCACAAAGAGAACCGACCTTGAGAGGCCTTCCCAGGTAGAACGAACCAGATTAGAGTAAGAAAAAATTGGTTTGAGACACTTGTCAAATAAACATGTGGAATCTGTGTATGTTTCTGTGAGGTGGAGATGTTCTAGGCAATCAGCTGAGATCAAGGTACAAATCCTGCTGAAAGAGTATCACCAAGTGCAAATGAAGTACCCAATAATTACACATCTTCTAGGTGCCATGTCCATTGTAACAGAGAAGTTTTTTTTTTTTTTTTCCTTATATAAAGGTGTTTGATGTCGTTTAAGGGCCTGACATTATTGTATGTACTTAGAACAACGTTTATAGTGTATGCGGATGATGTTATCACCAGATTAGTATTTATTTTAACAATTGACAAGAGTTGGGGGTCCCCAGCAAGTGCCAGTAAATATGAACTAAGAGACTTTTAATATGATGAACTCCATCACTGAGATGCGGCAGGCGCAGCCTGAGCCACTACAACGCGTTTATCATGAACAGACGGCAGTGTCACAATTCTAAGCAGCCGCCCAGACAAGTAACTTGCCAGAGAAAGAGTACAGATGCGGAGGGTTCGTGATAGTCACAATACAACTCCACTAATCCGCCTACGTGGGATCTCACCCTAGGCTCACAGCATGAGGTGCTATGTACAGTCTGATGACGTAAACTAAAGGAGACGGTGTCGGACAGATGAGAAGGACCAAACCAAGTCCTGATGACATCAGAAAAGATCAAAGTAAAGACCAAAGACCTGAGTGAATCCGTCAGCAGGATCAAGTATTTTGATAAGTAAGTGACTAGGAGGGGGTAATAATAACTCCCCCACTGGACACCAACGTAGTCTGACTCCACAATTGTGTGGGTTACCCTGAGGGTGACAGTCAGTGAAGAGCAGAAGACAGGAGAAGAAGAAGACGATGGTGTACAGGACTGGCAATGAACTGATGGGACCCGAAACCTGAGGGTGATAGCATTATGATTATTAGTTGAGGCCCTATTGTTCATAATGTCTGAGGTTTATAATTATAATGTGTGTAAATATGCCACGGTGCTGCAAATTACAATCTGAGGAGTTTTATGTGGAGGTGTGAGGTGAAGATCACTGTGCTGCCCATGACCTGTCATATCTGCAGGGGTAAAGTCCCATTAGGACAGTAAATGACAGTGCGACAATTATTACTGTTAATAAAAATGTAGACCGGATTAATTATATATATATATATTACAACCAGCAGCGGTTTGTAGATTATATCAAGACAACCATCCTGTATCCAGAGGAGAATAGGGAAAGTTAGGACCACTCCGACACCTTGGAAGTCCAGGTACAAAGGGGGGTTACTCATCAGGAGTAGCTCGTCTCAAGCTGGTGAAGAAATCCAAAACCCCTACCCGCCTGGTTCGAGTGGTCAGTGATAGGTTGCTAGGCAAGACTCAGGGATAGAGTAATAATATTTTTAGGGGGGACTGTCAGGGATCATTACTATGTATATTGTTTGAAAAATATTATCCTCACACATATGTATATACCTTTCAGTTCTTTGTGTAATATACTGACATATATAATAAGTTCTTTGTTCATGTCGGACACACCTATGGAAGACACCGCCCCCTGGAATGCAAGAAGAGTGAGTCTGAGAAACTGGTGGGGGCTTGGGCACTCCCACATCTCTGGGGAGGAGGCATGTGTCTCTTTCTGTGTTTCTTTGTTCTGAATAAACATTTTCAGTCTTCCTCCTGGCTGAGAGAGGGAAGCTGTGTACCAAACATATTTGGCTGGTTTACTTCTTCCAGGCATGCCTTCAGCTTTCAATTTACAGAGGTGGTTATTCGGTGTGAAATACGGACTTGACATTGGACTGCCCCTTTAAGGGGATTAGTGACTGCTATACTGTATAAAAGGGGCGTCTGTTATTCAGGGACTTTGCTGGTCACCCAGAAAGGGGCGTGTGAAACGTTTTCAGCTAAAAAGGGAGCCTTGGTGGACTATTCCTTTAAACAGGCTCTGTCACCACATTATAAGTGGTCTATCTTGTACATGATGTGATCGGCGCTGTAATGTAGATTACAGCAGTTTTTTATTTAGAAAAGCAATCATTTTTTACAGAGTTATGACCTATTTTAGCTTTATGCTAATGAGTTTCTCAATTGACAACTGGGTGTGTTTCACTATATGACCAAGTGGGCGTTGTGGAGAGAAGTGTATGACGCTGACCAATCAGTGACCAATCAGCGTCATACACTTCTCTCTTTTTTTTTTTCTTTATCAAAGATTTTTATTTTTGAGAATATACACAACATAACAGCATATACATGGTTTCATACATTTGCAAAATTCACACACAGTGCAATATAGCCACTTCAATATCACCTAACATATGCAAAGACATAGAACAGTAGAAGGAGGCAACCTCCTAGTCAGTAAGCAAAAACGAAATAAAAATGCAGTGAAAATAACAATATCATAAGTGCAGCAAAGATAGTGCATTATTTAGGGAAACCAGTCCCCACAGGTGGATGACAATTATCGCATAAAAGTGCACATTATACGACAGACTAACACAGACACAAGACAACAAAGGGAAACACATACGGACATAGCACGCAAAAGGTAGACTTGATATAGGTATTCAAAAAAGGCCATCCAGCCAGAGAGGTAAATCATCACCACCCCGGAATCCACACCACACTGCCCAGGTGCGGACAAAGAGCTCAGCTTTACCCTGATCAGCAGACATCAACTCCTCCATCCTCATAATTCCGTTCACCTCCGTCACCCATTCCTTCAGGGAAGGCACAGTGCTAGATTTCCAATGACGAGGAATCACTGCTCTTGCTGCGGTTAAAAAATGCCGAAAGACACTCTTTTTGAGGTGTGAGAGTGATCCCGGAACCATGGAAAGTAAACCAATGGAGGCCGAGGTCTGAACCTCAGTATGACAAAGTTTATTACCGAGATCAAAAATCTTTCCCCAAAAGGGACGAAGTTTGGGACAATCCCACCAAATGTGCAGCATGGTTCCAGGAGCCTCCCCACACCTCCAGCACTCATCAGGTACATCAGGGAATATCCTATGCAGCAAAGAAGGACAGCGATACCATCTAGTGAGAATCTTATAATTTTTCTCCTGAGCAAAGCACGAGGTCGGTAGCTTATGCGCCAGGAAGAAAGATGTGCCCCACTCCTCAGCAGAGTGTCTAGTCCCCAATTCCTCATCCCATGCGGTAGTGAATGTCAGCTGAGAGTAATCGTATTTAGGTACAAGGATCCTGTGTAAAAAGGACAGCACATGAGAGGGGGCAGTGGTCAACAACAAGTAGTGTTCCAGAGGAGTCTTATCCTGCAGCAAAGCACAACGGTCGCCCATTGAAAAAAGATAGGAGCACAACTGAAAATAGGACCACCAAACCGGACGTCCCCCCGGGCAGGCCCCAGAGACCTCAGACTGTGACAATATTGTACCCTCAGGTGTAAGAGTCTTAGCCAAGAAACCACCGTCCTGTCTCTCCCAACAGAGGAATGTGTCCACACCCACCGCCGGAGAGAAGGAAGGATCATCAAACAGAGGATTTAGAGGACCTGGACGGTGAACAATGTCCATCGTAGCAATGATCCGCTCCCAGACTACAAGAAACTGACGTGTGAGGGAAGGCAGAGAAGATGTAGGCCGCTGAGAAGCAGACAACCAAGGCAGAGACGACAGTGCAATGGGAGACATAGCCTTCTCAATGCGCACCCATTGCTTACCCGCACCTGGAACCAGTCTACCAATCGCATCAGTAACGCAGCTTGGTGGTAGCATTTAAAATCCGGCAATCCTGCCCCCCCCCCCTCAATTTTCGGTCGACTAAGGACAGTAAAACGAACACGAGGCTTAGAGGAGCCCCAAACAAATTTAGTTATGGCCCTATGCAATATTTGGAAGAAGCTCGTTGGAATTATGATAGGGACGGTTTGGAATATGTAAAGGAATTTGGGTAGGATGTCCATTTTTACAGCGTTAATGCGCCCAAACCACGATATGCGACTCCCACCATACGCCATTAAATCCTTCAAGGTGCGCTGCAGGATGGGTGTGTAATTTAGAGCGAACAAATCCGACTGGTGTATGGGAATTTGCACCCCCAGATATTTTAGAGATTTAGATTGCCATTTGAACGGGAAAACTCGAGCGAGATGGGTGGCTAAGGCAGTATCGAGAGATATATTCAATGCCTCCGATTTGGAATAATTGACTTTGAAATTGCTCACATGGCCAAACCGCTCAAATTCCCCAGTCAAAGATGGCAAGGAAACCATGGGAGTCGTAATGTATACCAGGAGATCATCGGCATACAATGCTAATTTGTGATGTTTTGCGCCAACACAGACACCATTAACATTAGGGTTGTTCCGCAGTGCCACGGCCAGGTGTTCCATGACCAAAACATAGAGTAAAGGTGAGAGTGGGCACCCCTGCCTCATGCCATTAGAAATAGACAAAGATTCAGATAACAGACCATTAACTCGAACCCGTGCCGTAGGCCCATCATATAATGCCATAATCCTATCCACCATAATGGCGCCTAGGCCAACCTGTGTCAGGGCACTGCGGAGAAACACCCAATGTACCCTGTCAAATGCTTTTTCCGCATCGACCGAGAGTAAACACATCGGTATCTTATGGGATTGGCAGTATGATGTTAAAAGTAGGGTCTTGTTAGTGTTGTCCCGTGCTTCTCTACCACGCACAAACCCCACCTGGTCATCTGTGACCAAATCGTGTAAGGGAGGCGAGAGTCGAGAGGCCAGCAAGTTCGCAAAAATCTTAACGTCAACATTTATCAATGATATTGGTCGGAAGTTTGCGCACGCCGTCGGATCTTTGCCCGGTTTTGGTAAAAGGGTAATATGAGCCTCAAGGGATTGGGGTGCAAAGGGACATGAGGAAGACACTGAATTAAAAACTTTGGTCAAGAACGGAGCCAATTGATCCTTAAATGTCTTGTAGAATTTATTATTAAACCCATCGGGTCCTGGACTTTTGCCCAAGGGGGAATCTCCAATAGCGCGCTCCACCTCCGTTTCCAGAAAATCTTCCTCAAGTCCCAAAGCCTCCCCGTCCCCCAGGGACGGTAGCGCAGTGTCGTGCACATAACGGTCTATTTTATCACGCAACGCATCCGCCTGCATATCCTGAAAATGGCCTTTAAGATTGTATAATGCCGAGTAATACTGTCTGAAGCAATCAGTGATGCCCACCGGATCATGAACCTCACCGCCCGAAGGAGAAGTAATTTTAGGGATATATGACGCCTGGGTGCGAGGATGTAGTATCCGTGCCAGAGACCTGCCACATTTATCTGCAAATTCGTACGAGTGTTTTCGCATACGGTCCCGGAATCGAGCGTGTGACTGGTCTATCAAAGACCGCAAGGATTCTCTCGCTGCAGTAAGTTCCGCAAATATCTGTGAGGAAAGCACTCGCTTATGACGGGATTCAAGGTCCCGTATCTGAGCAAGGAGCCGCGTAATGGCCACCCCTTTTTCCCGCTTCAAACGAGCCCCATGCTGGATCAGGACTCCCCTGACTACACACTTTAGCGCCTCCCACTGTAACGGTAATGGGGTGGTGTCACGTGTATGTACCTCAAAAAAAAAGTTTAGCGAGTCCTTAAGAGCTGACACACACACTGAGTCACACAATAGATTATCGTTAAGTTTCCAAGATTGGAAATTGGGTACTGAACTAGGAAACGTAAGTGTCAGAAATACAGGGGAATGATCCGACCAAACCATAGGGCCCACCTCAGAAATAGGATGCCAGGTAAGCAAATGGTGGCTAATAAGAAAGGCGTCCAATCTACTATACATATTGTGTAGCGGGGAGAAGTAAGTGTATTCTCTTGCCTGAGGATGCAGGATCCTCCACACGTCAATCAATTGCATGGAATGCATCACAGTTTTCAAGGCTCCCAAGTGGGACTTCGGAACCGCTGACCTGCCCGAGGAGGTGTCAAGCCTGGCATCGAACGTCAGGTTAAAATCACCGCCCACAATCAAAACTCCCTCCGTGAACTCCTCCAATTTCCGCAAATACCTGCAGCACACTCGCGCCTGATCCTGATTGGGGAGGTACAAATTAGCTAAGGTGAACAGCTTATTCCGAATGGACAGTTTAAGAAACACATAACGACCACCCGGGTCAAGCAGAACGTCTACCAGTTTATGAGAGAGTGACTTGTGGATACAAATACTAGCACCCTTGGACTTGGATTCCGGGTTGGTACTGTGGAACCAGACTGGATAATAACGATTTGTAAACTGTGGAGTGTGGCCCACCTGAAAATGAGTCTCCTGTAAAAACAGGATATTCACACGTTCTTTGTGCATGTTGTACAATATCTGCGAACGCTTTTCGGGGACATTAAGCCATCTAGCATTAAAGGTACAGATTTTCAGCTGCGCCATTTCCAACGCACGTATGTCTAGCAAATCAAGAAATGTGCTACAACAGTGAAGAGAAGGACAAGACAGACAAGGAAGGGAGACACGACAACGAGGACAAACAAGCGGGTGAACAAGCACCCACTCCTTGATCTAATCAAGGAGAAACAATCCAATATACACCGGATATAACCAGTGAAACCCTAAGAGGAGGAGTGTCAGGACAAGGTCTAGCCAGTGCCCCGCACCCCCCAACCCAGCAAATTTTATATAGCAAATAACGATATAACACACAAGAAAGGAAAACCAAGGCACTTAGTGTGATACCCAAAAATAATTAAATAAGAGTTACGTTGTTAGTAGGGCCCTAAAGAAACCCCAACAGCGAACACCCCTGCATACATTCATTGTCAGCATAAATGTGCAAACAGGTTAGCAATAAAGAAAAATAATAAAAATAATAATACATTCACGATTGTGGCGTGTTGACGGCAATCGACCTATATAGCCACCAGGTCTCCAACAGCAATCACCTGTGATACATAATGCAGACCTATTCAGTAATGACCATATGTAACTCCGCATACAATTGCTTCAGCTGATAAACACAATAACCATTGTAATTAGGCTCCGACAGCAGGCTGCAATTAAGAGACATTAAAAAGGGCATCACATCGGCTCCACAGGCCGACCATCATGACGCCTCATAGGAGAGGCAGGAGAACGACCTCGCCTGCGTGATCGTGGACGCGGCGGCGGGATGGGAACATAAGGCCAATCAGGGAGAGAGACTCTAGGCAAACGGAGAGCCTCGCAGAAATCTGGAACATCCCCCGGTTCACGAACACTCAGCAGTGCCCCGTTCCTGCGAACCTGCAATTGAAAGGGGTGACCCCAAGAGTAGGAGATCTCATGTTCTCTCAAGGCATCCAGCAAAGGACGTAGCACGCGGCGCTTGTCCAAAGTCATCCTGGACAAATCAGACAGTAGCTGGATCTTGACTCCCTGTAATAACACCTCGCCTTTATCCCGGGCCTTCCTCATGATCTGCTCCTTAAGAGAGAAAAAATGGACACGACATAGCACATCTCTAGGCCTATCAGGATCCGGGTTGCGCGGACCTAGAGTCCTGTGAGCTCTATCCAGCTCCGGAGGATCATCAGCAGGGCGCCCGAGTAAAGAATTAAACAGAGACTGTAGAGCAGGAATAAGTTGACCCGGAGAGATATCCTCAGGAATGCCCCGCAGCCGAATATTATTACGGCGATTCCGATTCTCATGATCCTCAGCAAGATTAAATAATGTGTGGATCTGCTGAGAGTGCTGATCCAATCGGTCGGCATGAGAAACTTGTTGCTGAGTAATACTGGATACATCGCTTTCCATCCGCTGTACTTGATCGGACAATTGAGATAAATTGGTAGTAAGAGATTGTATTTCCGATTTATATGTCGTCTCCAGACGGTTTACATAACGTTCCATGTTCTGTTTAGTGGGCAATGCTGATAACTGCTGTCTCAAGCCCTGTAAATCATCCCCTAGGACAGCAGAACCCCCTATGTGAGAGGAGGGATGAACAGCCATATCTCTGGGAGAGGTAGAAGACAGCATTGCAGGCCCCCGCACATGTGGGGAGGATAAGGGAGAAACCTGGCCGCCATGACAGGCACCACGTGGCGAGCAGTCCCGCGCAGGCAGCGCCATCTCAGCCCCAGAAGAGCTCGGCTCAATCCCATCCAGCAAGGAGGGAAACTGCCCCTGAGAGCCCGATATCGAGGGGAAGGCACTAGCGGTACCTGATGCAGCGACGCCGGCTGCAGATGATAGCCCCTCTGAAAGCGAAGTCCCGGCGCCATCACGCCTCCCCTCCAGCGGCGCCATCTTAGATGATGTTCCAGATGCAGCGTCGGTCAGAAATCTCTGGATAGAGCCGGCTGAAGACATCTGCCGTGTACAGTAAGGAGTCCCCGTGGAGGCCTTGGATTTCCTGACCATCAGGGTGATAGAATGATACTTATTAATGTGCTTATGAGTGGGTTAGGGAAGTGCAGGAACGGAGCTCTCAAGCAGCACGTCTGGTCAGCGCCATGTCCAAGCCACGCCCCCGTCATACACTTCTCTCCATTCATTTACACAGCACATCTTGATCTTACTAGATCTCTATGTACAGACACATACACACACTAATGTTACTCAAGTGTCCTGACAGTGAATAGACATCACTACCAGCCAGGACGTGATGTCTAATCACAATCCCGACACTTCAGTAACGTTTGAGTTTGACTTACAACACAGTTTATCGAGATCACGCTGGGCTGTCATTTACAGCGAGATCTCGTTGTGCTGTGCTGTAAATCCCACACAAACATTAGCGAAGTGTCAGGATTCTGAATAGACATCACGTCCTGGCTGGAGGTGATGTCTATTAGCTCTCAAGACACTTCAGTAACGTTAATGTGTGTGTATGTGGCTGCACATAGTGATCTAGTAAGATCACTATGTGCAGAGTAAATGAATGGAGAGAAGTGTATGGCGCTGATTGGTCAGCGTCATACACTTCTCTCCACAACGCCAACTTGGCTAAAATGTAAAACACGCCCAGTTGTCTATTAAGAAACTCATTAGCATAAATCTAAAATAGGTCATCACTCCGTCAAAAATAATCGTTTTTCTAAATAAAAAAACACTGCTGTAATCTACATTACAGCGCGGATCACATCATGTACAAGATAGGCCACTTATAATGTGGTGACAGAGCCTCTTTAAGTGTCTTTTAGAATATGTTGGAGATCTGGGATCAGTGTAAGAAGATGTATTGCCCATAGTGTTTGCTAGTCGACTTTTCACTCACTAAAATCCAATGTAATTTAATCCGGCATTTGATAATCCAGAACGTCTGATGATCTGGCTCTTGTTTCCAGCACAAATCTGTATAATGTGGAACCAATGAAGAAATTCCTCTAAGGAAATGTTGTTCTGAAATAATGGAAAGGGTGAAGCTGGGCCCTGAGGAGTGGGGGGCCGACATGCCACATTAGAGGACTCCAGTACTATACATGGACATGATAATTGGGGGTCCCTGATACAGATTTACATTGGGAGCTTCAAGTTATGACTGCTTACAAGTCAGTTTCATATACCTTTGTGTGTCGTCTGATAATAGAGCACCTATAAAGTCCCATTGATGCCAGATTAAAGGAATTTTCCGTACGTTGTGAACTACAGTCATGTAACATTGCTGCGTCTCTGAGGCGTCTTGTGAATATACAAGACTGTTCTGGAAACAAGTGCTGAATTATCAGATTTTCTGGATGATCGGAAGCCGGATTAAGGGAATTTCAGTGTATTTACATCACGTGCGCCGCGCGACCTGACTCATCTTTATTTTTATACAGACGTCAAATGACCTGGTTGTTGTAGTTTTATTCTTTATTATATGAAAGTTCCCACATATTAAATCCTTGTGTGAATGATGGGAATCCGAATCCCATATATGAGGCCGGCCCCGCAGTGAACAAGATTATGTAATATATTGATTATAGGCGTATGGATAGAGAACAGTTCAGCAGGCAGCGCAGTATCGTCTTGTCTCTATTGTGAAGCGATTTGGCGGCAGAATCAGGTTTTGTCGTGTACGGGTTGAACCCACGACTATTAGTAATAATGAAGCGGATCATATTGGTACATCGTGCCCCCTCCCCTCTCAGATCCGGTTATGCCGTGTCCATTCGTTGAACGGTTTCTTCCACCAGATCGCAGCGAGTTACGGTTTCGCTCAGGACGGCGGTGGTGCCCCGCAGGTAACGATAAGAAGCGAACCTGGGATGAGAGTAGGGAGAAGGATTATACGTAGACCATGCGACATTGGTACCATCTGATGGAGTGTCCGCAGCGGGGGCATGTATAGGGGACGGGGCAGGACATGTTCACATTATGGCTCATGGTATATTCACACCCAGGGTCGTACTGGCCCACCAGAAGATCCTGCGGTTGGCCCTGAAGATCCAGCAGAAGACCCCCCCATTGGGAGCTGACACCACACCAATCATAAGTGTAGAGCTAACCTGAGCCCCCGACCCATGGGCACCATAGCAGCCGTAGGGGCTGATTCTATGTACGCACTGCAGGGTTTTATGTAAGTTCTGCAGCTTTCTAATGTGCTTTGTACTTCAATTCTCATCATTTCCAAGATATCTGCTTGCTATCAGTGAATGGAGCATGCATAGTTGCAACCCATTATGTCAAGCTGAAAATGTGCGTTGCTTGTCACAGTCAGACGGTGTGATCAAGTTGTGGTGCATTGCCATGAAATTGTTATGGTAATCACAAATATAAACCACGATTTGACTGCACCATGTGAATAGACCCTAGCAGAGTTAGGTCAGAACGGATTTTCATTTTCTGGATGTAAACAATTAATATTTCCATTCACTGCAAGCAAGCAGAAATCTTGAACTGGGTGAGGAGTTAGAGCTGATAGTATATTAGAAAGTTGCAGAACTTTTCATTATACAGTGATTAAAACATAAACCCTCCATTATGGACGATCCTTGTTCTCCCCCACAAGAGATTTCAGGGGAAACTGCCACCATCAACATTACATTGTCAGCGAGGTAGCATTGATATGGGGGTACCCTATATATGTATATGGCCTCTTATATTACTTTACCTTTTTCCCTTGGCCTCCATTTCGGTGTAACCCCTTAATACCTGTGCCCCTTCACGTGTAATGACACAAAGATCCACGCCACTGCCGGAGCCAAGGTCACAGATGATGCCCGCCGTTATGGAGTCCGTGACTAGTTGCTTAGCGTCCTCCAGCTGAGAGAAGGTGGGAGTCAAATAAAATCTTACGGTCTGCATAGTGAATGAGTCTATTCACAGTATATGAGTCTATTCACACAGTGCGTCATATCGCAGCTTACTGCCACAAAGCAATAAACCACAATTTGACTGCATTGTGTGAATCGACCTATAAGGCCACTTGATCAATATTTCAGGCAAACCCCCTCCTTTGCGCAATAATGATCTACTAAAAATGCATTGAGCTCATTATTTGGCAGGTAGGAAAGTGCCGCAGATGACCAACAGCAGCCACTATTGTTGTATAATCTGTGGTGTATGGCCAAATCACCCCGTTATACAGTGACATGACGGATAATGAGGTAATGTTGCCATTCAGGAGCCTGGGAAAGCTGGGCGGCAGTTCCTTGTGGCCATATTAATTGTCACTAAGAAATGACAGAAAAGAAGGATAACATCTTGATAGAAGAGGGCGGCTTTTTTGGGCTCCGCAGCTGCAGGGATATTACATTTCACATTGATGCCCACATCTAAGGCTGGGTTCACACACCCTATTTACGGACGTAATTCGGGCGTTTTAGCATTGAATTACGTCTGAAAATGCGGCTCAACAGCGTTGGCAAACATCTGCCCATTCATTTGAATGGGTCTTACGATGTTCTGTGCCGACGGTCATTTTTTTTACACGCCGCTGTCAAAAGGCGGCGCGTAAAAAAGACGCCCGCATCAAAGAAGTGCCTGTCACTTCTTCAGACATAAATGGAGCCGTTTTCCATGGACTCCATGGAAAAACAGCTCCAATTACGTCCGTAATGGACGCAGCGAAAGACGCCTGCACATGCTATTACGGCTGAAATTACGGTGCTGTTTTCTCCTGAAAACAGCACCGTAATTTCAGCCGTAACGGACGCTGCCGTATGAACATACCCTCAGGGCTTAAAATGTCAGGGGAAATAGCCCCAATACATATGTGTCCGCCCCCCAAAAAATGTGTGTATAGGAGACAGCATATCTATAGCACTACGACCCTATAAACTATGGATAGGATTAGATACATTGGCTGAGCAGACAGTATCACACATGATAGGATTAGATACAGTGGCTGAGCAGACAGTATCACACATGATAGGATTAGATACAGTGGCTGAGCAGACAGTATCACACATGATAGGATTAGATACAATGACTCAGCAGACAGTATCACACATGATAGGATTAGATACAGTGGCTCAGCAGACAGTACCACACATGATAGGATTAGATACAGTGGCTGAGCAGACAGTATCACACATGATAGGATTAGATACAGTGGCTGAGCAGACAGTATCACACATGATAGGATTAGATACAATGACTCAGCAGACAGTATCACACATGATAGGATTAGATACAGTGGCTCAGCAGACAGTACCACACATGATAGGATTAGATACAGTGGCTCAGCAGACAGTATCACACATGATAGGATTAGATACAGTGGCTGAGCAGACAGTATCACACATGATTAGATTAGATATAGGGCCCAGCAGACAGTATCACACATGATCGGATTAGATATAGGGCCCAGCAGACAGTATCACACATGATCGGATTAGATACAGTGGCTCGGAAGGCAGTATCACACATGATAGGATTAGATACAGCGGCTCAGCAGACAGTATCACACATGATAGGATTAGATACAGGTGCGTTTTGTGCGTTTGTGTTTTTTTACAGGTTCGGTTGTTGGACTTCGGATACGAGGACTTCAATGACGGCGTTTTTTTTATTCTCAATAAAATGGTTAATGAGGGTTGTTTTTTTATTTCAATAAAATATTTTTTCTATGTGCTTGTATCTTTTTAAACTTTATTATCACCGCCTAAGTAACGGCCGCTGGCTGATTGACAACCTCCATTACTAAGGCGGGGCTTAATGTTAGCAGGTGCAGAGTCCAACACTAACCCCCCATTATTACCCCGGTACTCACCGCCACCAGCGGTACTCGGAAGAGTCGGGTACGAACCAGTACCCGACCATCTGCAGTGACGGTCAGGCACCGGGCCGGCCGCAGGCTGGTAGTATTAGGCTGGGTTCACACGACCATGTTACGTCTGTAATGTAAGGAACGTACAAAACAGATAAAAACAAGGACATTTAAGCAAAAACACCGAAAAAGGCCATACTTACAAATGGACACAGCCAGGTCTGAAACGCTGATGAAGGCAAGTGAGCAGGTGCTTTAAATAATAATAGCCACTCCCACTAGTCTTGAGGGGAGTGGTGTGTGGTGCATGGGATGTGTAGTAAGAAATAATAAATGAATAGTGTATGTGCAAGTGTAATAATGTGAGTGAAATATAGGGGGCAGTAATGAGTAAAGTGCCTAAAAAATAAATGAATAATGGGATGCAAGTGTGTGAAACATGGAGGAATAGTGTGTAAGTCATGAGGCGCAACGTAACTAGCCAGGTAGAAGCCTATTTGTGACGCCTTGATAATTCATAGAGCGGGCTACCCTGCTTGCTAGGCCAAACAACAACACACCATGCTCTCCCAGCATCAAAGACCTGGCTGTGTCCAAAAGAAGCGAATATAAGTAATAATGAAAAATACCTGGGGTATTAGTGATCATTTTGGCCAAAAGGACGCAAGCTCGCAATCCACGACAAGGATCCCCAGACTTGCGAGTCCCTAACTGGAGCGAAAAGCTCCTGATGTACAGACAAAACAGATAAAAACAAGGACATTTAAGCAAAAACACCGAAAAAGGCCATACTTACAAATGGACACAGCCAGGTCTGAAACGCTGATGAAGGCAAGTGAGCAGGTGCTTTAAGTAATAATAGCCACTCCCACTAGTCTTGAGGGGAGTGGTGTGTGGTGCATGGGATGTGTAGTAAGAAATAATAAATGAATAGTGTATGTGCAAGTGTAATAATGTGAGTGAAATATAGGGGGCAGTAATGAGTAAAGTGCCTAAAAAATAAATGAATAATGGGATGCAAGTGTGTGAAACATGGAGGAATAGTGTGTAAGTCATGAGGCGCAACGTAACTAGCCAGGTAGAAGCCTATTTGTGACGCCTTGATAATTCATAGAGCGGGCTACCCTGCTTGCTAGGCCAAACAACAACACACCATGCTCTCCCAGCATCAAAGACCTGGCTGTGTCCAAAAGAAGCGAATATAAGTAATAATGAAAAATACCTGGGGTATTAGTGATCATTTTGGCCAAAAGGACGCAAGCTCGCAATCCACGACAAGGATCCCCAGACTTGCGAGTCCCTAACTGGAGCGAAAAGCTCCTGATGTACAGACAAAACAGATAAAAACAAGGACATTTAAGCAAAAACACCGAAAAAGGCCATACTTACAAATGGACACAGCCAGGTCTGAAACGCTGATGAAGGCAAGTGAGCAGGTGCTTTAAATAATAATAGCCACTCCCACTAGTCTTGAGGGGAGTGGTGTGTGGTGCATGGGATGTGTAGTAAGAAATAATAAATGAATAGTGTATGTGCAAGTGTAATAATGTGAGTGAAATATAGGGGGCAGTAATGAGTAAAGTGCCTAAAAAATAAATGAATAATGGGATGCAAGTGTGTGAAACATGGAGGAATAGTGTGTAAGTCATGAGGCGCAACGTAACTAGCCAGGTAGAAGCCTATTTGTGACGCCTTGATAATTCATAGAGCGGGCTACCCTGCTTGCTAGGCCAAACAACAACACACCATGCTCTCCCAGCATCAAAGACCTGGCTGTGTCCAAAAGAAGCGAATATAAGTAATAATGAAAAATACCTGGGGTATTAGTGATCATTTTGGCCAAAAGGACGCAAGCTCGCAATCCACGACAAGGATCCCCAGACTTGCGAGTCCCTAACTGGAGCGAAAAGCTCCTGATGTACAGACAAAACAGATAAAAACAAGGACATTTAAGCAAAAACACCGAAAAAGGCCATACTTACAAATGGACACAGCCAGGTCTGAAACGCTGATGAAGGCAAGTGAGCAGGTGCTTTAAATAATAATAGCCACTCCCACTAGTCTTGAGGGGAGTGGTGTGTGGTGCATGGGATGTGTAGTAAGAAATAATAAATGAATAGTGTATGTGCAAGTGTAATAATGTGAGTGAAATATAGGGGGCAGTAATGAGTAAAGTGCCTAAAAAATAAATGAATAATGGGATGCAAGTGTGTGAAACATGGAGGAATAGTGTGTAAGTCATGAGGCCTGAAGACGTATTTCGGCCGGAAGACCCGGACTGAACACACTGCAGGGGGCCGGGCTCCTAGCATCATAGTGATGTACGACGCTAGGAGTCCCTGCCTCGCTGCAGGACAACTGTCTCGTACTTTAACCAGGGGTACTCGGAAGAGCCGGGTACGAACTAGTACCGACCATCTGCAGTGATGGTCAGGCACCGGGGCGGCCGCAGGCTGGTAGTATTAGGCTGGGGAAGGCCAAAAACAGTGGCACCTACCACCCTGGTAATGCTGCCTGCTGCTGTGTTGTATCTGGCTGGATATGAAAATTGGGGGGGGACCCGCCATCAGTCTTTCCAATTATTTTATTTTTATTTTTTTTTAAATGACGTGGGGTCCCCCCCATTTTTCATAAACAGCCAGATACAATAAAGCAGCAGCAGGCTAGCATTACCAGGGTGGGAAGGGCCACTGTTTTTGGGCTTTCCCCTCCTGATACTACCAGCCTGCGGCCGCCCCAGTAGCCGACCATCACTACAGATGGTCAGGTACTGGATCGTACCCGGCTCTTCCCAGCACCCCTGGTGGCGGTGGGTACCGGGGTAATAATGGGGGTTAGTGTTAGCCTCTGCACCGGCTAACACTAAGCCCCGCCTGACAGGATCACGCATGGGCCATGTATCTAAGCCTACCATGTGATTGGCTTAGATACATGGCCCAGCAGACAGGATCACGCATGGGCCATGTATCTAAGCCTACCATGTGATTGGCTTACATACAGGGCCCAGCAGACAGGATCACACAATCTGTGATCCTGTCTCATGGGCCCTCTAAGCCTGCTAAATCGTAGGCTTAAAGGGGTTGTGCAGTCCCTAAACATTGATGGCCTATCCACAGTACAAATCCATCGGTATGATGTGCACGGCCAACTTCTTTTACATATAGCATGGTGCTGTAGGGCTTCAGGACTTGATCTGACAAGTCCAACCCTCCCATGTACCTATTGTAATCCAGGATGCAGTCTGGTTTGGGGGTCTCTGTACTGGTACCTCGTACTGGTACATGGGTACTGGTGTGGCCATGTATTGTTGTCAATACAAGGACATCTCTCTTGTCCTTGTACTTGACACACAATATGTTGCTGCTAGAATGTTCCCTGCTCTCACCCCTTCTGAGTGTTTGCCCAAGCAGAGTCTTAGGGAGGCCTCTCAGATTTCTTCTAGCAGTGCCGCATGACTGGAAGCGAGGCAGTTGAAGAGTGGGACGCTGGTATAAAAATAATCCAGGGACAGGTGGTAACCCTGGTCCAGCAGTGGGTGCACCAAATCCCACACAATTTTTGCATTAACTCCCAGTAAGCATTCTGGGGGCTGACTACTGGTTTCCTTCCCTTCATATATCCTAAACCTGTAGGTATACCCTGATGCACTTTCGCACAGCTTATACATCATCACGCCATACCTTGCCCTCTTACCCGGCAGGTACTCGCGGAATTGAACCCTCCCTTTAAAATGTACCAAGGACTCATCAATAGAAATACACTTCTTGGGGGTGTATGCTTGGGAAAACCGGGCACTGAAACGGTCTAATAGGGGTCTCCGTTTATACAAACAGTCAAAACTGGGGTAATCTCGGGGTGGGCACGGCTCATTATCAGTATAATGTAAGAAGAGAAGTATTGCCTAATTTATTTATTTTTTAGTTTACAGTTCAGTTTTGAAGTTGCATTGAGGGGCCCATATATTAGAAACCCCTATCAAACACCCCATTTTAGAAACTAGACCCCTCAAAGTATTCACAACAGCATTTAGAAAGTTTATGAACCCTTTATGTGTTTCACAGAAATTTAGAGCAAAGTAGAGGTGAAATGTACATTTTTTTTTTGTCAGAAAATCCTCTTTATACCATTTTTTTTATAACACAAAAGGTTTTATCAGAGAAACGCAACTCAATACTTAATACCCAGATTCTGCAGTTTTGAGAAATATCCCACATGTGGCCCTAGTGCGGTAATGGACTGAAGCACCGGTCTCCGAAGCAAAGGAGCACCTAGTGGATTTTGAGGAATCTTTTTTATTAGGCACCATGTCCGGTTTGAAGAGGTCTTGTGGTGCCAAAACAGTGGAAACCCCCGAAAAGTGACCCCATTTTGGAAACTAGACCCCTTGAGGAATTCATTGTAGTTTTCTTGGGCTTTTTGATCAGTTTTTATTCTATTTTTAGGTGGCGTGGTGACTAAAAAACAGCAATTCTACTATTGTTCTTTTATTCAATTTTTTTTACAGCGTTCACCGTGAGCTATAAATGACATATTCACTTTATTCTGCGGGGCGATACGATTACGGAGATACCAGATGTTTATAGTTTTTTTTATGTCTTATAGCGTTTGCACAATAAAATACGTTTTGTAAAAAATCATTCACTTTTTGTGTTACCTTATTCTAAGAGCCAGAACTTTTTTATTTTGCCATCAATAAAGCCGTACGAGGACTTATTTTTTGCGTAACGAACTGTAGTTTCGATAAGTTACATTTTTAGGTACATGCGACTTTTTTCTCTCTTTTTATTCCATTATTTGGGAGGTGAAGTGACCAAACAATTGTGTTTCTGGTATGGTTTATTATTATTTTCTTTTACGGCGTTCACCGTGCGGCATAAATAATGAAATAATTTTGTAGTTCAGGCCGTTACGGACACGGCGATACCAATTATGTATAGTTTATTTATATATTTTTATTAATAATAAAGGACTGATAAGGTAAAAAGAGGGATTTTTACTTACTTTTATTTTCTTATTTTTACACATCTTTTTTTTACTTTTTTTTTTACTTTATTACTTTGTCCCACTAGGGGACTTGAGGGCAGGAGGCCCTGATCGCAATTCTAATACACTGCACTACATGCGTAGTGCAGTGTATTAGAGCTGTCAGCTACTCACTGATAGCAAGAAAAGTGGATCCTGACTTTGTCAGGACCCACTAGGCTTCCGTCGATGGCATAACCGGACTCCATTGTTTGGTGTCCGGTTGAAATAGTCACCATCGCCGGCCGCTATCGTGTAGCAGGCCGGCGATGGCAGCTTAACCCCTAAAAAGCCGCGATCTCTATTGAATGCGACTTTTAAGGAGTTAATCAGCGGGGACACAGCGATCGGTCCCCGCTGTAGGAGCTGTGACAGCTGCTGTACGAGACATCAGCTGTCACAGCTCCTGTGTCGGGTGGACGGCCGAAACGGCCGTTACTCCCGAGACGTACTATTAGGTCATGGAGCGCGAACGATACAGCTACCATGACCTAATAATACGTCCAGTAGCGGGAAGGGGTTAATGAAGCTGCCAGTTGAGGACCTGTGAGGCGTCTATTTCTCAAACTAGAGACTCTAATGTACTTGTCTTGTTGCTCAGTTGAGCAGCGGGGCCTCCCACTTCTCTTTCTACTCTGGTTAGAGCCTGTTTGTGCTGTCCTCTGAAGGGAGTAGTACACATCGTTGTAGGACATCTTCAGTTTCTTGGCAATTTCTCGCATGGAATAGCCTTCATTTCTAAGAACAAGAATAGACTGTCGAGTTTCGCATGAAAGCTCTCTTTTTCAAGCCATTTGCAGAGTTTAATCGAACCCACAAATGTAATGCTCCAGATTCTCAACTAGCTCAAAGGAAGGTCAGTTTTATAGCTCCTCTAAACAGCAAAACTGTTTACAGCGGTGCTAACATAATTGCACAAGGGTTTTCAAGTGTTTTCTAATCATCCATTAGCCTTCTAACACAGTTAGCAAACACAATGTACCATTAGAACACTGGAGTGATGGTTGCTGGAAATGGGCCTCTATACACCTATGTAGATATTGCATTAAAAACCAGACGTTTGCCGCTAGAATAGTCATTTACCACATTAACAATGTATAGAGTGTATTTCTGATTAATTTAATGTTATCTTCATTGAAAAAAGCTGTGCTTTTCTTTCAAAAATAAGGAAATTTCTAAGTGACACTAAACTTTTGAACGGTAGCGTATATGTGTGTATGTGTATATATATATACACATGTGTGTGTTATATATATATATATATAATGTGTGTGTGTATGTATATATATGTTTGTATATGTGTGTGTGCGTGTGTGTGTGTGTGATGTAGTGGAAAAAGGGAGGATCCCGTAAGGCGCTGCTGCGTGGCTGTTGAAGGAACTCAGCGATGGTAGACAAAATAATATAAATAAATATATGTTTATTGAAAACATTAATAATAATGGCTACGCGTTTCAACGCTGTACTAGCGTCTTCCTCAGGCCGTTAAAATTACATACAAAAGAGGTTGCTTATATATCAACGGAAATCTAAGCACACAGGAAGGAAAAAAAAAAGGGGGTCAAAAGGGGAAAGGTCAAAGAATGATTGTGACGTCATAAACAATTCTAAACAATTTTCCGATATAGATGTTATTTATGACGTCACAATCATTCTTTGACCTTTCCCCTTTTGACCCCTTTTTTTTCCTTCCTGTGTGCTTAGATTTCCGTTGATATATAAGCAACCTCTTTTGTATGTAATTTTAACGGCCTGAGGAAGACGCTAGTACAGCGTTGAAACGCGTAGCCATTATTATTAATGTTTTTCAATAAACATATATTTATTTATATCATTTTGTCTACCATCGCTGAGTTCCTTCAACAGCCATGCAGCAGCGCCTCACGGGATCCTCCATTTTTCCACTACCTCTTTACGTTCTAACTAGCGGTGACCACCTGGTTTACCGGTTTGGATCCTGGCAGCAGCACCTGTGGACTTTTTCATTGCCTTTTCCAAGCACTATCGTGGTGAGCATAATAGACCACGTTCAATATTCTATTTAAACCCCATTGACCTGCACTATGTGGCGCCGTGCTTTTTGCTTTTCTGGTCATTCATTAGATGAAGCGATAAAAGACAGGAGAAGGTAACCTAAGTCTGAAAATAGGGCTACAATACGTCGGCAAACATCTGCCCATTCATTTGAATGGGTTTGCCGACGTGCTGTGCCGACGACCTGTCATTTACGCGTCGTCGTTTGACAGCTGTCAAACGACGACGCGTAAAATGACTGCCTCGTCAAAGAAGTGCAGGACACTTATTTGCAACGTAATTTGAGCCGTTCTTAATTGAAGTCAATGAAGAGCAGCTCAAGATTTACGAGCGTCACAGACGCCTCGCATAATGCGAGGAACTTTTACGTCTGAAACGACGCAGCTGTTTTCTCCTGAAAACAGTCTGTCTTTTCAGACGTAAAACGTAGCTAGCGTGTGCACATACCCTAAAGGTCTGAAATGCTGTAATTGCTGCAAATGGAGCATTCTTTGATGAAAGCAAAGTTTGAAGGAGAAAATTATTATTTCAAATAAAAATCATTATTTCTAACCTTGTCAATGTCTTGACTATATTTTCTAGTCATTTTGCAACTCATTTGATAAATATAAGCGTGAGTTTTCATGGAAAACACAAAATTGTCTGGGTGACCCCAAACTTTTGAACGGTCGTGTACGTACATTAGCGATGCTGAGTTTGTCAGCTGAGCAGAGCTGTAATGGCTACCATCACTAGTTGTCATCTGGAATCTATTTCCTGTGTTAGAGACCAAGATAATATAGGAATGGCAATAATTGTATAAATTAGTGATCATTTTTTTTATGAGTCTAATATAATGTCTAATTTATGTAGTATTTGTCTCAAAAGCAAACAGACTTCTTTAGGCGATACTTAAACAATGAAAGAAATAGTGCTTTACAGAGATCTTAGTAATTTGAAGCTTCTACTGTCCAAAAGGAAAAAATCTATTCCTGCTTGAGTTTATTTTGTAGTATATTATAATGTCACCAATGATAATATAATGCATTAAATTAGAAGAATATTTTTTTTGTTATACATGAACACCATGCAAATTCAGAAAGTTTAGTATGATAAATAACATGTACTACATACTAATAGCTACATTATGTAAATGCAGTACAAACTGAAACACAATTCATGCAAGCCTTCAGTTATAACAGTAGGCCCATAAATATATTTACATTAAATCAGAATCAGTCAAACACTTGAGGTTGACTTGGTAACAAAGTAGACCACATACAGTGACCATATTTTAACCAGGCAAGCATGCGGGTGGTACGATAGAACCTTTTCCTTTTAATTTTTTCAAAATGACATTAATGACATGTTATTATTTACTTATATCACATAACTATTGTAGAGTGCCTGTGATTATTATTATGTTTATTTAATTTTTACTTAATAGAGAAAAGAGAAGAAATGAATAGAAATAGTGCAGATTTGTAATTTTATGTCTTCCATTAAAGGGGTTGCCTCTTGATAACAATCTCCTTCTGTATATCCTATTAGCGTGAATAGAGTCGGCCTTAGGATAGATGATGTCCCATGCGAAATTATCTTTCGGCGGTCCACCCCATCATAAATGCCCCATAAATAAGTATAATGCCACCACACAGTGTAATGCCCTATATAGTGCCCCCACATAGTATAATGCCCCTTTAGTGCCCCACACACAGTAGAATGCTCCTTTAGTGCCCCCATACAGTATAATAATATTTAATATATATTATTCAAGAACACAGTATTTTGTCCCCTAATGCTGCCCACACAGTATTATGCCCCCTAAGTGTCACACAGTATATTGCTCCCTGTAGTGCCCCTACACTGTATAATATGTCCGCCTAGTGGCCTCCATACAGTATAATGCCCACCTCCCCTGGCTGCCACACACAGCCACCCCCCCTTGTAGATAGTGTCCCCCTGTAGATAGTGCCCCCGTACCTGTCCCTGTAGACAGTGCCATAATCCCCCACCTTCACCTTGTAGGCAGTGCCACACAGCCCCCTGTAGGTAGTGCCACACAGCCCCTGTAGGTAGTGCCACACAGCCCCCTTGTAGGTAGTGCCACACAGCCCCCTTGTAGGTAGTGCCCCACAGCCCCCTTGTAGGTAGTGCCCCACAGCCCCCTTGTAGGTAGTGCCACACAGCCCCCTTGTAGGTAGTGCCACACAGCCCCCTTGTAGGTAGCACCCCCCTTCTGTAGATAGCGGCACTATAGCTCCCTGAAGGAGCGGAATCCCCCTGTGGCTGAGGTTTCCGTTCCTGGATGGAGAGCTTGATGTCTCTGTCCAGTGACATCAGGGGCAACTCCTGAAGCGGAATCCCCATCCACAGCGTTGACGACACTGTGACCGGGGATTCCACTCCATGAGAAGCTCCTGACGTCTCTGTCCTTTTATTGACAGTGACGTCAGGGGCTTCGCCTGGAGCCAAATCACTGCGCCAGCAACCCTGTAGGCGGGGATTCCACTTCACGAGTTGCCCCTGATGTCACTGTCCATATAATCCCCGGCCACAGGGGGATTCCGCTCCTTCAGGGAGCTACAGTGGAGCTATGTACAGGAACGGGGGGGGGGGTGCTATATACAGGAAGGTGGGGTGGGGGGTGCCATCTACAGAGGCTGCAAAAAATCCCCTTCTCCTCCCATGCACTGCACGCTGTGAGGAGGAGGAGAGAAAGCATGGCCGTGGTTCAGAGGAATGTTGCGGCACCCTTGAAGTGTTCTCGCGGCACCCTGGTTGGGAACCACTGGCCTAGTAGATAGAAGAGCAGGGAGATAACATGGGGGTGCCGTCCAGGCGGGAGGCACCTGCACCCTCATGCCCGGTGTTGCCGCTAGTAGCCGCTTTGGCTGCTACAACGATAGTGACGCCACTGACCGAAGAAGCGACCGGACGGAAATGCAGCTGCTGATTCGCCAGGCCCGGGTGCTTCTGAAACACAAGCAGGGGAATGGAGACCTGTGCAATGGCACAGGTCGCACACCCATAAGGTCGGCCCTGAGCATGAATAGACCTAGAGGGGTTTCCTAGTTCCTGGTAACCCCCCTCTGAGAAGCTCATGAGAAAATAGAGCATAGAGACCTGACCTATATAAGTAATATAAGTATATTAAAAACCGCAGTTAAAAAAAAACTTGGTGTGAAAGAGGCCTAAAGGGCTTTTACACTCACATGCAGATCACTGGGAGAATATAGACATGTAGCCTTATCTTTTTTTGTATACACTACCGTTCAAAAGTTTGGGGTAACTCACGCTTATATTTATCAAATGAGTTGCAAAATGACTAGAAAATATAGTCAAGACATTGAGAAAGGTTAGAAATAATGATTTTTATTTGAAATAATAATTTTCTCCTTCAAACTTTGCTTTTGCCAAAGAATGCTCCATTTGCAGCAATTACAGCATTGCAGACCTTTGGCATTCTAGCTGTTAATTTGCTGAGGTAATTGGGAGAAATTTCACCCCATGCTTCTAGAAGTCCCTCCCACAAGTTGGATTGGCTTGATGGGCACTTCTTGCGTACCATACGGTCAAGCTGCTCCCACAACAGCTCTATGGGGTTGAGATCTGGTGACTGCGCTGGCCACTCCATTACAGATAGAATACCAGCTGCCTGCTTCTTCCCTAAATAGTTCTTGCATAATTTGGAGGTGTGCTTTGGGTCATTGTCCTGTTGTAGGATGAAATTGGCTCCAATCAAGCGCTGTCCACAGGGTATGGCATGGCGTTGCAAAATGGAGTGATAGCCTTCCTTATTCAAAATCCCTTTTACCTTGTACAAATCTCCCACTTTACCAGCACCAAAGCAACCCCAGACAATCACATTACCTCCACCATGCTTGACAGATGGCATCAGGCACTCTTCCAGCATCTTTTCAGTTGTTCTGCGTGTCACAAATGTTCTTCTGTGTGATCCAAACACCTCAAACTTCGATTCGTCTGTCCATAACACTTTTTTCCAATCCTCCTTTGTCCAATGTCTGTGTGCTTTTGCCCATATTATTCTTTTCCTTTTATTAGCCAGTCTCAGATATGGCTTTTTCTTTGCCATTCTGCCCTGCAGGCCAGCATCCCGGAGTTGCCTCTTCACTGTAGACGTTGACACTGGCGTTTGTTTTGCGGGTACTATTTAATGAAGCTGCCAGTTGAGGACCTGTGAGGTGTCTATTTCTCAAACTAGAGACTCTAATGTACTTGTCTTGTTGCTCAGTTGTGCAGCGTGGCCTCCCACTTCTCTTTCTACTCTGGTTAGAGCCTGTGTGTGCTGTCCTCTGAAGGGAGTAGTACACACCGTTGTAGGAAATCTTCAGTTTCTTGGCAATTTCTCGCATGGAATAGCCTTCATTTCTAAGAACAAGAATAGACTGTCGAGTTTCACATGAAAGTTCTCTTTTTTTTACCATTTTGAGAGTTTAATCGAACCCACAAATGTAATGCTTCAGATTCTCAACTAGCACAAAGGAAGATCAGTTTTATATCTCCTCTAAACAGCAAAATAGTTTACAGCGGTGCTAACATAATTGCACAAGGGTTTTCAAGTGTTTTCTAATCATCCATTAGCCTTCTAACACAGTTAGCAAACACAATGTACCATTAGAACACTGGAGTGATGGTTGCTGGAAATGGGTCTCTATACACCTATGTAGATATTGCATTAAAAACCAGACGTTTGCAGGTAGAATAGTCATTTACCACATTAACAATGTATAGAGTGTATTTCTGATTAATTTAATGTTATCTTCATTGAAAAAAACTGTGCTTTTCTTTCAAAAATAAGGAAATTTCTAAGTGACCCTAAACTTTCGAACGGTAGTGTATTTGTGTATATATATATATGTATGTGTGTATATATATATATACTTATATATGTATACTTATATATGTATATGTGTGTGTGTGTATATACTGTATATGTGTGTGTGTGTGTGTATGTAATATATATATATATATATATATACATATATATATAATGTGTGTGTATATATGTATATATATGTGTGTTTGTATATATATATATATATATATATATATATATATATGTGTGTACGTATAATGTGTGTGTGTGTATGTGTATGTGTATACACACACACACACAAACACTGCATATTACATTACACACACGGAGGCCTCGTTTCATTTGTCTTATCCATCATTCATCTCTCCTTGACTTATTCTCCGCTCACCCTCCGTCTGCGCCCAAGGTCAGTACAGTCCTGTCATTCATTAGATGAAGCGATAAAACACAGGGGAAGGTCACGGTCACAGGATCTTGGGCTGTGAATAGAAACTCCATCATTTAAAGGGCCCCATCCACCCTATAGATAAACCGCACAGCACCTGGGCAATGTAGTGCGCAGGACCTGTAGGCGATGTGATATAATTTGTAGATTGCTGTAGAGAGGAGTTCAGAGCCCCCAAATCTTGCCGCCAATGTAATTTGGACTTGCAGTGATCCCAGGCTGAGGAGTCCACTGTACTGGGCATGTGCAGCGGTTGTGAAACTACGACTCCCAGCATGCCAGGGCCTTGCCACCTGGTGAGGTTATTAAAGGGGAACTCCACTCAATTTATGGCTGTGCATAAAATGTGTCTTCTCCACACTGAGTGCTCACCCTGTGTCCGCTTCCTCCTCTCCTATCAATCTCCATGCCTCCCTCTGTATATTTCCTGTCCTCAAGGTTACGCCTGTCTCTACATATACACCCAGCATCTCCTAAGGCCCCATCTACACGAACGTGCTTTTGCGGCCGCAATTCTCCCGAAAATCCACGGGAGAATTGCGGCCCCATTCATTTTTCTGGGGCAATGCACACGACCGTAGTTTTTACGGTCTGTGCATGGCCCGGGAGCCCGCTCCGCAGAAAGAACGGACCTGTCTTATTACGGCTGTCTTCTGCGATCCGGGCTCATTGAAAATAATGGCCGCGGCCATGTGCATGTCCCGCGATTTGCGGGCGGCTCGTGGCTGACAGTCCGCAGCCGGCCGACCCGAAATTCACGGCCGTGCATATGGCTACGGTCGTGTGCATGAGGCCTAAGTCTTCAGCTTCACTATGGTCCCTCTGCTGCTGCCGGCCCTCGTCGTCCTCTTCTTTCTATACTTAAGATGTTCCCACTCCAAATGTCGCCTGTCAGGACTCGACCAGAACCAGCGCCCTCCGTGTCCCGCACCACTGCCATTTATCGGGAATCTGATGGATCTGGGGCGCAGTGATCTTCCTCAACATTTCATGCGCCTGGCCCAGAAATACGGCCCCATCTATCGTCTCAGCTTCTGGGGTCAAGGTATGTGAGGGTCCGGGGTTTTTTTGTGGTATTTTATTACTAAAACTGCTTTACTTCAAAAACTAGAAATAATAAAAATGACACTGGCACTAAAAAAGTGACGACCAGTGCGCCAAGCATTAGATGTGGTCACTTCTTTAAGGCGACTTGCACCGAGACCAGCACCCATTCTGCTGGAACAATGTAAATTGACGATTCACATGGTCATTACGAAGGACTCCTATGGTCAGCCATACAGCAGGCAATAGGTGGCTCATGAGCCACTGGTTGGGTACCCCCGCTGTAGCCTGTGACTTACGGGTAAAATGGTTTACAGCGGGTCTAGAAAATCTTTATTGGCACAACAAGGCAATGTGTTATGCGGCCCGAAAAAATACCCAAAATAGGCCGTGTGAACATACCCTTATAGCTCTTTAATATGTAGCTGCCTCTTTTTCAAAGGACCAAAAGGTAATTGGACAATTATCTCAATAGGCTATTTAATGGGCTGCATGGGCTATTCCCTCGTTATTCCATCACCAATTAAGCAGGTAAAGGGTCTGGAGTTGATTCCAGGTGTGGGATTTGCATTTGGAAGCTGTTGCTGTGAACCCACAACATGAGGTGAAAGGAGCTCTCAATGCAAGTGAAACCGACCATCGCTAGGCTGAAAAAAAATGAAGAAATCCATCAGAGAGAAGCACAAATGTCAGGAGTGGCCAAATCAACAGTTTGGTATATTCTTAAAAAAAAAAAAGAAAAAAAAAGAGCGCACTGGTGATCTCAGGAACTCCAAAAGGCCTGGACGTCCACGTAAAACAAGAGTGGTGGATGATCGCAGAATCCTTTCCATGGTGAAGAAAACCCCTTCACAACATCTACCCAAGTGACGAACACTCTCCTGGAAGTAGGTGGATCAGTATCTAAGTCCACCATAAAGAGAAGACTTCATGAGAGCAAATACAGAGGGTTCACAAGGTGAAAACCATTAATGAGCCTCAGAAAGGCCAGATTAGACTTTACTAAACAACAAGTAAAGAAGCCGCCCAGTTCTGGAACAGCATGAAACTAAGATCAACCTGCACCAGAATGATGGGAGGAAGAAAGTATGGAGAAGGCTCGGAACGGCTCATGATCCAAAGCACACCACATCCTGTGTAATACATGTATAGCATGTGTAGCAATGTGGTGGCATGGCGGGGGCAGTGTGGTGGCATGGGCATGCATGGCTGCCTGGCACTGGGTCACTAGTGTTTGTTGATGATGTGACTGAAGACAGAAGCGGCCGGATGAATTCTGAAGTGTTCAGGGATTTACTTTCTGCTCAGATTCAACCACATGCAGCAGGTGATTGGACGTTGCTTCACAGGACAGATGGACAATGACCCAAAACATTCTGCGAAAGCAACCCAGGAGTATATAAGGCAAAAAAGTGGAATATTCTGCAATGACTGAGTCACCAGATCTCAACGCGATCGAGCTGCATTTCTTTAGCTTAAAGGGAATGTGTCGCTAATTTTTTAACATTTTTTCACAAGTCAGGAAATATTATAAATTAGATTCTAATTGATAACATTTCCATGTGCTGGTCACTAGAGGGAGCGATTCCCAAAATTGCAGCATTGGCATGTGGTAAAGCAACCTCATTGCTTTATGCTGCAAAATTGGAGAAGACACACTCGCTTTAGCGTACTCAAACAATCCCCCCTCCTTTATCCTGGCTAGTGCCAGGAGAAAGGAGGGGGTTGAATGTTCAAACCTCCTACACTGTGTGTCGCCATTTTTTGAGCAAATGTACAGTGTAGGAGGATTAGATACAGTGGTAAATACACAGTATAACACGAACATACACAAACATAACTTACCTGCTCCTGCCGCCGCCGCTCCGTCCGCTCCTAGTCCTTGCTTCTGAACATATGGACGGAAGCCGCGACCGGAAGTAGTCATCTTACTGTCCGGCCGTGACTTCCGGTCCACATGAAAATGGCGCCGGATGTCGCTCGGCCGAAGACCTTTCTTTTGGACTGTGTGGGAGCGGCGCATGTGCCATTCCCACACAGACGGCGTACGCTATAGTGAATGGAACGGCTCCCGTTCGCATTCTCTATGGGGATGTATGTGCCGTATTCCATCTCTGTATGTGTCGTTAATCGACACATACAGAGATGAAAATAAAATGGCAGCCCACATAGTGAAGTGAAGTAAAAGTAATAGTAATAAAAAAGTACAACACAAAAACACAAATACATAAAATTTATTTTAATAACATACTAAAAGCAATAACATATAAAAAAAAAAAAATCTGCGCGACACCTTCCCTTTAACCCCTTAATGACCGGGCATGTTTGTACCTTAATGACCAAGCCAGATTTGTCAAATCTGGTATGTCTGACTTTATCAGAGAATAACTCTGTGAAAGTTTTGAATATCCAAGTAATTCTGACATTGTTTTTTCGTCACATGTTGTACTTTATTTTAGTGGTAAAAGTAGACTGATACGATTTGCGGAAATTAATTAAAAAATAGAAAAATGGAAGAAATTTTGTAAAAATTACCATTTTCCCCTATTTTTAACTGCAATATGTCACATATGTACATACATACTGTACAATTTTTTTAATTAAATATATATTTCTATCTCTTTACTCTATTTTGGCAGCACTTTTGAAAAAATAAAATAAATTTTCAGCAATTTAGAGGACTTACAAATTGAATAATAATTTTATACATTTTGAAGTACATTTTGTTTTCCTGCACCAAGCCAGGTTTTCAGAGGCTCATAGGTCTCAGAGTGATGGAAACCCCCACAAATGACCCCATTTAGAAAACTAGACCCATTAAGGTATTTACCTAAGGGTATAGTAAGTATTTTGACTCCACAGTTTTTTGCTAAATTTAATACATAGCAGGTGAAAAAAAAAATAATTTCACTTTTTTTCATAAAAGTATCAGTTTGAAGACCAATTTCTTTGTAAAGCGACCATGAGAATGAAGAAACACACCGCAAAATCTATCACCCTCTTTCTCCTGTTTTCAAAAATACCCACATTGTGGCCCTAATGCGCTGCCTGGACACACGGCAGGACCCAAAAGGAAGGGAACACCCGGAGGCTTTCAGGACTCATATTTTGCTTGAAAATGTTTTAGACCCCACTGTACATTTGGAGAGGCTTTGAGCTGCCAGAACGATAGAAACTCCCCATAAATGACCCCATTTAGAAAACTAGACCCCATAAGGTATTTATTTAGGGGTATAGTAATTACTTTGACCCCACAGTTCTTTGCTAAATTTAATGCATATCAGGTGAAAAAAATAATAATTTCACTTTTTTCATAAAAGTATCAGTTTGAAGACCGATTTCTTTGTAAAGCGACCATGAAAATGAAGAAACACACCCCAAAATCTATCACCCTCTTTCTCCTGTTTTCAAAAATACCCACATTATGGCCCTAATGCGTTGTTTGGACACACGGCAGGGCCCCAAAGGAAGGGAACACCCGGAGGCTTTCAGGACTCATATTTTGCTTGAAAATGTTTTAGGCCCCAATGTACATTTGGAGAAGCTTTGAGCTGCCAGAATGATAGAAACTCCCCATAAACGACCCCATTTCGAAAACTAGACCCCTTAAGGTATTTATCTAGGGGTATAGTTAGCATTTTGACCACACAGGTTTTTCGCTAAATATATTGAAATTAGTCTCTAAGAATTAAAATGTACTTTTTTTCTGAAACAACATAGAAATTTTTATTATTTACAAGGAATAACGAAGTAAATGCACCCCAACATTTGTAAAGCAATGTCTCCCGATTACGACAATACCCCATATGTGGTAATAAACTGCTGTTTGGACCCACAGCAGGGCTCAGAAGGGAAGGAGCGCCATTTGGATTTATGATTTTGCTGGAATGGTTTTCGGTGCCATGTCGCATTTGCAATGCACTGGAGGGACCAAAACAGTGGAAACCCACCAAAAGTGACCCCATTTTGGAAAAACCTTCAAGGAATTTTTCTAGGGGTATAGTGAGCATTTAAACCCCACGGGTCTTTTGCAGAGTTTATTAGAATTAGGGCGCGAAAATTAATATCAACATTTTTTCCACTAAAATGTTGCATTTTCTCATTTTCACAAGGGATAAAGGAGGAAAAAAACAACCATTTTTTTATAAAGCAATTTCTCCCGAGTACGGAAATACCCAACATGTTGTCATACGTTTTTTCATTAGAAATGAGTTAACCCTTTCAGGACTGATCTATTTTTTGCTTTCATATTTTAGATTTTCACTCACCGCTTTCCAAGAGCCATAACTTTTTTATTTTTCCATCAATAGAGTGGTGTGAAGGCTTATTTGTTGCGGGACAATCTGTAGTTTTCATTGGTACCATTTTGGGGTACATGCGATTTTTTTTGATCACTTTTTATTCAATTTTTTTGCAATCCTGAGCAAAAAACAGGAATTCTGACACCGTTTTTTAGGTTTTCTTTTTGCGGCGTTCACCGTACGCTATAAATGACATTTTTACTTTATTCTGCAGGTTGGTACGATTACGGCGATACCATATGTATATAGGTTTGGTCCTTTTTTTTAGCGTTTGCGCAATAAAATGACTTATTTATAAAAAAAAAAATTTCTGTGTCACCATATTCTGAGAGCCGTAATTTTTTAATTTTTTAGTCAAAAAAGCTGTGTAAGGGCTTGTTTTTTGCGGGACGGATAGAAGTTTTTATTGGTACTATTTTCGGGTACATGCGACTTTTTGATCACTTTTTATTCTTTATTTAGGGAGCGGTGGTGACCCAAAAAATTGCGATTCTGTCGTAGTTTTTTATTGATTTTTTTTTGGGGTGTTCATCGTGCGGGAAAAACAACATTATAGTTTTATAGTCGGGGTCGTTACGAACGCGGTGATACCAGATATGTGTACTTTTTTAACGTGTTCATTTTTTTTTCTATAATAAAAGTTTTATTATAGGAAAAAAAGCATTTAGTGTTTATAGAACTTATAACTTTTATTTTTACACTTTTTTTAAAACATTTTTATTACTTTTTTTTCTTGTCCCACTAGGGGACACTTAGTCTTGCAGCTTTGATCGCTGCTAGAGTACATTACACTACACACGTAGTGTAATGTACTCTAACTGTCATTGTGACGTGACTGTCACACTGACAGGAAGCAGAGGAGGAACGGCCGGAGGCTGTTCCTCCGAGGCTTCCGTGCATGGCAACCCGGAGGTCATTATCTGACCTCCGATTGCCGTGACAAGCATCGGTAGCCCCCACGATCACTTCGTGGGGGCTGCTGATGAGCTTCAAACCACTTAAATGCGGCGACGGCATTCCGTCGCCGCACTTAAGGGGTTAACTGCCGAAATCAGCGGCGATGGTCCGCTGTCCGGCAAGACTGATGTCTCAGCTGTCGGGGACAACTGTCAGCGCGGGTCTGTCACTCTGTGTTTACACAGAGTGACAGTTTGAAATGCGGACGAAAATGAACGTCATGGTGCGGGAACTAGCAGCCGACCATGATGTTCATTTTCGTCCTTGGTCGTTAAGGGGTTAAAGATTAAAGGTTCTCTTTAATCTGTGTCAATATTGCAGGATGCGATCAGGTGGCCCTGTAAATATAGGAGGTGTCCATTTGCAATAGAAATGAATGGATGAGTATTTTTATCTGCAATTATGGTCCGTAATGGAGTGTGAGGTGTGTGCCAATATACAGAGCTTTACTAGCCTATTCTGCTGCCTTAAAGGGAATGTGTCGCGAATTAAACTTTTTTTTTTTTAAGTGTTGTTACTTATTGCTATTATATTTTTTAAGTTTTTTGCTGTATTTTTTTTTTCTTCCATATGGTGGAAAGTATTAAAAATGAAATAATAATTTGACATGTTTTCCTATGTTGGCCACCAGGGGGAGAACTTCCCAGAATTACAGCAAGGTGAATAAGGCAAAGCAACCTGACTCACAGCTGCCGTAAATGTGGGAGGGAATCTCACCCCCCCCCTCCCACAAGCCAGGAAAAGGTGTCTTCAAATTGCTAAGCAGTGTCCGGCAGCCATTTTGGGTGTGATTCTGCATCTGGCAGAAGTTATAGGAAACACCAAAAGGCTAAGTGTATGTTCACACGCTTACTAAACAAAGGGAAAACCGCTCCTGATTTTCAGCCATTTTTTAATCTAACTCACGTTTTTACGGCCGTTTTTGGAGCTGTTTTTCTATAAAGTCAATTAAAAACGGCTCCAAAAACGTCCCAAGAAGTGATGTACACTTCATTTTGGCGGGCATCTTTTTACGTGCCGGTTTTGGAAAACGACCACGTAAAAAACGCCCTGTCGGAACAGAACGCCGTATCTCCCATTGAAACCAATGGGCAGACGCTTGCAGGCGTCCTGCTTCCGATTTTTCAGCTGAAAACACTGCGTGTGAACATACCCTTAGAATGATGAAAGTGAAGAGAATGACTTTTCAGTTGACCGGTTCACACGCCGTGTATTTTTTGCACATTTTACGTGCCAAAAAGCACATTAAAAAAAATGCTTGATTACACTTGATTTTGCACAACTAGAGATTTATCGTTCGGGGGTCTGGGAAAGCTGGGTGACCACCATTACCCCCTCCTACTGGAGTGTGTTTGGGGATGTGACTAATGAACCTTTCACACTCCAGTAGGAGGGGTAATGGTGGTCACCCAGCTTTCCCAGACCCCTGAACGATAAATCTCTCTAGTTGTGCTGAGACTGAGAGGTTCATTAGTCACATTCCCAAACAGTCTCAGCACAACTAGAGAGATTTATCGTTCAGGGGTCTGGGAAAGCTGGGTGACCACCATTACCCTTCCTACTGGCGTGTGAGAGGTTCATTAGTCACATCCCCAAACAGTCTCAGCACAACTAGAGAGATTTATCGTTCAGGGCTTTCCCAGTACAGTTGCATCATGTGTCCTTCATACAAGGGGGGGGGGGGCCCGTCGGGGGTCACGAAAGCGGGGGTCTGTGAGATAGAGAGTGGGACAGAAAGAGACACACACCTTACCTGCAGTGCAGCTGGTCTTCAGTATGGCGCCTGCTATCTCCCTGCAAACAGCTGCTCTGCTGTGTGACTCTGACCTGCGTCTGCGCAGTACAGAGACAGAGAGCAGAGTCAATGGAACGGCTCCCGTTCATTGACTCCTATGCCCTGTAACTGCCGTATTCCATCTCTGTATGCGTCGTTAATCGACACATACAGAGATAAAAAAAAAATGGCACCCCCATAGAGTAAAAGAAAGAAAAAAAAGAAAAAGAAAAAGTACAACACAAATAAATAAAATTTATTTTAATGACATACTAAAAGCAATATTATATAGAAAAAAATAATTTTGTGATCATCCTACCATATATCCAACTTTACAGGTGTTTAGAAAGGTGCGGAGTAGAGAGGGAATATCACAACTGTTGTCACCCCTCACTCCGGTTTTGGGTAACCCGGAATTTGGCCCAGGTGTAAAGGATCTGCCAGGCACAGCTTCGGGGTTAACTTCCAGAGGTAATCAGTCTTCACCTGAGTCTATCTCTCTGAGACTGACTCCAGCTTCCACCACTCAGGCTGGCAGGCTTAGGAGTGGGAGAGCCTATTGCAGCCTGGCCAGACTCAGCTAGCTCCCGCCCTCTGTCTATTTATACCTGCCTTTCCTGTTCCTCCTTGCTTGTGATTCTTTCCGTGTAGTTTCCTGGCCCAGCTACAGCTCCGAACAATTTGATCCTGCTCCATTCTGACCCTGGCTTTCTGACGACTCTTCTGCTCTGCGTTTTGTACCTCGTGCTCTCCTGGTTTGACTTGGCTCGTTCACCACTCTGTTGCTCACGGTGTTGCCGTGGGCAACTGCCCCTTTCCCTTTGCTTTATATTCCCTTGTATGTTTGTCTTGTGCACTTACTGAGCGTAGGAACCGCCGCCCAGTTGTACCCCGTCGCCTAGGGCGGGTCGTTGCAAGTAGGCAGGGACAGAGTGGCGGGTAGATTAGGGCTCGCTTGTCCGTTTCCCTACCCCTATCATTACATAATCACAAGCCCATATACCTAGTCTACCCTGGTCCCTGACACTACTATGGACCCCCTTGAGACCCTGGCTCAGCAAATGCAGGGTCTCTCCCTACAGGCTCAGGCCCTGGCTCAGAAGGTCAACCAGCCTGATGCTACCTTGGTAGTTCCCCTCACCTCAACTCCTGAACCCCACCTCAAGTTGCCCGACCGGTTCTCAGGGGACCGGAGGGCTTTTCTCTCCTTTCGGGGAAGTTGCAGGCTTTACTTTCGGTTAAAGCCCCAGTCCTCAGGTTCTGAGAGCCAGCGAGTGGGTATAATTATGTCCCGGCTCCAGGACGGCCCCAAGAATGGGCCTTCTCCTTGGCTCCTGACGCCCCTGAACTTTCCTCCGTTGATCTTTTCTTCTCTCGGACTCATTTATGACGAGACTGACAAGACTGCCTTTGCCGAGAGTCAGCTGGTGACCTTACGTCAGGGTAAGAGACCTGTTGAGGAGTATTGTTCTGACTTTAGGAAGTGGTGCGTAGCTTCTCGGTGGAATGACCCTGCCTTAAGGTGCCAGTTTAGGTTGAGTCTGTCGAATGCCCTGAAAGACCTGCTAGTTAGTTATCCCTCTTCTGACTCCCTAGACCAGGTTATGGCTTTAGCGGTACGACTTGACCGACGTCTCAGGGAACGACAACGCGAACGTTTATGTGTTTTCTCCTCCGACTCCCCCATGATGCCTCCCGAGGTTCCGTCGCTTCGTTCTTCCCCGGAAGACTCAGAGGTACCTATGCAACTCGGGGCCTTCGTGTCCCCCCAACAACGTAGAGATTTCCGCAGGAAGAATGGTCTCTGCTTCTACTGTGGGGATGACAAGCATCAAGTGAACAACTGTCCTAAGCGTAAGAATGCAGCCGGAGAACTTCCGCGCCTAAGTGATCATCGGGGAGGTCACTTGGGCGCACAGGTATTTCCCGTAAATATGAAACGTAATAAGATCTTGCTTCCCTTTCAGGTCTCTTTTGGTGGTAGGTCTGCTACCGGCAGCGCCTTCGTGGATTCAGGGTCCTCTGCTAATATCATGTCTGTGGAGTTTGCTATGTCTCTTGCTATGCCTTTGATTGATTTGCCTAAACCTGTCCCGGTAGTGGGTATCGACTCCACTCCTCTTGCTAATGGTTATTTTACACAGCATACCCCTGTTTTTGAACTCCTTGTTGGCTCCATGCATTTGGAGCAGTGCTCTGTACTGTTGATGCAGGGATTATCGTCCGATTTGGTTTTAGGCCTTCCCTGGTTGCAGTTGCATAATCCCACGTTTGACTGGAATACTGGTGAGCTAACCAAATGGGGTAATGAATGTTGTACGTCATGTTTTTCTGTTAATTCTATTTCTCCCCCTGAGGAGGTGAACACGCTACCTGAGTTTGTTCGGGACTTTGCTGATGTTTTCTCTAAGGAGGCCTCCGAAGTGTTACCTCCTCATAGAGAATACGATTGCGCTATCGAATTGGTACCAGGAGCTAAGCTTCCTAAGGGTAGGATATTTAATCTTTCTTGTCCCGAACGTGAAGCCATGAGAGAGTATATCCAGGAATGCCTGGCCAAGGGTTACATTCGCCCCTCTACTTCTCCGGTAGGTGCTGGCTTCTTCTTCGTACGGAAGAAGGATGGTGGTCTTAGGCCATGCATTGACTACCGTAACCTGAATAAGGTCACTGTAAGGAACCAGTATCCCCTTCCTTTGATTCCTGATCTCTTTAATCAGGTTCAGGGGGCCCAATGGTTCTCTAAGTTTGATCTACGGGGGGCGTATAATCTTATCCGCATCAAAGAGGGGGATGAGTGGAAGACTGTGTTTAACACGCCCGAAGGTAATTTCGAATACCTCGTCATGCCCTTTGCGTTGTGTAATGCGCCGGCGGTCTTCCAGAATTTCATAAATGAGATTTTGAGAGATTACCTGGGGATATTTCTTGTAGTGTACCTTGATGACATACTGGTGTTTTCCAAGGACTGGCCCTCCCACATTGAGCATGTCAGGAAGGTGCTCCAGGTCCTTCGGGAAAACAAACTGTTTGCAAAAACCGAAAAATGTGTGTTTGGGGTACAGGAGATACCATTTTGGGGTCAAATCCTCACTCCTCATGAATTCCGCATGGACCCCGCCAAGGTTCAGGCTGTGGCGGAATGGGTCCAACTTGCCTCCCTGAAGGCGCTACAGTGTTTTTTGGGGTTCGCTAATTATTACAGGAGATTCATTGCTAACTTCTCGGTCATCGCTAAGCCTCTTACGGACCTCACTCGCAAAGGTGCTGATCTCCTCCACTGGTCTCCAGAGGCTGTCCAGGCTTTTGAGGTCCTTAAGAAGTGCTTTATCTCGGCCCCGGTGCTGGTTCAGCCCAACCAAATGGAGCCATTTATCGTGGAAGTTGACGCATCCGAGGTGGGAGTGGGTGCTGTCTTGTCCCAGGGTACCAGGTCCCTCACCCATCTCCGCCCCTGTGCCTACTTCTCCAGGAAGTTTTCGCCCACTGAGAGTAACTATGATATTGGCAACCGCGAACTCTTAGCCATTAAATGGGCATTTGAAGAGTGGCGCCACTTCCTGGAGGGGGCTAGGCACCAGGTAACGGTCCTTACCGACCACAAGAATCTGGTTTTCCTAGAATCTGCCCGGAGGCTAAACCCGAGACAAGCTCGATCGGCACTATTTTTTACCAGATTCAACTTTTTGGTTACCTATAGGGCTGGGTCTAAAAATATTAAGGCCGATGCACTGTCGCGTAGCTTCATGGCCAGCCCTCCTTCAGAGGAAGATCCTGCTTGTATTTTGCCTCCCGGTATAATCATTTCTTCTATTGATTCTGATTTAGTCTCTGAAATTGCAGCTGATCAAGGTTCAGCTCCCGGGAACCTTCCTGAGGACAAGCTGTTTGTTCCCCTGCAATACCGGCTAAGGGTACTTAGGGAAAATCATGACTCTGCACTATCTGGTCATCCAGGCATCCTGGGCACCAAACACCTCATTGCCAGAAACTATTGGTGGCCTGGGTTGCCTAAAGACGTTAAGGCCTACGTCGCCGCTTGTGAGGTTTGTGCTAGGTCCAAGACTCCCAGGTCCCGACCAGCGGGCTTACTACGTTCGTTGCCCATTCCCCAGAAACCTTGGACACATATCTCCATGGATTTTATCACCGATTTGCCTCCATCCCAAGGCAAGTCGGTGGTGTGGGTGGTAGTAGACCGCTTCAGTAAGATGTGCCACTTTGTGCCCCTCAAGAAACTACCCAACGCCAAGACGTTAGCTACCTTGTTTGTCAAACACATCCTGCGTCTCCATGGGGTCCCTGTAAATATTGTTTCGGACAGAGGGGTACAATTTGTTTCTTTGTTTTGGAGAGCCTTCTGTAAGAAGTTGGAGATTGATCTGTCCTTCTCCTCTGCTTTCCATCCTGAAACCAATGGCCAAACTGAGAGGACTAATCAATCTCTAGAACAATATTTAAGGTGTTTTATCTCTGACTGTCAATATGATTGGGTCTCATTCATTCCCCTCGCTGAATTTTCCCTTAATAACCGGGTCAGTAACTCGTCAGGGGTCTCCCCCTTTTTCTGTAATTTTGGGTTTAATCCACGGTTCTCCTCAGTTTCACCTGGTAGTTCCAACAATCCCGAGGTAGAGGTCGTTCATCGGGAACTGTGCACAGTCTGGGCCCAGGTTCAGAAGAACCTAGAGGCGTCCCAGAGCGTACAAAAAACTCAGGCTGATAGAAAACGTTCTGCTAACCCCTTGTTTATGGTCGGGGATCTGGTGTGGTTATCATCTAGGAACTTGCGTCTTAAGGTCCCGTCCAAGAAGTTTGCTCCCCAGTTTATTGGGCCGTATAACCTATAGCAGCTTGGCCAGACTCAGCTAGCTCCCGCCCTCTGTCTATTTATACCTGCCTTTCCTGTTCCTCCTTGCTTGTGATTCTTTCCGTGTGGTTTCCTGGCCCAGCTACAGCTCCGAACAATTTGATCCTGCTCCATTCTGACCCTGGCTTTCTGACGACTCTTCTGCTCTGCTTTTTGTACCTCGTGCTCTCCTGGTTTGACTTGGCTCGTTCACCACTCTGTTGCTCACGGTGTTGCCGTGGGCAACTGCCCCTTTCCCTTTGCTTTATATTCCCTTGTATGTTTGTCTTGTGCACTTACTGAGCGTAGGGACCGCCGCCCAGTTGTACCCCGTCGCCTAGGGCGGGTCGTTGCAAGTAGGCAGGGACAGAGTGGCGGGTAGATTAGGGCTCACTTGTCCGTTTCCCTACCCCTATCATTACACCAGGTCTGTCAGATCAGACCTTTAAGATATGGGTACAGCAGGGGCATTTTAGAGTAAGTCATTTTTATAGGGGCAATGCATGGCTGCGTGCAGGGTCGCCATCAGGAATTTCAGGGCCCCCTACAGCTAAATTTTCTGGGCCCCCCTACCGTGGCACCGCCTGTTAAAGGTACTCCGTCCAGCACTATATCATGCTACCCAGGGCCGCCATCAGGGGGGGTATTATGGGTACTGATGGGAGAGGCCCGGCCAAACCTAATTGAAAGGGGGGCCCGGCAACTGCCACGACTTGCCTTTGGTAGAAAAAAAACAGGTCCCTGCAATGGGGCCCGTTTTTTTCACCAAAAGAATGTCGTGAGCTGCGGGCCCCCCTTTCAATTAGGTTTGGCCGGGTCTCTCACATCAGTACCCATAATACCCCCCCTGATGGCGGCCCTGGGTAGCATGGGGGTCGTCATGGGGGCCGGCAAACACTGCCGCCCGTGCGACCGATCGCGCGCACCCGCAAACTCCCGCGCATGCGCACCCGCGACCGCCTGGAACCGCGCACCGAATTTTGAGGCAGATTTTGACCTGCCCACACTATCTTGCCGCGTTTTTTGCCCGCGGCGATTGAGGACAGCAGACAAAAAACTTAGGGAAAAATGCATTTTCTGCCTCCCATTGATTTCGATGGGAGGTCAGAGGCGGAACCGCGGCAAGAAAGGACGTGCTGCTTTTTCTTTTTTCCGCGACTGGCTCCCATTGATTTCAGATTAAATCAATGGGAGGCGGTTTTGGAAGTTGTTTGGTGCTGATTCTGATGCAGTGTCAGAGTCAATATCAAGGCCCAAAAACTCTGAACTGGGCCTTATTGTTAGGGCTTATTCAGACGAACGTGTAATACATCCGTGCAACGTGCGTGATTTTCACGCGCCTCGCACGGACCTATCTAACTCTACGGGGCCGTGCAGACTGTCAGTGAGTTTCATGCAGCGTGTGTCCGTGTGTCCGCTGCGTAAAACTCATGACATGTCCTATATTTGTGCATTGTTCGCGCATCACGCACCCATTGAAGTCAATGGGTGCGTGAAAATCACGCCCAGCACTTCCGCAGCAGTATAAACTATGACTGAAAACAGAAAAGCACCACGTGCTACAAACATACAAACAGAGTGTCATGATGGCGGCTGCGCGAAAATCACGCAGCCACGCATCATACGCTGCTGCCACACGGAGCTGTTATGGACCTTTTGCATGCGCAAAATGCCACGTTTTTGCGCACGCAAAAAGCACACGCTCGTGTAAATCCGGCCTTAGGGTAGGAACACACTAGGCATGAACACTGCGGATTTTATGCAACACATTTTATTGTGGAAAATCCGCAGCGTATTACAGTCGCAGCAGAGTGGATGAGGTTTGAACAAATCTCATCCACACGCTGCAAAAATAATGGACCTGCAGTGCGGCTTTTGGCTTTTTAAGCCGCAGCATGTCAATTTATTCTGTAGAATCGCCGCTCCTCTGTTGCGGAAATGCTGCGGTTCTGCCGCAAAAATCACACATGAGAAAAAAAAAAGGCACTTTCTAAAATTATAAAAAAGTTTAGACTTGCCCCGGCCGTAGTCCTGGTGACGCGATCCTCTATTCTTAGCGCAGCCCGGCCTCCTGTCATGACGTTTCATCCCATGTGACTGCTGCAGCGGTCACATGGTCTACAGCGTCATCCCAGGAGGCGGGGCTACGTTCAGAAGAGAGATGCGTCAGCAGGACTACGGCCGGGGCAAGTCTAAACTTTTTTTTCCCTGCAGGATTCCCGCAGCGGACAAGCCTCACGAAACCTGCGCCACTATTTGGTGCGGTTTTGCTGTCGGAATTCCCTGCGGCTACCGAGAGTGTTACTCAGCATATCCGCCTAGTGTGTTCCTACCCTTATGATGTCGCTCCTGGAGCTGCTGCCGGTCTCTAAATAGTCAGTTGGTCCAGTAGAATTTGGAATAATTTTTTTTTGTGAACCAGCTTAAAAAAATACAAAACTTTTGTGTTAGGGCCTGTTCACATCACCGTTCGCTTCCGTTCCGGGGTTCCGTCTGAGGATTCCGTCGGGTGAACCCCGCAACGGAAAGTGAAAGTGACAGCACAGCTTCCGTCACCATTAGTGCAGTCGACTACGCTATTGATTCCGTCCGAAAACCTGCCGGAACGGTGACGAACGGAAACCATTAGCGATTTTTCCGTCACCATTGATCTCACTGGTGACGAAAACATCGCTAATGGTTTCCGTTCGTCACCATTCCGGCTTATCCGCCCCGGTAGCAGAAGGGAATTCTGCCCGCAAAACCGCACCAAATAGTGGCGCAGGTTTCGTGAGGCTTGTCCGCTGCGGGAATCCTGCAGGAAAAAAAAAGTTTAGACTTGCCCCGGCCGTAGTCCTGGTGACGCATCTCTCTCTTCTGAACGTAGCCCCGCCTCCTGGGATGACGCTGTAGACCATGTGACCGCTGCAGCAGTCACATGGGATGAAACGTCATGACAGGAGGCCGGGCTGCGCTAAGAATAGAGGATCGCGTCACCAGGACTACGGCCGGGGCAAGTCTAAACTTTTTTATAAATTTAAAAAAGTGCCTTTTTTTTTTTTCTCATGTGTGCTTTTTGCGGCAGAACCGCAGCATTTCCGCAACAGAGGAGCAGCGATTCCACAGAATACATTGACATGCTGCGGCTTAAAAAGCCAAAAGCCACACGGCAGGTCCATTTTTTTTGCAGCGTGTGAATGAGATTTGTTCAAACCTCATCCACTCTGCTGCGACTGTAATACGCTGCAGATTTTCCACAATAAAATGTGTTGCATAAAATCCGCAGTGTTCATGCCTAGTGTGTTCCTACCCTAAGGCCGGATTCACACAAGCGTGTGCTTTTTGCACGCGCAAAAAACGTGGCATTTTGCGCATGCAAAAGGTCCATAACAGCTCCGTGTGGCAGCAGCGTATGATGCGCGGCTGCGTGAGTTTTGCGCAGCCGCCATCATTATGACACTCTCTTTGTATGTTTGTAGCACGTGGTGCTTTTCTGTTTTCATTCATAGTTTATACTGCTGCGGAAGTGCTGGGCGTGATTTTCATGCTCCCATTGACTTCAATGGGTGCGTGATGCGCAAACCACGCACAAATATAGGACATGTCGTGAGTTTTACGCAGCGGACACACGCTGCGTGAAAATCACTGACGGTCTGCACGGCCCCATAGACTAACATAGGTCCGTACGAGGCGCGTGAAAATCACGCACGTTGCACGGACGTATTACACGTTCGTCTGAATAAGCCCTAACAATAAGGCCCAGTTCACAGAGTTTTTGGGCCTTGATATTGACTCGGACACTGCGTCAGAATCAGCACCAAAAAACTTCCAAAACCGCCTCCAATTGATTTAATCTGAAATCAATGGCAGCCAGTCGCGGAAAAAAGAAAAAGCAGCAAGTCCTTTCTTGCCGCGGTTCCGCCTCTGACCTCCCATCGAAATCAATGGGAGGCAGAAAATTCATTTTTCGCTGCGTTTTTTGTCTGCTGTCCTCAATCGGCGCGGGCAAAAAACGCGGCAAGATCGTGTGGGCAAGTCAAAATCTGCCTCAAAATTCTTTAAGGAATTTTGAGGCAGATTTTTTTTTGCCTGCAAAATACTGTGTGAACAGGGCCATACATAAACAGCACTTTGAGATAATTTACTCACCGTGTCAGAAGAGCTGCTCCCACTCCAGTCCTCTTCCGGCGATGTCTTCCAGGCAAGGTCTTCGGTCCAGACGTCCAGTCCTTCACCTCCAGCCAGGCTCCAGGTAAGTTTTGTCCATGTGTGACCGCGGCTGCGCGTGCTTCGTTCGCTAGTGCGCGCGCGGGCGATCGTGGGTGCGCGCGCGGACGATCGCGGGTGCGCGCTTCCGGGCTTTCGCGGGTGCGTGCGGTCTCGAGTGCGGCCGTTAGTGGGTGCGCGCTCGCGACTGCGCACGTGCGGGAGTTTCCTTGTGCGCGCGATCGGTCGCGCGAGGGCGGTTTGACGGCCCCCCATGGGGAGGGGGCCCGCAGCAGCAGCAGCTCACGACATTCTTTTGGTGAAAAAAACGGGCCCCATTGCAAGGGCCCGTTTTTTCCTACCAAAAAAATGTCGCGGCAGTTGCCGGGCCCCCTTTCAGTTAGCTTTGGCCGGGCCCCTCACACCAGTACCCCTAATACCCCCTGATGGCGGCCCTGGCTGCGTGGAGAAGAGCTTTCCCAGCCAGAGGGTTATCCCAGACCCGTCCCAATGGCAGGCGTTACAATTGACTCATTACTTGTCAAGACTACCTACACCGGCTTCCTATGACCGAGCTCTATCTTCCTTTGAAACTTTGTGTTCTCAAACGGGGCATGTGAGACGGGCCCTGTCCAGTCTTTACTGCGTGCTGCTCACTCCTGCTGAGGATTTCATCCCACCATATATTACGAAATGGGAAAGAGATCTTCAGATTACTCTAAGGGTATGTTCACACGAGGGTGTCCGTTACGGCTGAAATTACGGGTATGTTTCAGCCTGAAAACATCCCCGTAATTTCAGCCGTACCGGCATGTGCAGGCGCTTGTACGCCGCGTCCATTACAGCCGTAATTAGCGCTGCTATTCATTGAAGTCAATGAATAACGGCTCCAATTACGGCCAAAGAAGTGACAGGTCACTTCTTTGACGCGGGCGTCTATTTACGCGCCGTCATTTGACAGCGGCGCGTAAATATACGCCTCGTGTGAACAGACAAACGTCTGCCCATTGCTTTCAATGGGCAGATGTTTGTCAGCGCTATTGAGGCGCTATTTTCAGACGTAATTCGGGGCAAAAACGCCCGAATTACGTCCGTAAATAGGCCGTGTGAACATACCCAAACACAAGAGCAAAGGGAAAAGATCATGCTCCTCACACATAAGGCGTCTATTAGTAACGCCTATCAGGAAACCAGTTTTAAAATACTATCCCGTTGGTACAGAGTCCCACATGTGCTACATAAAATGTTCCCGGATGTTTCTCCTTTATGTTGGAGATGCGGCAGAGAAGAGGGAACGCTTTTACATATATTCTGGAGCTGTGAGAACCTTCGCACCTATTGGTCAGAGGTTCAAGATATCATTCTGGAGATCACAGGAATCTCGCTGGGAGATGATCCGGCATGGATTTTGCTGCACCACCACGATATACCTGTGGGGCGCTACAGGAAGATGTTAGTGAGACATTTGCTGAACGCAGCTAAGGCTTGTATTCTCGGGGGGTTGGAGATCCTCTGAGCCTCCTGTGACTAGACAATGGCTGGAGCGCATTCACGAAATTCGGAGAATGGAGGAGTTGCTCCATTCCGCACCCGAACGAGCAACGCAGTTTCAGAAAACCTGGTTCTATTGGTTTGACTTCTGCAAGTCGGGCAGATACAAGAGGGCCATGGGTGAACTGATTAGTGGAGAACCAGGGAGCTCTTGAGTTCTCTCTGGTCTGTGATGTGCTGTGGGGGGGGGGGGGAGAGAGTGAGGGGAGAACATCTCCCCTTCTCCCTCTTAAGATTTTCCCTATACCCCCCCCCCTTCCTTTAGTCCTTCTACCCTTCGTTTACTTCCCTATTTGAATCAATCGTTACTAAGAATTGACTGAGATGTGGGTGATGGAGGGGCGGATGAGGGTGTAATGCTGGTATTCCTGTCTTGCTATACTAATGCTTGTAGTGTATTGATGGTACTATGTTGGGAGGACTTTAATTGCATATTTACTTATTGTTGTTGAAATATAGGTTGAAATGATCGGCCCTCATGGGCTTTTTATGTACCCATGTCACCCCCTTTTCTTTTTCTGTATCCCCATTTCTTTTCTTGAAAATAAAAAATTTGAAATATAAAAAACAAAAAAAACAAAGGAGGAAACCCAGCGTCTGGTGATGTCCATGGGTTCCAGACTGCAGGCCATCATTGCCTGCAAAGGATTCTCTACAAAGTATTAAAAAAAACATTTATGGTAATGTTAATTTGTCCAATCACTTTTGATCACCTGAAATGAGGAGGTTGTGTAGAAAAATGGTGGCAATTCCTAAACTTTTCACAGGAGATTTTTGTTTAACCCCTTGAAATAAACCTGAAAGCTTCAACTTCAATTGCATCTCAGTTGTTTCATTTCAAATCCAATGTGGTGGCAGCAAAACCCAAATCATGAAGATTGTGTCACTGCCCAAATAATTCTGGACCCAACCCACACACCCACCCACACAGCAAACACTCTGAACAAGCATAGCTGCAGTGTAAAGAATGGGGGTGGGACAGAGCAAGAGTATTGAACTACAGCGAAGCTGGAGTCATTGATCATATCCAAGCCCTTATGAAGATTAGTCTAAAATGATGAAGATCAAAGTTATAATATACATTTTTTTTTTATTTGAAAAAATTAACAAATCTTCACAGAATAAAAACAGGAAGCGGATCATAAACTCAGCAGAACAATTAGAAGGTCGGCCAGATCAGGTTTCATTAGCGGTTGTATCCAGCGTCTTTGTTAGCGGTTTTGTCCAGCAGTGCCGCCTTGTGGTCATTTTCTGTGCTACATCCTGGACCCCTATAACCCATTACATAGCTGGACAGAAAAACTACTGCAATACCACCCTGCAAACTGCAGCGGCAGCCATATTGGTTGTAACAACTTTCCCATGAACAGATAAAACAAAGAAAAAGCCTCCACTGTAACCAGTGTCAGGAGGGGGCGCTAAAGCCGGTTTACTCTTCCAAACTGGATCTTTTATGCAATGGTAAAACTTGTATTTCCCAATAGATTTTCTCCATTAATATAAAACTATTTACACGTGATCATTCTTCATCAAATCTTGAGAGATAAAACGGCAGCGTTATCACAGTTCATACGGGATGCCTCGGATTCTCCGTGCGAGCTGCATGTCCTTCACAAAGAGAGTGCCCCTATTGGCCTGGTGACTGAAGAGGTAAGAATCTTCAAAGAGACTCACGAGGAAGTCCTCAGCTGACTGTGGATACAGAAGAGCATTAGTCCCTCTTAAAGTGACAGCACTCCCGGTATAATTTACTACACAGCTCGAAGGACTGATCAGATTTCACTTTTATGAGCTGTTAGCTAGAGTGATGGTGGGGGGGGGGGGGTCTGGCCTCTGGAACTCCCACAATGCATCACAACCCCTCTACAAATGTCCCGCTAGGGCATATGGATGTGTTAGAGGGGGCGGGGGCTGAGTAGTGAACCACTGCAAAGAGCAGCTCCCTCTCTGGTTGACCCATGCGTTACATGGACAGTGCATTGTATGAGATACTGACCTCTTGTAGCGCCATAAGTGCGGTGCTTTGCCAGTAGTAAAACACGCCGCGGGAATACTTCAGGCAGATCTCTCTCACCTGCAAGAATAAAAGGGGAATATCACCGACAATAAAGAGGAGCAGCCGCAGAGGACACATCCACTCACCAGGCGGAAAAACGGGGTTTTCTGAATGAGCAGATTGGTTGATTTTTGGTACTTTCTTATTTCCATCAGCGCACGGGCTCCTGGGCGGTAGCGTCTTCTTCGTTGTGTGCTCGGTCTGTGACTTGTTTCCCCTCTACCTGTAAGAAAGAAATCCATAATCATAGCTGAAAATGAATCTCCCGCTACATGGAAATTCACTGTCTGGCCGGGTTCACACGTAGCGTAAACACGGCGGATTTTCTGCAACGGATTTCATTGCGGAAACTCCACAGCGTAATACAGAAGCAGAAGAGTGGAGGAGATTCAAACAAATCTCATCCAGACGCAGCGGAAAAAAACCGCCAAACTTACCCAGATCTCGCTGCTCCTGCGTTCAACCCGGCCTCCAGGGATGATGTCTCATCCCATATGACTGCTGCAGAACATCAGAGGGACACGTCACCATGGCTACGGGTAAGTATGGTTTTTTTTCTACCTTCTATGGACATTCCAGCCGAAAAACTGCAGTTTTTCAGCCAGAATTACCTCCGGTGCCCAGGGCCAATACGCTGTGTACTTTTACGCCGCGTATCTGCCCTGTGTGAACATGGCCTATTACCTTAATGTCCCCCAAGGAACATCAGGTAAACAGATTTAAAACATAACATGCTACCTGCAGCCACCACTAGAGGGAGCTCATTGTATATGGTTGTACATTGAACTTGGTAACAAAACAGTATGCAGTGAGCTCCCTCTAGTGGTGGCTGCAGGGAGACAAAATTATACCATGTAACTGTCTACGCAGGAGATTTAGAGCTCCGTTTCAGAAAACTGTGCTCACACTGCTGTAAAACGACATTAAGAAATTAATCAGCACAGAATGTTGGACCTAAAAAGATATAAATGTGGACGTTCAAATTTTAGATACTTTTCTATGACTGATAATTTGGGGTCCATCAAGTCCCATTGATACCTGATTAAAGGGGTTGTACCACGAAAATAATTTTTCACCTATCCACAAGATAGGTGATAAATGCCGGATCGCTGCGGGTTGTTAACAAGAGTGCGGGTCCCAGAGGGTGGTCACTCAATCATTCTCTATGGCAGTGGTCCCCAACCTATTTTGCACCGAGGACCGGTTTGATGCAAGAACATTTTTGCGGGGACTGCCGGGGGGGTGGGTGGAGGGGTTAGAGTCAGTTCACACATTGCGTAAATACGGCGTATACCTGTATTATAATGCGGAAAAATCGGCAGCATAATACAGTAGCAGCAAAGTGGATGAGATAAAACACGTCTCATCCACACGCTGCATAAATGGAGTAGAAAAAAGGCTCAGAAATTGACGTCACAACATCGCGCCTGCCTGCGCGGAGCCGCTCACGGCAGAGTGCATAATTGGGCAAGGAGCAGTCAAACTTGACTATTTCCGGCGATACCATAGGGAATGAATAGAGCGGTCGGACTGCAGGTTGGAAATTCTTAGATCCCTCATTTCATAATATATCTTCATGGGTGTGAGCTGTGTTCTCAGATTCCCTTCCCAGGGCCATATAGTAACGTGCTTCCTGCAACCACCACTAGGGGGAGACGATTGTGCACATGCATACAGCTCCTGTTGTGCCTATATAAATCAGTCCTCAGTTTGCTCCCCCTAGTGGCGGCCTTGTGCTACAGAAATTTCGGTAAGTAACAGATTTTTACCTGCATAGAAACGAACCCTCTAAGATATAAAGCTGAGAAACGGATTACAATCTAGTATTACACGACCCGAGGTTATCTGGGATTCATTTTTAAAATAAAATATATAATAAGAGTGATAAGATGATCAAACTGCAACTTTCTCTTACTTGGCGGAGATTGAGGAGGAGCTGCAGGTTTCTTCTGCGGCTGCGCCGACTTCCTGCGGGACGAGCTTTTCTGGGGTGGTTTCATGATGATGTAAAACGCTGCTGAGAGTCATACAATCAGTTAAGCAGATAAGAGACGGTGACAATTCAGCAGAATCACAGGTGACGTAGGATAAACGGAGCGGTTTTATACTGACTGATGCCACCAATGCAAGTGACAAGAAAGTGATGACATTGACGGTGAAGATATGAGATTGCCGGATGTCAGTAATTAACGCACGCTGCATCAATGAATACAATAGATCCTCGTGGCATCAATTACCAGAACAGCGACATCAATGATCTATTTAATAATGCGGCAACAGAAGAGCTACCCGCAGCAGATCCCGCAAGCAATGGGCAGATGTTTGCAGACGTAATGGAGCCGTCTTTTCAGGCGTGATTCGAGGCGTAAAACGCCTGAAAATAGGTCGGGTGCACATAACCTTACAGAGAATCCGTAATCCAGACAAAGGTGGGAAATTTAAAACTGGAGCAAAGGAAAAGTGGAGCAGTCGTCATGGAAATGAAAGGCCGCAGCTGGAGGACGATGAGCTGCAACAATGCAGTACAAATATACAGAAATAAAACATCTAATAATCCATATGATCTCTAGACACGCAGCAGCGAAAATGTATAAAATCAACACACACGATAGACGAGGAGAAGAAACATTCAGTCGAGTGCGCAACTTTTCTTAGGACTCTCTGCTTTGTACCGTTTCTCTGTTATTCCTCCTGGAAATGTAAGAATTGACAGCTGTGTGTTACCAGTTGGGGGTGTGTCCCTACACAAACTGACAACGTCCAATCAGTGCTGACAGAGAGACTGTAGGGACACGACCTTTGATGAGGAGAATGGCAACACCAGGTTATCTATTAATACATACATTTCTAGGAGGAACCACAGAGGAATGGCACAAGCCAGAGATCTGAGAAAATACGCTCCAGAATAGTTATTTCATGGGGAATACAGGTATTTACTATAAGGGTATGTTCACACGCAGTGGTTTCAGACCTAATTCTGGCATTTTACGCCTCGAATTACGGCTGAAAAAACGCCCCTAATACGCCTACAAACATCTGCCCATTGCTTTCAATGGGAATTACGATGTTCTGTTCGCACGAGCCTTAAATTTACGTGTCGCTGTCAAAATACGGCGCGCAAAATCACGGCTCGTCAAAAGAAGTGCAGGACACTTTTTGGGACGTTTTTGGAGCCGTTTTCTCATAGACTCGTGAAAACAGCTCCAAAAACGGCTGTAAAAAACGCAGCGAAAAACGCGAGTGGTTAAAAAAACATCTGAAAATCAGGAGCTGTTTTCGCCTGAAAACAGCTCCGTATTTTCAGACGTTTTTGCTCACTGCGTGTGAACAGAGCCTTACAGACACGTCAGGAGAAGTGACGGCTCCTCTTTAATAATATTGTCTGTATCCTGTATAATTCATGAGGACGCACGTGCTGCCCGGCGTGATGTCAGCGTCACCGTATCTATCAATGATTATACACTAAACTCTAGAAAACTGCCAGATACACCAGGACGACTGTATACATCAGAGTTTCCCAACCTTTTCAGGCTCGAGGCACCCCAGGGAAAAAAAATAATTCTCAGGGCACCCCTACCAAAAATTGTTTGCAAAACGACAAAAAATGGCGAAAAACAAGCAGTACACTCTTAGGTTATGTTCACACAACGTTTTTTTGTAAGGCAGAAACTAAAAGTCTGCCTCGAAATTCATTTACGAATTTTGAGGCAGATTTTGAATTGACAGCGCTGTTTGACTTTTTTTTTTTTCCCCACATTTTTTTTAAGCCGTTGAAGCGAATGCAAAAACCGCAGACAAAAAAGCACCAAACGAGCGCCGCAGGTTTTTTCTGCCTCCTATTAATTTCAATGGGAGGTGAGAGGCGGAAACCACTTGAAGACCGTCAGCCCCCCACTCCCAGTAATGACCGTCAGCCCCCCACTCACAGTAATGACCGTCAGCCCCCCACTCACAGTAATGACCGTCAGCCCCCCACTCACAGTAATGACCGTCAGCCCCCCACTCCCAGTAATGACCGTCAGCCCCCCACTCACAGTAATGACCGTCAGCCCCCCACTCACAGTAATGACCGTCAGCCCCCCACTCACAGTAATGACCGTCAGCCCCCCACTAACAGTAATGACCGTCAGCCCCCCACTCACAGTAATGACCGTCAGCCCCCCACTCACAGTAATGACCGTCAGCCCCCCACACACAGTAATGACCGTCAGCCCCCCCACTCCCAGTAATGACCGTCAGCCCCCCACTCACAGTAATGACCGTCAGCCCCCCACTCACAGTAATGACCGTCAGCCCCCCACTCACAGTAATGACCGTCAGCCCCGCACACACAGTAATGACCGTCAGCCCCGCACACACAGTAATGACCGTCAGCCCCCCCACTCACAGTAATGACCGTCAGCCCCCCCACTCACAGTACTGACCGTCAGCCCCCGCACACACAGTAATGACCGTCAGCCCCCGCACACACAGTAATGACCGTCAGCCCCCCACTCACAGTAATGACCGTCAGCCCCCGCACACACAGTAATGACCGTCAGCCCCCCACTCACAGTAATGACCGTCAGCCCCCCCACTCACAGTAATGACCGTCAGCCCCCCCACTCACAGTAATGACCGTCAGCCCCCCCACTCACAGTAATGACCGTCAGCCCCCCCACTCACAGTAATGACCGTCAGCCCCCCCACTCACAGTAATGACCGTCAGCCCCCCCACTCACAGTAATGACCGTCAGCCCCCCCACTCACAGTAATGACCGTCAGCCCCCCCACTCACAGTAATGACCGTCAGCCCCCCCACTCACAGTAATGACCTTCAGCCCCCGCACACACAGTAATGACCGTCAGCCCCCCACTCCCAGTAATGACCGTCAGCCCCCCACTCCCAGTAATGACCGTCAGCCCCCCACTCCCAGTAATGACCGTCAGCCCCCCACTCCCAGTAATGACCGTCAGCCCCCCATTCACAGTAATTACCGTCAGCCCCCCCACTCACAGTAATGACCGTCAGCCCCCCCACTCACAGTAATGACCGTCAGCCCCCCCACTCACAGTAATGACCGTCAGCCCCCCCACTCACAGTAATGACCGTCAGCCCCCCCACTCACAGTAATGACCGTCAGCCCCCCCACTCACAGTAATGACCGTCAGCCCCCCCACTCACAGTAATGACCGTCAGCCCCCCCACTCACAGTAATGACCGTCAGCCCCCCCACTCACAGTAATGACCGTCAGCCCCCCCACTCACAGTAATGACCGTCAGCCCCCCCACTCACAGTAATGACCGTCAGCCCCCCCACTCACAGTAATGACCGTCAGCCCCCCACTCCCAGTAATGACCGTCAGCCCCCCACTCACAGTAATGACCGTCAGCCCCCCCACTCACAGTAATGACCGTCAGCCCCCCACTCACAGTAATGACCGTCAGCCCCCCACTCACAGTAATGACCGTCAGCCCCCCACTCACAGTAATGACCGTCAGCCCCCCCACTCACAGTAATGACCGTCAGCCCCCCCACTCACAGTAATGACCGTCAGCCCCCCCACTCACAGTAATGACCGTCAGCCCCCCCACTCACAGTAATGACCGTCAGCCCCCCCACTCACAGTAATGACCGTCAGCCCCCCCACTCACAGTAATGACCGTCAGCCCCCCCACTCACAGTAATGACGTCAGCCCCCCCACTCACAGTAATGACGTCAGCCCCCCACTCCCAGTAATGACCGTCAGCCCCCCACTCCCAGTAATGACCGTCAGCCCCCCACTCCCAGTAATGACCGTCAGCCCCCCACTCCCAGTAATGACCGTCAGCCCCCCACTCACATTATAATGACCCCTCAGTAAAGCCACCATCAGCCTCAGTCCCCCCGCCCCCCGATAAAATAACCATCTGCCCCTCTAGTAAAGGGACCATCACAGACAGAAAGTGTGATTACCCCTGGGGAAGGAATAAATAAGGAGGTATAAGAACAACAACTCCCAGCATGTCCAGGATGTTATGTGATATCAGAGAAAGTTTACAGGAGGAGGTATAAGAGGAGAGGACTACAACTCCCAGCATGTCCAGACTGTTATTATGGGATATCAGAGGACATTACAGGGAGGAGGTATAAGAGAAGAGAACTACAACTCCTAGCATGTCCAGGCTGTTATTATGGTATATCAGAGGACATTACAGGGAGGAGGTATAAGAGGAGAGAACTACAACTCCCAGCATGTCCAGACTGTTATTATGGGATATCAGAGGACATTACAGGGAGGAGGTATAAGAGGAGAGGACTACAACTCCCAGCATGTCCAGACTGTTATTATGGGATATCAGAGGACATTACAGGAAGGAGGTATAAGAGGAGAGGACTACAACTCCTAGCATGTCCAGACTTAGTATGGGATATCAGAGGACATTACAGGGAGGAGGTATAAGAGGAGAGAACTACAACTCCTAGCATGTCCAGGCTGTTATTATGGGATATCAGAGGACATTACAGGGAGGAGGTAGAAGAGGAGAGGACTACAACTCCCAGCATGTCCAGGACGTTATTATGGGATATCAGAGGACATTACAGGGAGGAGGTAGAAGAGGAGAGGACTACAACTCCCAGCATGTCCAGGACGTTATTATGGGATATCAGAGGACATTACAGGGAGGAGGTAGAAGAGGAGAGGACTACAACTCCCAGCATGTCCAGGACGTTATTATGGGATATCAGAGGACATTACAGGGAGGAGGTATAAGAGGAGAGAACTACAACTCCTAGCATGTCCAGGCTGTTATTATGGGATATCAGAGGACATTACAGGGAGGAGGTATAAGAGGAGAGAACTACAACTACCCACATTCCCCTGGCTCCATTTCTCACACAACTGCTAAGAAAGTAAAGAAAACCGCACTTACCCTGCCCAGTGTTAATGGCTCCTCTCCCTCCGTCAGGCTTCTAGTGGGAAGCGGTGGGCGGTGCTTGTAACAGACGTCCGCGCGTCACGTCTGCTACAACGTCGGGGGCGGAGCTTGTAGCAAAAAAAAAATGTAAACAAACATTTTTTTTTTATTTTTTTTTTGCCGTGGATGAGCCGCGGCACCCCTGAACAGCTCTCGGCACCCCGGTTGGGAACCACTGGTATAGATTATATAATAGCCCCACAATATAAAAGCCAAGAAAAACCAAAAGGCTCCCGCACTGCGTTCTTCCAGGTTATGTATCGCCCCCTTGTGGCTAATAGAAGTACACCAAATGTTCAAACCATCGCTAAAGCCAACAAAACTATATCCTGATGTTTCATCTCCCACAATCTATAATAATTATAATACACGATCACCGCGCGGTCTCAATGACGTCATCAAGACCTCGGGCTGTAAAGAAAAGCCTGTTTATACCCCTGGGTTCCAGGATGGGTCTATTTTAGGCTCGATGGGTTTCTATCAAGTTCTATAGAAAATGCTTAGAAACGTTGTGATATAAAAAAAAAACCTTTTATTGACATTAAGACCCCTTTACCAATGCCGATAATCATACGAGCGCTTGTTTTCGATCACAGGCAGCGACGATCAGACGATAAACTGCACTCATTGGTCAGCTGATCACATTTTTTATGCGTCCCAAAAAATCGTCGTTGTCCACAGCGTACAAACAGGGGATGTGCTGCCGACAATACGTAAACTGTACGAGCACGGACCATCGTATTAACCATCGCTCATCCCCGTACAGCGTGCGTCGGCTCGTGTAAATGAGCGCCGACTCACTGGATACATCGTTGATCGTGCAAGTTCCATCTAGTGAAAAACTGTAAACAGGGAGGAGGGGGATGCAGCTGCAGTTTCTTATGCCCCACGCACGCGACCATATTTTTCATCAGTAATTACAGCAGGGACTCTCCCATAGAAGTCTATGGGCGCTTCCGTAAATATGGGCGGCTATGGATACGCATCCGTACTCTGACCGTATTTATGGAAGCGTTGCTATGCAACATGCTGATGACATCATTTGCATCCTCCCTCTTTTTTTTTACGGATCCGTATATACCGATGCAATATGGACAGTTTTTCGGGATAGATGAAAATACGGTCGTGCGCATGGGGCCTTACTTGGTGTTGCAATGAGGGGGGAGGGGTAGCGGCTGGTACTTGCTAGTTATACTATTACTGATATACTCATTAAAGGGGTCTTCCCATCAGACACATTTATGACGTATCCATAGGATGTCAGATAGATGAGGGTCCCACCTCCGGCTTTGTCTGATCTGTTTCCGTAACTCCCATAGTAGTGAATGCGGAGGTGGAACCCCAATCTACCTGACATTTATGACATATCTGCTCGTTTGCTCCGGTCACACGGAGCTATGGATAACACGGAGCTATGGATGACACGGAGCTATGGATGACACGGAGCTATGGATGACACGGAGCTATGGATGACACGGAGCTATGGATGACACGGAGCTATGGATAACACGGAGCTATGGATAACACGGAGCTATGGATAACACGGAGCTATGGATGACACGGAGCTATGGATAACACGGAGCTATGGATAACACGGAGCTATGGATAACACGGAGCTATGGATGACACGGAGCTATGGATGACACGGAGCTATGGATAACACGGAGCTATGGATAACACGGAGCTATGGATAACACGGAGCTATGGATAACACGGAGCTATGGATAACACAGAGCTATGGATAACACGGAGCTATGGATAACACGGAGCTATGGATAACACGGAGCTATAGATAACACGGAGCTATGGATAACACGGAGCTATGGATGACACGGAGCTATGGATAACACGGAGCTATGGATAACACAGAGCTATGGATGACACGGAGCTATGGATAACACGGGGCTATGGATAACACGGAGCTATGGATAACACGGAGCTATGGATAACACGGAGCTATGGATGACACGGAGCTATGGATGACACGGAGCTATGGATGACACGGAGCTATGGATGACACGGAGCTATGGATAACACGGAGCTATGGATAACACGGAGCTATGGATGACACGGAGCTATGGATAACACGGAGCTATGGATAACACGGAGCTATGGATAACACGGAGCTATGGATAACACGGAGCTATGGATAACACGGAGCTATGGATGACACGGAGCTATGGATAACACGGAGCTATGGATGACACGGAGCTATGGATGACACGGAGCTATGGATAACACGGAGCTATGGATAACACGGAGCTATGGATGACACGGAGCTATGGATAACACGGAGCTATGGATGACACGGAGCTATGGATAACACGGAGCTATGGATAACACGGAGCTATGGATAACACGGAGCTATGGATGACACGGAGCTATGGATAACACGGAGCTATGGATGACACGGAGCTATGGATGACACGGAGCTATGGATGACACGGAGCTATGGATGACACGGAGCTATGGATGACATGGAGCTATGGATAACACGGAGCTATGCATAAAACACGGAGCTATGGATAACACGGAGCTATGGATAACACGGAGCTATGGATAACACGGAGCTATGGATAACACGGAGCTATGGATAACACGGAGCTATGAATGAGGGCGAGCGGTCGTTACTCCGATCGCTCGTCCCCAAACATTATTATCATGTCGGCAGCGCGTTTTTCTGTTTACACAGGGAGATGCGCTGCCGACAACAATAATATTTCACTTTTTTAAAACGATACGACCAGCAGATGATTGGGTGTTTGCTCGTTCATCTGCGGATCGCTGCCCTTTTTACAAAGCGCAATTATCAGCAACGAGCGTTATATGAACACTTGTCTGCCCGATAATCGTCCTGTGTAAAGAACATTTTAGGCTAAGTTCACACTGAGTTTTTTTGACGAGTTTTTTTTACGCGGAAACCGCGCCGCAAATCTCGTCAAAAACTGCCCTATAATGCCTCCCATTGATTTCAATGGGAGGCGTCGGCGTCTTTTTCCCGCGAGCAGTAAAACTGCCTCGCGAGAAAAAGAAGCGACATGCCCTATCTTTGGGCGTTTACGCCTCTGACCTCCCATTGACTTCAATGGGAGGCAGAGAAAGCGTATTTCGCGGTGTATTATGCCCGCGGCGCTCAATGGCCGCGGGCGAAAAACGCAGCAAAAATCGACGTGCAGGGAGAGGAAAATGTGCCTCAAACTTCCAAACTGAATTTTGAGGCAGATATTCCTCCTGCAAAAACTCTGTGTGAACATAGCCTTAGGCCTCATTTACACGAGCGTGTGCGTTTTGCGCAGGCTAAAAAACGCAGCGTTTTGCGTGCCAAAAGGCACTTGACAGCTCCGTGTGTCATCAGTGTATGATGCGCGGCTGCGTGATTTTCGCGCAGCCGCCATCATAGAGATGAGGCTAGTCGACATCAGTCACTGTCCAGGGTGCTAAAAGAGTTAACTGATCGGCAGTAACTCTTTCAGCACCCTCGACAGTGAATTCCAATCACAATATACAGCAAACTGTGAATAAAAAAAAGACGTTCATACTTACCAAGAACTTCCTACTTCCTCCAGTCCGGTCTCCCGGCCGTTGCCTTGGTGACGCGTCCCTCTCTTGTCATCCGGCCCCACCTCCCTGGATGACGCGGCAGTCCATGTGACCGCTGCAGCCTGTGATTGGCTGCAGCCTGTGCTTGGCCTGTGATCGGCTGCAGCTGTCACTTGGACTGAATTGTCATCCCGGGAGGTCAGACTGGAGGAAGAAGCCGGGAGTTATCGGTAAGTCAGAACTTCTTTTTTTTTTTTACACGTTCATGTATATTGTGATCGGAAGTCACTGTCCAGGGTGCTGAACCAGTTTAACTCTTTCAGCACCGTGGACAGTGACTGTCTCCTGACGTCGCGTACCGGAAATTTTTTTGCCGGGTTCGGTCAAAACTAGTTCGGCCGAACCCGGTGAAGTTCGGTGCGCTCATCTCTAATTTGACACTCCGTTTGGATGTTTGTAAACAGGTGCTTTTCTGTTTACATTCATCCTTTTGACAGCTCTTGCGCGAATCACGCAGTTCGCACGGAAGTGCTTCCGTGCGGCATGCGTGGTTTTCACGCACCCATTGACTTCAATGGGTGCGTGATGCGCGAAAAACGCACGATTATAGAACATGTCGTGAGTTTTACGCAACGCACTCGCGCTGCGCAAAATTCACGCATTGTCTGCACTGCCCCATAGACTAATATAGGTGCGTACGACACGCATGAAAAGCATGCGTGTCGCACGCGCGTATATTCCGCTCGTGTAAATGAGGCCTTAGACTCATGTCCTGGTTACTACACTTCAGTGGAAAGCTACCAGCAGTCGCCACTAGGGGGAGCTACTGTAAATGTATTTATATTGTGCTAACTGACGTTAACCCCTTAGTCACCATCCCATTTTAGGCTAATGACCGAGCTATTTTATTCGTTTTTCTATAGTCGCATTCAAAGAGCTCTAACTTTTTTATTTTTTCAGCACCCCACAGGTGTCTCATATATTTTATTATAAATGGGCAGTGAAAATGAAAAATGACATTATTTTCCAATAAGACACAGCATTAGTTAAAAAATTTTCATTTTCTCAACAAATAAAGGAGAAAAAGCACCGTAACATTTGTAAAGCAACTTCTTCAGAGTAGGGAAATACCCCACACGTGGTCATAAACTGCTATTTGGACACACAGCAAGGCTCTAAAGGGAAGGAGCGCCATTTAGTATTTGGAGTGGAGATTTTATAAGATTCGTTTTTTGACACCATGTTGCATTGAGCTATAGTACCAGTACAGTGGTACCCCCGAAAAATTACCCCATTTTGGAAACTAGATCCCTCAAAGAATTGATCTAGGGGTGTAGTGAGCATTTTGACCGCACAAGTGTTTTGCAAAAATGAGTAAACAATAGATGTTGCAGATTAAAAATGGCTTTTTTCCACAAATATGCCATTTCAGTGCCCAATGTGTTGTGCCCAGCTTGTACCACCGTAGACACACATCCCATAAATTGTTAAGCGGGTTCTCCAGAATACACCATATGTGGTCATAAATTGCCGTTTGGGTACACTGCCAGGCTCAGTTGGACCACCATTTGGCTTTTGAAGCGCAGATTTTGCTTGGTGTATTAGTGGTATTTCAGCTTATAATGTGGGGGCATATGTGAACTGGGCGGAGTACATCAGGGTATATGTAAGCTGTGTGGAGTACATCAGGGTATATGTAAGCTGGGCGGAGTACATCAGGGTATATGTAAGCAGTGCGGAGTACATCAGGGCATATGTAATATGTGAGGAGTACATCAGGGTATATGTAAGCTGTGCGTAGTACATCATTATATATGTAAGCTGTGCGGAGTACATCGGTATATGTAAGCTGTGCGGAGTACATCAGGGTATATGTGAACTGGGCGGAGTACATCAGGGTATATGTAAGCTGTGCGGAGTACATCAGGGTATATGTAAGCTGGGCGGAGTACATCAGGGTATATGTAAGCTGGGCGGAGTACATCAGGGTATATGTAAGCTGTGCGGAGTACATCAGGGTATATGTAAGCTGTGCGGAGTACATCATTGTATATGTAAGCTGTGCGGAGTACATCAGGGTATATGTAAGCTGGGCGGAGTACATCAGGGTATATGTAATATGCGCAGGGTACATCAGGATATATGTAAACTGGGCGGAGTACATCAGGGTATATGTAAGCTGTGCGGAGTACATCAGGGTATATGTAAGCTGGGCGGAGTAAATCAGGGTATATGTAATATGCGCAGAGTACATCAGGATATATGTAAACTGGGGAGTACATCAGGGTATATGTAAGCTGTGCGGAGTACATCAGGGTATATGTTAGCTGGGTGGAGTGCATCAGGATATATGTAAACTGGGCGGAGTACATCAGGGTATATGTAATATGCGCGGAGTACATCAGGATATATGTAAACTGTGGAGTACCTCAGGGTATATGTAATATGTGCGGGTACATCAGGATATATGTAAACTGTGGAGTACATCAGGGTATATGTAATATGCGCGGAGTACATCAGGATATATGTAAACTGTGGAGTACATCAGTGTATATGCAAGCTGTGAGGAGTACATCAGGGTATATGTAAGCCGTGCGGAGTACATCAGGGTATATGTAAGCTGTGCGGAGTACATCAGGGTATATGTAAGCTGTGCGGAGTACATCAGGGTATATGTAAGCTGGGCGGAGTACATCAGGGTATATGTAAGCTGTGCGGAGTACATCAGGATATATGTAAGCTGTGCGGAGTACATCAGGGTATATGTAAGCTGGGCGGAGTACATCAGGATATATGTAAGCTGTGCGTAGCATAAATACGGTCAGAGTACGGATGCGTATCCATAGCCGCCCATATTTACGGAAGCGCCCATAGACTTCTATGGGAGAGTCCCTGCTGTAATTACTGATGAAAAATACGGTCGCGTGCGTGGGGCATAAGAAACTGCAGCTGCATCCCCCTCCTCTCTGTTTACAGTTTTTCACTAGATGGAACTTGCACGATCAACGATATATCCAGTGAGTCGGCGCTCATTTACACGAGCCGACGCACGCTGTACAGGGATAAGCGATGGTTAATATGATGGTCCGTGCTCGTACAGTTTACGTATTGTCGGCAGCACATCCCCTGTTTGTACGCTGTGGACAACGAGAATTTTTTGGGACGCATAAAAGATGTGATCAGCTGACCAATGAGTGCAGTTTATCGTCTGATCGTCGCTGCCCGTGATCGAAAACAAGCGCTCGTATGATTATCGGCATTGGTAAAGGGGTCTTAATGTCAATAAAAGGTTTTTTTTTTATATCACAACGTTTCTAAGCATTTTCTATAGAACTTGATAGAAACCCATCGAGCCTAAAATAGACCCATCCTGGAACCCAGGGGTATAAACAGGCTTTTCTTTACAGCCGAGGTCTTGATGACGTCATTGAGACCGCGCGGTGATCGTGTATTATAATTAATATAGATTGTGGGAGATCAAACATCAGGATATAGTTTTGTTGGCTTTAGCGATGGTTTGAACATTTGGTGTACTTCTTCTATTAGCCACAAGGGGGCGATACATAACATGGAAGAACGCAGTGCTGGAGCCTTTTGGTTTTTCTTGGCTTTTATATTTTGGGGCTATTATATAATCTATACCAGTGGTTCCCAACCGGGGTGCCGAGAGCTGTTCAGGGGTGCCGCGGCTCAACCACGGCAAAAAAAAAAAAAACACAATTTTTTTTTACATTTTTTTTATTTTTTTTGCTACAAGCTCCGCCCCCGACGTTGTAGCAGACGTGACGCGCGGACGTCTGTTACAAGCACCGCCCACAGCTTCCCACTAGAAGCCTGACGGAGGGAGAGGAGCCATTAACACTGGGCAGGGTAAGTGCGGTTTTCTTTACTTTCTTAGCAGTTGTGTGAGAAATGGAGCCAGGGGAATGTGGGTAGTTGTAGTTCTCTCCTCTTATACCTCCTCCCTGTAATGTCCTCTGATATCCCATAATAACAGCCTGGACATGCTAGGAGTTGTAGTTCTCTCCTCTTATACCTCCTCCCTGTAATGTCCTCTGATATCCCATAATAACAGCCTGGACATGCTAGGAGTTGTAGTCCTCTCCTCTTATACCTCCTCCCTGTAATGTCCTCTGATATCCCATAATAACAGCCTGGACATGCTGGGAGTTGTAGTCCTCTCCTCTTCTACCTCCTCCCTGTAATGTCCTCTGATATCCCATAATAACGTCCTGGACATGCTGGGAGTTGTAGTCCTCTCCTCTTCTACCTCCTCCCTGTAATGTCCTCTGATATCCCATAATAACGTCCTGGACATGCTGGGAGTTGTAGTCCTCTTCTACCTTCTCCCTGTAATGTCCTCTGATATCCCATAATAACGTCCTGGACATGCTGGGAGTTGTAGTCCTCTCCTCTTATACCTCCTCCCTGTAATGTCCTCTGATATCCCATACTAAGTCTGGACATGCTGGGAGTTGTAGTCCTCTTCTCTTATACCTCCTCCCTGTAATGTCCTCTGATATCCCATACTAAGTCTGGACATGCTGGGAGTTGTAGTCCTCTCCTCTTATACCTCCTCCTGTAAACTTTCTCTGATATCACATAACATCCTGGACATGCTGGTAGTTGTTGTTCTTATACCTCCTTATTTATTCCTTCCCCAGGGGTAATCACACTTTCTGTCTGTGATGGTCCCTTTACTAGAGGGGCAGATGGTTATTTTATCGGGGGGCGGGGGGACTGAGGCTGATGGTGGCTTTACTGGAGGGGGCTGATGGTCATTTTACTGGGGGGACGGAGGCTGATGGTGGCTTTACTGAGGGGTCATTATAATGTGAGTGGGGGGCTGACGGTCATTACTGTGAGTGGGGGGCTGACGGTCATTACTGGGAGTGGGGGGCTGACGGTCATTACTGGGAGTGGGGGGCTGACGGTCATTACTGGGAGTGGGGGGGCTGACGGTCATTACTGGGAGTGGGGGGGCTGACGGTCATTACTGTGAGTGGGGGGCTGACGGTCATTACTGTGAGTGGGGGGGCTGACGGTCATTACTGGGAGTGGGGGGCTGACGGTCATTACTGTGAGTGGGGGGCTGACGGTCATTACTGGGAGTGGGGGGCTGACGGTCATTACTGGGAGTGGGGGGGCTGACGGACATTACTGGGAGTGGGGGGGCTGACGGTCATTACTGGGAGTGGGGGGGCTGACGGTCATTACTTGGAGTGGGGGGGCTGACGGTCATTACTGTGAGTGGGGGGCTGACGGTCATTACTGTGAGTGGGGGGCTGACGGTCATTACTGGGAGTGGGGGGCTGACGGTCATTACTGTGAGTGGGGGGCTGACGGTCATTACTGGGAGTGGGGGGCTGACGGTCATTACTGGGAGTGGGGGGCTGACGTCATTACTGGGAGTGGGGGGCTGACGGTCATTACTGGGAGTGGGGGGCTGACGTCATTACTGGGAGTGGGGGGCTGACGGTCATTACTGTGAGTGGGGGGCTGACGGTACATTTTCGCTGCTGCGTGTCTAGAGATCATATGGATTATTAGATGTTTTATTTCTGTATATTTGTACTGCATTGTTGCAGCTCATCGTCCTCCAGCTGCGGCCTTTCATTTCCATGACGACTGCTCCACTTTTCCTTTGCTCCAGTTTTAAATTTCCCACCTTTGTCTGGATTACGGATTCTCTGTAAGGTTCTGTGCACACAACCTATTTTCAGGCGTTTTACCCCTCGAATCACGCCTGAAAAGACGGCTCCATTACGTCTGCAAACATCTGCCCATTGCTTGCGGGATCTGCTGCGGGTAGCTCTTCTGTTGCCGCATTATTAAATAGATCATTGATGTCGCTGTTCTGGTATTTGATGCCACGAGGATCTATTGTATTCATTGATGCAGCGTGCGTTAATTACTGACATCCGGCAATCTCATATCTTCACCGTCAATGTCATCACTTTCTTGTCACTTGCATTGGTGGCATCAGTCAGTATAAAACCGCTCAGTTTATCCTACGTCACCTGTGATTCTGCTGAATTGTCACCGTTTGTTATCCGCTTAACTGATTGTATGACTCTCAGCAGCGTTTTACATCAGCATGAAACCACCCCAGAAAAGCTCGTCCCGCAGGAAGTCGGCACAGCCGCAGAAGAAACCTGCAGCTCCTCCTCAATCTCCGCCAAGTAAGAGAAAGTTGCACCTTGATCATCTTATCACTCTCATTATATATTTTATTTTAAAAATGAATTCCAGATAACCTCGGGTCGTGTAATACTAGATTGTAATCCGTTTCTCAGCTTTATATCTTAGAGGGTTCGTTTCTATGCAGGTAAAAATCTGTTACATACAGAAATTTCTGTAGCACAAGGCCGCCACTAGGGGGAGCAAACTGAGGACTGATTTGTATAGGCACAACAGGAGCTGTATGCATGTGCACAATTGTCTCCCCCTAGTGGTGGTTGCAGGAAGCACGTTACTATATGGCCCTGGGAAGGGAATCTGAGAACACAGCTCACACCCATGAAATGAGGGATCTAAGAATTTCCAACCTGCAGTCCGACCGCTCTATTCATTCCCTATGTAATCGACGGAAATAGTCAAGTTTGACTGCTCTTTGCCCAATTATGCACTCTGCCGTGAGCGGCTCCGCGCAGGCAGGCGCGATGTTGTGACGTCAATTTCTGAGCCTTTTTTCTACTCCGCTTATGCAGCGTGTGGATGAGACGTGTTTTATCTCATCCACTTTGCTGCTACTGTATTATGCTGCCGATTTTTCCGCATTATAATACAGGTATACGCCGTATTTACGCAATGTGTGAACTGACCCTAACCTCTCCACCCACCCCCCCCCCCCCCGCCAGTCCCCGCAAAACTGTTCTTGCATCAAACCGGTCCTCGGTGCAAAATAGGTTGGGGACCACTGCCATAGAGAATGACTTGAGTGACCACCACTCTGGGACCCGCACTCTTGTTAACAACCCGCAGCGATCCGGCATTTATCACCTATCTTGTGGATAGGTGAAAAATTATTTTCGTGGTACAACCCCTTTAATCAGGTATCAATGGGACTTGATGGACCCCAAATTATCAGTCATAGAAAAGTATCTAAAATTTGAACGTCCACATTTATATCCTTTTTAGGTCCAACATTCTGTGCTGATTAATTTCTTAATGTAGTTTTACAGCAGTGTGAGCACAGTTTTCTGAAACGGAGCTCTAAATCTCCTGCGTAGACAGTTACATGGTATAATTTTGTCTCCCTGCAGCCACCACTAGAGGGAGCTCACTGCATACTGTTTTGTTACCAAGTTCAATGTACAACCATATACAATGAGCTCCCTCTAGTGGTGGCTGCAGGTAGCATGTTCTGTTTTAAATCTGTTTACCTGATGTTCCTTGGGGGACATTAAGGTAATAGGCCATGTTCACACAGGGCAGATACGCGGCGTAAAAGTACACAGCGTATTGGCCCTGGGCTCCGGAGGTAATTCTGGCTGAAAAACTGCAGTTTTTCGGCTGGAATGTCCATAGAAGGTAGAAAAAACCCAAAAAAAAACATACTTACCCGTAGCCATGGTGACGTGTCCCTCTGATGTTCTGCAGCAGTCATATGGGATGAGACATCATCCCTGGAGGCCGGGTTGAACGCAGGAGCAGAGAGATCTGGGTAAGTTTGGCGGTTTTTTTCCGCTGCGTCTGGATGAGATTTGTTTGAATCTCCTCCACTCTTCTGCTTCTGTATTACGCTGTGGAGTTTCCGCAATGAAATCCGTTGCAGAAAATCCGCCGTGTTTACCCTACGTGTGACCCCGGCCAGACAGTGAATTTCCATGTAGCGGGAGATTCATTTTCAGCTGTGATTATGGATTTCTTTCTTACAGGTAGAGGGGAAACAAGTCACAGACCGAGCACGTAACGAAGAAGACGTTACCGCCCAGGAGCCCGTGCGCTGATGGAAATAAGAAAGTACCAAAAATCAACCAATCTGCTCATTCAGAAAACCCAGTTTTTCCGCCTGGTGAGTGGATGTGTCCTCTGCGGCTGCTCCTCTTTATTGTCGGTGATATTCCCCTTTTATTCTTGCAGGTGAGAGAGATCTGCCTGAAGTATTCCCGCGGCGTGTTTTACTACTGGCAAAGCACCGCACTTATGGCGCTACAAGAGGTCAGTATCTCATACAATGCACTGTCCATGTAACGCATGGGTCAACCAGAGAGGGAGCTGCTCTTTGCAGTGGTTCACTACTCAGCCCCCGCCCCCTCTAACACATCCATATGCCCTAGCGGGACATTTGCATAGGGGTTGTGATGCATTGTGGGAGTTCCAGAGGCCAGACCCCCCCCCCCCCCACCATCACTCTAGCTAACAGCTCATAAAAGTGAAAGCTGATCAGTCCTTCGAGCTGTGTAGTAAATTATACCGGGAGTGCTGTCACTTTAAGAGGGACTAATGCTCTTCTGTATCCACAGTCAGCTGAGGACTTCCTCGTGAGTCTCTTTGAAGATTCTTACCTCTTCAGTCACCAGGCCAATAGGGGCACTCTCTTTGTGAAGGACATGCAGCTCGCACGGAGAATCCGAGGCATCCCGTATGAACTGTGATAACGCTGCCGTTTTATCTCTCAAGATTTGATGAAGAATGATCACGTGTAAATAGTTTTATATTAATGGAGAAAATCTATTGGGAAATACAAGTTTTACCATTGCATAAAAGATCCAGTTTGGAAGAGTAAACCGGCTTTAGCGCCCCCTCCTGACACTGGTTACAGTGGAGGTTTTTTCTTTGTTTTATCTGTTCATGGGAAAGTTGTTACAACCAATATGGCTGCCGCTGCAGTTTGCAGGGTGGTAGTGCAGTAGTTTTTCTGTCCAGCTATGTAATGGGTTATAGGGGTCCAGGATGTAGCACAGAAAATGACCACAAGGCGGCACTGCTGGACAAAACCGCTAACAAAGACGCTGGACACAACCGCTAATGAAACCTGATCTGGCCGACCTTCTAATTGTTCTGCTGAGTTTATGATCCGCTTCCTGTTTTTATTCTGTGAAGATTTGTTAATTTTTTCAAATAAAAAAAAAATGTATATTATAACTTTGATCTTCATCATTTTAGACTAATCTTCATAAGGGCTTGGATATGATCAATGACTCCAGCTTCGCTGTAGTTCAATACTCTTGCTCTGTCCCACCCCCATTCTTTACACTGCAGCTATGCTTGTTCAGAGTGTTTGCTGTGTGGGTGGGTGTGTGGGTTGGGTCCAGAATTATTTGGGCAGTGACACAATCTTCATGATTTGGGTTTTGCTGCCACCACATTGGATTTGAAATGAAACAACTGAGATGCAATTGAAGTTGAAACTTTCAGGTTTATTTCAAGGGGTTAAACAAAAATCTCCTGTGAAAAGTTTAGGAATTGCCACCATTTTTCTACACAACCTCCTCATTTCAGGTGATCAAAAGTGATTGGACAAATTAACATTACCATAAATGTTTTTTTTAATACTTTGTAGAGAATCCTTTGCAGGCAATGATGGCCTGAAGTCTGGAACCCATGGACATCACCAGACGCTGGGTTTCCTCCTTTTGTTTTTTTTGTTTTTTATATTTCAAATTTTTTATTTTCAAGAAAAGAAATGGGGATACAGAAAAAGAAAAGGGGGTGACATGGGTACAGAAAAAGCCCATGAGGGCCGATCATTTCAACCTATATTTCAACAACAATAAGTAAATATGCAATCAAAGTCCTCCCAACATAGTACCATCAATACACTACAAGCATTAGTATAGCAAGACAGGAATACCAGCATTACACCCTCATCCGCCCCTCCATCACCCACATCCCAGTCAATTCTTAGTAACGATTGATTCAAATAGGGAAGTAAACGAAGGGTAGAAGGACAAAAGGAAGGGGGGGGGGTATAGGGAAAATCTTAAGAGGGAGAAGGGGAGATGTTCTCCCCTCACTCCCCCCCCCCACAGCACATCACAGACCAGAGAGAACTCAAGAGCTCCCTGGTTCTCCACTAATCAGTTCACCCATGGCCCTCTTGTATCTGCCCGACTTGCAAAAGTCAAACCAATAGAAGCAGGTTTTCTGAAACTGTGTTGCTCGTTCGGGTGCGGAATGGAGCAACTCCTCCATTCTCCGAATTTCGTGATTGCGCTCCAGCCATTGTCTAGTCACAGGAGGCTCAGAGGATCTCCAACCCCCCGAGAATACAAGCCTTAGCTGCGTTCAGCAAATGTCTCACTAACATCTTCCTGTAGCGCCCCACAGGTATATCGTGGTGGTGCAGCAAAATCCATGCCGGATCATCTCCCAGCGAGATTCCTGTGATCTCCAGAATGATATCTTGAACCTCTGACCAATAGGTGCGAAGGTTCTCACAGCTCCAGAATATATGTAAAAGCGTTCCCTCTTCTCTGCCGCATCGCCAACATAAAGGAGAAACATCCGGGAACATTTTATGTAGCACATGTGGGACTCTGTACCAACGGAATAGTATTTTAAAACTGGTTTCCTGATAGGCGTTACTAATAGACGCCTTATGTGTGAGGAGCATGATCTTTTCTTTTTGCTCTTGTGTTAGAGTAATCTGAAGATCTCTTTCCCATTTCGTAATATATGGTGGGATGAAATCCTCAGCAGGAGTGAGCAGCACGCAGTAAAGACTGGACAGGGCCCGTCTCACATGCCCCGTTTGAGAACACATAGTTTCAAAGGAAGATAGAGCTCGGTCATAGGAAGCCGGTGTAGGTAGTCTTGACAAGTAATGAGTCAACTGTAACGCCTGCCATTGGGACGCGTCCGGGAGACCCTCTGGCTGGGAACGCTCTTCTCCACGCAGCCAGGGCCGCCATCAGGGGGGTATTAGGGGTACTGGTGTGAGGGGCCCGGCCAAACCTAACTGAAAGGGTGGCCGGGCAACTGCCGCGACATTCTTTTGGTAGGAAAAAACGGGCCCTTGCAATGGGGCCCGTTTTTTTCACCAAAAGAATGTCGTGAGCTGCTGCGGGCCCCCTCCCCATGGGGGGGCCGTCAAACCGCCCGCGCGCGACCGATCGCGCGCACAAGGAAACTCCCGCGCATGCGCAGTCACGAGCGCGCACCCACGAACGGCCGCACTCGAGACCGCCGGTGCGCGCACCCGCGAACGAAGTTCGCGCAGCCACGGTCACACATGGACAAAACTTACCTGGAGCCTGGCTGGAGGTGAAGGACTGGACGTCTGGACCGAAGACCTCGCCTGGAAGACATCGCCGGAAGAGGACTGGAGTGGGAGCAGCTCTTCTGACACGGTGAGTAAATTATCTGTTTATGTATGGCCCTGTTCACACAGTATTTTGCAGGCAAAAAAAAATCTGCCTCAAAATTCCTTAAAGAATTTTGAGGCAGATTTTGACTTGCCCACACTATCTTGCCGCGTTTTTTGCCCGCGGCGATTGAGGACAGCAAACAAAAAACGCAGCGAAAAATGAATTTTCTGCCTCCCATTGATTTCGATGGGAGGTCAGAGGCGGAACCACGGCAAGAAAGGACTTGCTGCTTTTTCTTTTTTCCGCGACTGGCTCCCATTGATTTCAGATTAAATCAATGGGAGGCGGTTTTGGAAGTTTTTTGGTGCTGATTCTGACGCAGTGTCCGAGTCAATATCAAGGCCCAAAAACTCTGTGAACTGGGCCTTATTGTTAGGGCTTATTCAGACGAACGTGTAATACGTCTGTGCAACGTGCGTGATTTTCACGCGCCTCGCACGGACCTATGTTAGTCTATGGGGCCGTGCAGACCGTCAGTGATTTTCACGCAGCGTGTGTCCGCTGCGTAAAACTCACGACATGTCCTATATTTGTGCGTGGTTGGCGCATCACGCACCCATTGAAGTCAATGGGAGCATGAAAATCACACCCAGCACTTCCACAGCAGTATAAACTATGAATGAAAACAGAAAAGCACCACGTGCTACAAACATACAAACAGAGTGTCATAATGATGGCGGCTGCGCAAAACTCACGCAGCCGCGCATCATACGCTGCTGACACACGGAGCTGTTATGGACCTTTTGCATGCGCAAAATGCCACGTTTTTTGCGCGTGCAAAAAGCACACGCTTGTGTGAATCCGGCCTTAGGGTAGGAACACACTAGGCATGAACACTGCGGATTTTATGCAACACATTTTATTGTGGAAACATTGAGATCAATGGTGACGGAAACATCGCTAATGGTTTCCGTTCGTCACCGTTCCGGCAGGTTTTCGGACGGAATCAATAGCGTAGTCGACTGCGCTAAGGGTGACGGAAGCTGTGCTGTCACTTTCACTTTCCGTTGCGGGGTTCACACGACGGAAACCTCAGACGGAACCCCGGAACGGAAGCGAACGGTGATGTGAACAGGCCCTAACACAAAAGTTTTGTATTTTTTTAAGCTGGTTCACAAAAAAAAAGAATTACAAATTCTACTGGACCAACTGCCTATTTAGAGACCGGCAGCAGCTCCAGGAGCGACATCATAAGGGTAGGAACACACTAGGCGGATATGCTGAGTAAAACTACACATGTTATCCGCCCCGGTAGCCGCAGGGAATTCCGACAGCAAAACCGCACCAAATAGTGGCGCAGGTTTCGTGAGGCTTGTCCGCTGCGGGAATCCTGCAGGGAAAAAAAAGTTTAGACTAGTCCTGGTGACGCATCTCTCTCTTCTGAACGTAGCCCCGCCTCCTGGGATGACGCTGTAGACCATGTGACCGCTGCAGCAGTCACATGGGATGAAACGTCATGACAGGAGGCCGGGCTGCGCTAAGAATAGAGGATCGTGTCACCAGGACTACGGCCGGGGCAAGTCTAAACTTTTTTATAAATTTAAAAAAGTGCCTTTTTTTTTCTCATGTGTGATTTTTGCGGCAGAACCGCAGCATTTCCGCAACAGAGGAGCGGCGATTCCACAGAATAAATTGACATGCTGCGGCTTAAAAAGCCAAAAGCCGCACTGCAGGTCCATTATTTTTGCAGCGTGTGGATGAGATTTGTTCAAACCTCATCCACTCTGCTGCGACTGTAATACGCTGCGGATTTTCCACAATAAAATGTGTTGCATAAAATCCGCATTGTTCATGCCTAGTGTGTTCCTACCCTAAGGCCGGATTTACACGAGCGTGTGCTTTTTCGTGCGCAAAAACGTGGCATTTTGCGCATGCAAAAGGTCCATAACAGCTCCGTGTGGCAGCAGCGTATGATGCGTGGCTGCGTGATTTTCGCGCAGCCGCCATCATTATGACACTCTGTATGTTTGTAGCACGTGGTTCTTTTCTGTTTTCAGTCATAGTTTATACTGCTGCGGAAGTGCTGGGCGTGATTTTCACGCACCCATTGACTTCAATGGGTGCGTGATGCGCGAACAATGCACAAATATAGGACATGTCGTGAGTTTTACGCAGCGGACACACGGACACACGCTGCATGAAACTCACTGACAGTCTGCACGGCCCCGTAGAGTTAGATAGGTCCGTGCGAGGCGCGTGAAAATCACGCACGTTGCACGGATGTATTACACGTTCGTCTGAATAAGCCCTAACAATAAGGCCCAGTTCAGAGTTTTTGGGCCTAGATATTGACTCGGACACTGCGTCAGAATCAGCACCAAACAACTTCCAAAACCGCCTCCCATTGATTTAATCTGAAATCAATGGGAGCCAGTCGCGGAAAAAAGAAAAAGCAGCACGTCCTTTATTGCCGCGGTTCCGCCTCTGACCTCCCATCGAAATCAATGGGAGGCAGAAAATGCATTTTTCCCTACGTTTTTTGTCTGCTGTCCTCAATCGCCACGGGCAAAAAACGCGGCAAGATAGTGTGGGCAGGTAAAAATCTGCCTCAAAATTCGGTGCGCGGTTCCAGGCGGTTGCAGGTGCGCATGCGCGGGAGTTTGCGTGTGCGCGCGATCGTTCGCATGGGCGGCAGTGTTTGACGGCCCCCATGACGACCCCCATGCTACCCAGGGCCGCTATCAGGGAGGGGTATTATGGGTACTGATGTGAGAGACCCGGCCAAACCTAATTGAAAGGGGGGCCCGCAGCTCACGACATTCTTTTGGTGAAAAAAACGGGCCCCATTGCAGGGGCCTGTTTTTTTTCTACCAAAGGCAAGTCGCGGCAGTTGCCGGGCCCCCCTTTCAATTAGGTTTGGCCGGACCTCTCACATCAGTACCCATAATACCCCCCCTGAAGGCGGCCTTGGGTAGCATGATATAGTGCTGGACGGAGTACCGTTAACAGGCGGTGCCACGGTAGGGGGGCCCAGAAAACTTAGCTGTAGGGGGCCCTGAAATTCCTGATGGCGACCCTGCACGCAGCCATGCATTGCCCCTATAAAAATGACTTAATCTAAAATGCCCCTGCTGTACCCATATCTTAAAGGTCTGATCTGACAGACCTGGTGTAATGATAGGGGTAGGGAAACGGACAAGTGAGCCCTAATCTACCCGCCACTCTGTCCCTGCCTACTTGCAACGACCCGCCCTAGGCGACGGGGTACAACTGGGCGGCGGTCCCTACGCTCAGTAAGTGCACAAGACAAACATACAAGGGAATATAAAGCAAAGGGAAAGGGGCAGTTGCCCACGGCAACACCGTGAGCAACAGAGTGGTGAACGAGCCAAGTCAAACCAGGAGAGCACGAGGTACAAAACGCAGAGCAGATGAGTCGTCAGAAAGCCAGGGTCAGAATGGAGCAGGATCAAATTGTTCGGAGCTGTAGCTGGGCCAGGAAACCACACGGAAAGAATCACAAGCAAGGAGGAACAGGAAAGGCAGGTATAAATAGACAGAGGGCTGGAGCTAGCTGAGTCTGGCCAGGCTGCGATAGGCTCTCCCACTCCTAAGCCTGCCAGCCTGAGTGGTGGAAGCTGGAGTCAGTCTCAGAGAGATAGACTCAGGTGAAGACTGATTACCTCTGGAAGTTAACCCCGAAGCTGTGCCTGGCAGATCCTTTACAGTACCCCCCACCCCCTTTTATGAGGGGCCACCGGACCCTTTCTAAGTGGACCTGGTTTACTGGGGAAACGAAGGTGGAACTTCCTGACCAATACCCCAGCGTGAACATCCCGGGCGGGTACCCAAGTCCTCTCCTCAGGCCCGTATCCTCTCCAATAGACCAGGTACTGGAGGGAGCCTTGGACCATCTTGCTGTCCACAATCTTGGCCACCTCGAATTCCACCCCCTCAGGGGTGAGAACGGGAACAGGAGGTTTCCTCGAGGGAGCTAAGGACGGGGAGCAGCGTTTAAGGAGGGAGGCATGAAACACGTCGTGTATACGAAAAGATGGGGGTAACTCCAGCCGGAAGGAGACAGGATTGAGGACTTCAATGACCTTATACGGCCCAATAAACCGGGGAGCAAACTTCTTGGACGGGACCTTAAGACGCAAGTTCCTAGATGATAACCACACCAGATCCCCGACCATAAACAAGGGGTTAGCAGAACGTTTTCTATCAGCCTGAGTTTTTTGTACGCTCTGGGACGCCTCTAGGTTCTTCTGAACCTGGGCCCAGACTGTGCACAGTTCCCGATGAACGACCTCTACCTCGGGATTGTTGGAACTACCAGGTGAAACTGAGGAGAACCGTGGATTAAACCCAAAATTACAGAAAAAGGGGGAGACCCCTGACGAGTTACTGACCCGGTTATTAAGGGAAAATTCAGCGAGGGGAATGAATGAGACCCAATCATATTGACAGTCAGAGATAAAACACCTTAAATATTGTTCTAGAGATTGATTAGTCCTCTCAGTTTGGCCATTGGTTTCAGGATGGAAAGCAGAGGAGAAGGACAGATCAATCTCCAACTTCTTACAGAAGGCTCTCCAAAACAAAGAAACAAATTGTACCCCTCTGTCCGAAACAATATTTACAGGGACCCCATGGAGACGCAGGATGTGTTTGACAAACAAGGTAGCTAACGACTTGGCGTTGGGTAGTTTCTTGAGGGGCACAAAGTGGCACATCTTACTGAAGCGGTCTACTACCACCCACACCACCGACTTGCCTTGGGATGGAGGCAAATCGGTGATAAAATCCATGGAGATATGTGTCCAAGGTATCTGGGGAATGGGCAACGAACGTAGTAAGCCCGCTGGTCGGGACCTGGGAGTCTTGGACCTAGCACAAACCTCACAAGCGGCGATGTAGGCCTTAACGTCTTTAGGCAACCCAGGCCACCAATAGTTTCTGGCAATGAGGTGTTTGGTGCCCAGGATGCCTGGATGACCAGATAGTGCGGAGTCATGATTTTCCCTAAGTACCCTTAGCCGGTATTGCAGGGGAACAAACAGCTTGTCCTCAGGAAGGTTCCCGGGAGCTGAACCTTGATCAGCTGCAATTTCAGAGACTAAATCAGAATCAATAGAATAAATGATTATACCGGGAGGCAAAATACAAGCAGGATCTTCCTCCGAAGGAGGGCTGGCCATGAAGCTACGCGACAGTGCATCGGCCTTAATATTTTTAGACCCAGCCCTATAGGTAACCAAAAAGTTGAATCTGGTAAAAAATAGCGGCCATCGAGCTTGTCTCGGGTTTAGCCTCCGGGCAGATTCTAGGAAAACCAGATTCTTGTGGTCGGTAAGGACCGTTACCTGGTGCCTAGCCCCCTCCAGGAAGTGGCGCCACTCTTCAAATGCCCATTTAATGGCTAAGAGTTCGCGGTTGCCAATATCATAGTTACTCTCAGTGGGCGAAAACTTCCTGGAGAAGTAGGCACAGGGGCGGAGATGGGTGAGGGACCTGGTACCCTGGGACAAGACAGCACCCACTCCCACCTCGGATGCGTCAACTTCCACGATAAATGGCTCCATTTGGTTGGGCTGAACCAGCACCGGGGCCGAGATAAAGCACTTCTTAAGGACCTCAAAAGCCTGGACAGCCTCTGGAGACCAGTGGAGGAGATCAGCACCTTTGCGAGTGAGGTCCGTAAGAGGCTTAGCGATGACCGAGAAGTTAGCAATGAATCTCCTGTAATAATTAGCGAACCCCAAAAAACACTGTAACGCCTTCAGGGAGGCAGGTTAGACCCATTGCGCCACAGCCTGAACCTTGGCGGGGTCCATGCGGAATTCATGAGGAGTGAGGATTTGACCCAAAAATGGTATCTCCTGTACCCCAAACACACATTTTTCGGTTTTTGCAAACAGTTTGTTTTCCCGAAGGACCTGGAGCACCTTCCTGACATGCTCAATGTGGGAGGGCCAGTCCTTGGAAAACACCAGTATGTCAACAAGGTACACTACAAGAAATATCCCCAGGTAATCTCTCAAAATCTCATTTATGAAATTCTGGAAGACCGCCGGCGCATTACACAACCCAAAGGGCATGACGAGGTATTCGAAATGACCTTCGGGCGTGTTAAACGCAGTCTTCCACTCATCCCCCTCTTTGATGCGGATAAGGTTATACGCCCCCCGTAGATAAAACTTAGAGAACCATTGGGCCCCCTGAACCTGATTAAAGAGATCAGGAATCAAAGGAAGGGGATACTGGTTCCTTACAGTGACCTTATTCAGGTTACGGTAGTCAATGCATGGCCTAAGACCACCATCCTTCTTCCCTACGAAGAAGAAGCCAGCACCTACCGGAGAAGTAGAGGGGCGAATGTAACCCTTGGCCAGGCATTCCTGGATATACTCTCTCATGGCTTCACGTTCGGGACAAGAAAGATTAAATATCCTACCCTTAGGAAGCTTAGCTCCTGGTACCAATTCGATAGCGCAATCGTATTCTCTATGAGGAGGTAACACTTCGGAGGCCTCCTTAGAGAAAACATCAGCGAAGTCCCGAACAAACTCAGGTAGCGTGTTCACCTCCTCAGGGGGAGAAATAGAATTAACAGAAAAACATGACGTCAAACATTCATTACCCCATTTGGTAAGCTCCCCAGTATTCCAGTCAAACGTGGGATTATGCAACTGCAACCAGGGAAGGCCTAAAACCAAATCGGACGATAATCCCTGCATCAACAGTACAGAGAACTGCTCCAAATGCATGGAGCCAACAAGGAGTTCAAAAACAGGGGTATGCTGTGTAAAATAACCATTAGCAAGAGGAGTGGAGTCGATACCCACTACCGGGACAGGTTTAGGCAAATCAATCAAAGGCATAGCAAGAGACATAACAAATTCCACAGACATGATATTAGCAGAGGACCCTGAATCCACGAAGGCGCTGCCGGTAGCAGACCTACCACCAAAAGAGACCTGAAAGGGAAGCAAGATCTTATTACGTTTCATATTTACGGGAAATACCTGTGCGCCCAAGTGACCTCCCCGATGATCACTTAGGCGCGGAAGTTCTCTGGCTGCATTCTTACGCTTAGGACAGTTGTTCACTTGATGCTTGTCATCCCCACAGTAGAAGCAGAGACTATTCTTCCTGCGGAAATCTCTACGTTGTTGGGGGGACACGAAGGCCCCGAGTTGCATAGGTACCTCTGAGTCTTCCGGGGAAGAACGAAGCGACGGAACCTCGGGAGGCATCATGGGGGAGTCGGAGGAGAAAACACATAAACGTTCGCGTTGTCGTTCCCTGAGACGTCGGTCAAGTCGTACCGCTAAAGCCATAACCTGGTCTAGGGAGTCAGAAGAGGGATAGCTAACTAGCAGGTCTTTCAGGGCATTCGACAGACCCAACCTAAACTGGCACCTTAAGGCAGGGTCATTCCACCGAGAAGCTACGCACCACTTCCTAAAGTCAGAACAATACTCCTCAACAGGTCTCTTACCCTGACGTAAGGTCACCAGCTGACTCTCGGCAAAGGCAGTCTTGTCAGTCTCATCATAAATGAGTCCGAGAGCAGAAAAGAAAAGATCAACGGAGGAAAGTTCAGGAGACAAGGAGAAGGCCCATTCTTGGGGCCCGTCCTGGAGCCGGGACATAATTATACCCACTCGCTGGCTCTCAGAACCTGAGGAGTGGGGCTTTAAGCGAAAGTAAAGCCTGCAACTCTCCCGAAAGGAGAGAAAAGCCCTCCGGTCCCCTGAGAACCGGTCGGGCAACTTGAGGTGGGGTTCAGGAGTTGAGGTGAGGGGAACTACCAAGGTAGCATCAGGCTGGTTGACCTTCTGAGCCAGGGCCTGGACCTGTAGGGAGAGACCCTGCATTTGCTGAGCCAGGGTCTCAAGGGGGTCCATAGTAGTGTCAGGGACCAGGGTAGACTAGGTATATGGGCTTGTGATTATGTAATGATAGGGGTAGGGAAACGGACAAGCGAGCCCTAATCTACCCGCCACTCTGTCCCTGCCTACTTGCAACGACCCGCCCTAGGCGACGGGGTACAACTGGGTGGCGGTCCCTACGCTCAGTAAGTGCACAAGACAAACATACAAGGGAATATAAAGCAAAGGGAAAGGGGCAGTTGCCCACGGCAACACCGTGAGCAACAGAGTGGTGAACGAGCCAAGTCAAACCAGGAGAGCACGAGGTACAAAACGCAGAGCAGAAGAGTCGTCAGAAAGCCAGGGTCAGAATGGAGCAGGATCAAATTGTTCGGAGCTGTAGCTGGGCCAGGAAACCACACGGAAAGAATCACAAGCAAGGAGGAACAGGAAAGGCAGGTATAAATAGACAGAGGGCGGGAGCTAGCTGAGTCTGGCCAGGCTGCGATAGGCTCTCCCACTCCTAAGCCTGCCAGCCTGAGTGGTGGAAGCTGGAGTCAGTCTCAGAGAGATAGACTCAGGTGAAGACTGATTACCTCTGGAAGTTAACCCCGAAGCTGTGCCTGGCAGATCCTTTACACCTGGGCCAAATTCCGGGTTACCCAAAACCGGAGTGAGGGGTGATAACTGTTGTGATATTCCCTCTCTACTCCGCACCTTTCTAAACACCTGTAAAGTTGGATATATGGTAGGATGATCACAAAATTATTTTTTTCTATATAATATTGCTTTTAGTATGTCATTAAAATAAATTTTATTTATTTGTGTTGTACTTTTTCTTTTTTTTCTTTCTTTTACTCTATTGGGGCTGCCATTTTTTTTTTATCTCTGTATGTGTCGATTAACGACGCATACAGAGATGGAATACGGCAGCTACAGGGCATAGGAGTCAATGAACGGGAGCCGTTCCATTGACTCTGCTCTCTGTCTCTGTACTGCGCAGACGCATGTCAGAGTCACACAGCAGAGCAGCTGTTTGCAGGGAGTTAGCAGGCGCCATACTGAAGACCAGCTGTACTGCAGGTAAGGTGTGTGTCTCTGTCTGTCCCACTCTCTATCTCACAGACCCCCGCTCTCGTGACCCCCGACGGGCCCCCCCCCCCATTGTATGAAGCACACATGATGCAACTGTACTGGGAAAGCCCTGAACGATAAATCTCTCTAGTTGTGCTGAGACTGTTTGGGGATGTGACTAATGAACCTCTCACACTCCAGTAGGAGGGGTAATGGTGGTCACCCAGCTTTCCCAGACCCCTGAACGATAAATCTCTCTAGTTGTGCTGAGACTGTTTGGGAATGTGACTAATGAACCTCTCAGTCTCAGCACAACTAGAGAGATTTATCGTTCAGGGGTCTGGGAAAGCTGGGTGACCACCATTACCCCTCCTACTGGAGTGTGAAAGGTTCATTAGTCACATCCCCAAACACACTCCAGTAGGAGGGGGTAATGGTGGTCACCCAGCTTTCCCAGACCCCCGAACGATAAATCTCTAGTTGTGCAAAATCAAGTGTAATCAAGCATTTTTTTTAATGTGCTTTTTGGCACGTAAAATGTGCAAAAAATACACGGCGTGTGAACCGGTCAACTGAAAAGTCATTCTCTTCACTTTCATCATTCTAAGGGTATGTTCACACGCAGTGTTTTCAGCTGAAAAATCGGAAGCAGGACGCCTGCAAGCGTCTGCCCATTGATTTCAATGGGAGATACGGCGTTCTGTTCCGACAGGGCGTTTTTTACGTGGTCGTTTTCCAAAACCGGCACGTAAAAAGACGCCCGCCAAAATGAAGTGTACATCACTTCTTGGGACGTTTTTGGAGCCGTTTTTAATTGACTTTATAGAAAAACAGCTCCAAAAACGGCCGTAAAAACGTGAGTTAGATAAAAAAATGGCTGAAAATCAGGAGCGGTTTTCCCTTTGTTTAGTAAGCGTGTGAACATACACTTAGCCTTTTGGTGTTTCCTATAACTTCTGCCAGATGCAGAATCACACCCAAAATGGCTGCCGGACACTGCTTAGCAATTTGAAGACACCTTTTCCTGGCTTGTGGGAGGGGGGGTGAGATTCCCTCCCACATTTACGGCAGCTGTGAGTCAGGTTACTTTGCCTTATTCACCTTGCTGTAATTCTGGGAAGTTCTCCCCCTGGTGGCCAACATAGGAAAACATGTCAAATTATTATTTAATTTTTAATACTTTCCACCATATGGAAGAAAAAAAAAATAAAGCAAAAAACTTAAAAAATATAATAGCAATAAGTAACAACACTTAAAAAAAAAAAGGTTTAATTCGCGACACATTCCCTTTAAGGCAGCAGAATAGGCTAGTAAAGCTCTGTATATTGGCACACACCTCACACTCCTTTACGGACCATAATTGCAGATAAAAATACTCATCCATTCATTTCTATTGCAAATGGACACCTCCTATATTTACAGGGCCACCTGATCGCATCCTGCAATATTGACACAGATTAAAGAGAACCTTTAATCTTTAAAGGGAAGGTGTCGCGCAAATTTTATTTTTTTTATATGTTATTGCTTTTAGTATGTTATTAAAATAAATTTTATTTATTTGTGTTTTTGTGTTGTACTTTTTTATTACTATTACTTTTACTTCACTTCACTATGTGGACTGCCATTTTATTTTCATCTCTGTATGTGTCGATTAACGACACATACAGAGATGGAATACGGCACATACATCCCCATAGAGAATGCGAACGGGAGCCGTTCCATTCACTATAGCGTACGCCGTCTGTGTGGGAACGGCACATGCGCCGCTCCCACACAGTCCAAAAGGAAGGTCTTCGGCCGAGCGACATCCGGCGCCATTTTCATGTGGACCGGAAGTCGCGGCCGGACAGTAAGATGACTACTTCCGGTCGCGGCTTCCGTCCATATGTTCAGAAGCAAGGACTAGGAGCGGATGGAGCGGCGGCGGCAGGAGCAGGTAAGTTATGTTTGTGTATGTTCGGGTTATACTGTATTTACCACTGTATCTAATCCTCCTACACTGTACATTCGCTCAAAAAATGGCGACACACAGTGTAGGAGGTTTGAACATTCAACCCCCTCCTTTCTCCTGGCACTAGCCAGGATAAAGGAGGGGGGATTGTTTGAGGACGCTAAAGCGAGTGTGTCTTCTCCAATTTTGCAGCATAAAGCAATGAGGTTGCTTTACCACATGCCAATGCTGCAATTTTGGGAATTGCTCCCTCTAGTGACCAGCACATGGAAATGTTATAAATTAGAATCTAATTTATAATATTTCCTGACTTGTGAAAAAATGTTAAAAAATTAGAACAATGTTTAATCATTTATATACTAACAGTTTAACTAAAAAAAAAACATTTTTCTAGCGACACATTCCCTTTAAGCTAAAGAAATGCAGCTCGAGCGCGTTGAGATCTGGTGACTCGGTCATTGCAGAATATTCCACTTTTTTGCCTTATATACTCCTGGGTTGCTTTCGCAGAATGTTTTGGGTCATTGTTCATCTGTCCTGTGAAGCAACGTCCAATCACCTGCTGCATGTGGTTGAATCTGAGCAGAAAGTAAATCCCTGAACACTTCAGAATTCATCCAGCCGCTTCTGTCTTCAGTCACATCATCAACAAACACTAGTGACCCAGTGCCAGGCAGCCATGCATGCCCATGCCACCACACTGCCCCCGCCATGCCACCACATTGCTACACATGCTATACATGTGTTACACAGGATGTGGTGTGCTTTGGATCATGAGCCGTTCCGAGCCTTCTCCATACTTTCTTCCTCCCATCATTCTGGTGCAGGTTGATCTTAGTTTCATGCTGTTCCAGAACTGGGCGGCTTCTTTACTTGTTGTTTGGTAAAGTCTAATCTGGCCTTTCTGAGGCTGATTAATGGTTTTCACCTTGTGAACCCTCTGTATTTGCTCTCATGAAGTCTTCTCTTTATGGTGGACTTAGATACTGATCCACCTACTTCCAGGAGAGTGTTCGTCACTTGGGTAGATGTTGTGAAGGGGTTTTCTTCACCATGGAAAGGATTCTGCGATCATCCACCACTCTTGTTTTACGTGGACGTCCAGGCCTTTTGGAGTTCCTGAGATCACCAGTGCGCTCTTTTTTTTTCTTTTTTTTTTTAACAATATACCAAACTGTTGATTTGGCCACTCCTGACATTTGTGCTTCTCTCTGATGGATTTCTTCATTTTTTTTCAGCCTAGCGATGGTCGGTTTCACTTGCATTGAGAGCTCCTTTCACCTCATGTTGTGGGTTCACAGCAACAGCTTCCAAATGCAAATCCCACACCTGGAATCAACTCCAGACCCTTTACCTGCTTAATTGGTGATGGAATAACGAGGGAATAGCCCATGCAGCCCATTAAATAGCCTATTGAGATAATTGTCCAATTACGTTTTGGTCCTTTGAAAAAGAGGCAGCTACATATTAAAGAGCTATAAGGGTATGTTCACACGGCCTATTTTGGGTATTTTTTCGGGCCGCATAACACATTGCCTTGTTGTGCCAATAAAGATTTTCTAGACCCGCTGTAAACCATTTTACCCGTAAGTCACAGGCTACAGCGGGGGTTCCCAACCAGTGGCTCATGAGCCACCTATTGCCTGCTGTATGGCTGACCATAGGAGTCCTTCGTAATGACCATGTGAATCGTCAATTTACATTGTTCCAGCAGAATGGGTGCTGGTCTCGGTGCAAGTCGCCTTAAAGAAGTGACCACATCTAATGCTTGGCGGACTGGTCGTCACTTTTTAGTGCCAGTGTCATTTTTATTATTTCTAGTTTTGGAAGTAAAGCAGTTTTAGTAATAAAATACCACAAAAAAACCCCGGACCCTCACATACCTTGACCCCAGAAGCTGAGACGATAGATGGGGCCGTATTTCTGGGCCAGGCGCATGAAATGTCGAGGAAGATCACTGCGCCCCAGATCCATCAGATTCCCGATGAAGGGCAGTGGTGCGGGACGCGGAGGGCGCTGGTTCTGGTCGAGTCCTGACAGGCGACACTTGGAGTGGGAACATCTTAAGTATAGAAAGAAGAGGACGATGAGGGCCGGCAGCAGCAGAGGGACCATAGTGAAGCTGAAGACTTAGGCCTCATGCACACGACCGTAGCCATGTGCACGGCCGTGAATTTCGGGTCGGCCGGCTGCGGACTGTCAGCCACGAGCCGCCCGCAAATTGCGGGACATGCACATGGCCGCGGCCATTATTTTCAATGAGCCCGGATCGCAGAAGACAGCCGTAATAAGACAGGTCCGTTCTTTCTGCGGTGCGGGCTCCCGGGCCATGCACAGACCGTAAAAACTACGGTCGTGTGCATTGCCCCAGAAAAATGAATGGGGCCGCAATTCTCCCGTGGATTTTCGGGGGAATTGCGGCCGCAAAAGCACGTTCGTGTAGATGGGGCCTTAGGAGATGCTGGGTGTATATGTAGAGACAGGCGTAACCTTGAGGACAGGAAATATACAGAGGGAGGCATGGAGATTGATAGGAGAGGAGGCAGCGGACACAGGGTGAGCACTCAGTGTGGAGAAGACACATTTTATGCACAGCCATAAATTGAGTGGAGTTCCCCTTTAATAACCTCACCAGGTGGCAAGGCCCTGGCATGCTGGGAGTCGTAGTTTCACAACCGCTGGAGAGTCTCCGCTCTAGAGGATCACAAGCTTCAGGCTGCACATGCCCAGTACAGTGGACTCCTCAGCCTGGGATCAATGCAAGTCCATATTACATTGGCGGCAAGATTTGGGGGCTCTGAACTCCTCTCTACAGCAATCTACAAATTATATCACATCGCCTACAGGTCCTGCGCACTACATTGCCCAGGTGCTGTGCGGTTTATCTATAGGGTGGATGGGGCCCTTTAAATGATGGAGTTTCTATTCACAGCCCAAGATCCTGTGACCGTGACCTTCCCCTGTGTTTTATCGCTTCATCTAATGATTGACAGGACTGTACTGACCTTGGGCGCAGACGGAGGGTGAGCGGAGAATAAGTCAAGGAGAGATGAATGATGGATAAGACAAGTGAAACGAGGCCTCCGTGTGTGTGTAATGTAATATGCAGTGTTTGTGTGTGTGTGTGTGTGTGTGTGTATACACATACACATACACACACACACATTATGCATACACATATATATATATATATATACATATATGTATATATATATATATATATATATATACAAACACACATATATATATACATATATACACACACATTATATATATATATTTATATATATATATATTACATACACACACACATATACAGTATATACACACATATACATATATAAGTATATATATATATATATATATATATATATATACACACACATACATATATATATACACAAATACACTACCGTTCGAAAGTTTAGGGTCACTTAGAAATTTCCTTATTTTTGAAAGAAAAGCACAGTTTTTTTCAATGAAGATAACATTAAATTAATCAGAAATACACTCTGTACATTGTTAATGTGGTAAATGACTATTCTAGCTGCAAACGTCTGGTTTTTAATGCAATATCTACATAGGTGTATAGAGGCCCATTTCCAGCAACCATCACTCCAGTGTTCTAATGGTATATTGTGTTTGCTAACTGTGTTAGAAGGCTAATGGATGATTAGAAAACACTTGAAAACCCTTGTGCAATTATGTTAGCACCGCTGTAAACAGTTTTTCTGTTTAGAGGAGCTATAAAACTGACCTTCCTTTGAGCTAGTTGAGAATCTGGAGCATTACATTTGTGGGTTTGATTAAACTCTGCAAATGGCTAGAAAAAGAGAGCTTTCATGCGAAACTCGACAGTCTATTCTTGTTCTTAGAAATGAAGGCTATTCCATGCGAGAAATTGCCAAGAAACTGAAGATGTCCTACAACGATGTGTACTACTCCCTTCAGAGGACAGCACAAACAGGCTCTAACCAGAGTAGAAAGAGAAGTGGGAGGCCCTGCTGCTCAACTGAGCAACAAGACAAGTACATTAGAGTCTCTAGTTTGAGAAATAGACGCCTCACAGGTCCTCAACTGGCAGCTTCATTAACCCCTTCCCGCTCCTGGACGTATTATTAGGTCATGGTAGCTGTATCGTTCGCGCTCCATGACCTAATAGTACGTCTCGGGAGTAACGGCCGTTTCGGCCGTCCACCCGACACATACAGGAGCTGTGACAGCTGATGTCTCGTACAGCAGCTGTCACAGCTCCTACAGCGGGAACCGATCGCTGTGTCCCCGCTGATTAACCCCTTAAAAGCCGCATTCAATAGAGATCGCGGCTTTTTAGGGGTTAAGCTGCCATCGCCGGCCTGCTACACGATAGCGGCCGGCGATGGTGACTATTTCAACCGGACACCAAACAATGGAGTCCGGTTATGCCATCGACGGAAGCCTAGTGGGTCCTGACAAAGTCAGGATCCACTTTGCTTGCTATCAGTGAGTAGCTGACAGCTCTAATACACTGCACTTCGCATGTAGTGCAGTGTATTAGAATTGCGATCAGGGCCTCCTGCCCTCAAGTCCCCTAGTGGGACAAAGTAATACAGTAAAAAAAAAAGTAAAAAAAAGATGTGTAAAAATAAGAAAATAGAAGTAAGTAAAAATCCCTCTTTTTACCTTATCAGTCCTTTATTATTAATAAAAATATATAAATAAACTATACATAATTGGTATCGCCGTGTCCGTAACGGCCTGAACTACAAAATTATTTCATTATTTATCCCGCACGGTGAACGCCGTAAAAGAAAATAATAATAAACCATACCAGAAACACAATTGTTTGGTCACTTCACCTCCCAAAAAATGGAATAAAAAGAGAGAAAAAAGTTGCATGTACCTAAAAATGTAACTTATCGAAACTACAGTACGTTACGCAAAAAATAAGTCCTCGTACGGCTTTATTGATGGAAAAATAAAAAATTTCTGGCTCTTAGAATAAGGTAACACAAAAAGTGAATGATTTTTTACAAAACGTATTTTATTGTGCAAACGCTATAAGACATAAAAAAAACTATAAACATATGGTATCGCCATAATCGTATCGCCCCGCAGAATAAAGTGAATATGTCATTTATAGCTCACGGTGAACGCTGTAAAAAAAATAGAATAAAAGAACAATAGTAGAATTGCTGTTTTTTAGTCACCACGCCACCTAAAAATAGAATAAAAACTGATCAAAAAGCCCAAGAAAACTACAATGAATTCCTCAAGGGGTCTAGTTTCCAAAATGGGGTCACTTTTGGGGGGTTTCCACTGTTTTGGCACCACAAGACCTCTTCAAACCGGACATGGTGCCTAATAAAAAAGATTCCACAAAATCCACTAGGTGCTCCTTTGCTTCGGAGGCCGGTGCTTCAGTCCATTACCGCACTAGGGCCATTTGTGGGATATTTCTCAAAACTGCAGAATCTGGGTATTAAGTATTGAGTTGCGTTTCTCTGATAAAACCTTTTGTGTTATAAAAAAAATGGTATAAAGAGGATTTTCTGACAAAAAAAAATTGTAAATTTCACCTCTACTTTGCTCTAAATTTCTGTGAAACACATAAAGGGTTCATAAACTTTCTAAATGCTGTTCTGAATACTTTGAGGGGTCTAGTTTCTAAAATGGGGTGTTTGATAGGGGTTTCTAATATATGGGCCCCTCAATGCAACTTCAAAACTGAACTGTAAACTAAAAAATAAATAAATTAGGCAATACTTCTCTTCTTATATTATACTGATAATGAGCCGTGCCCACCCCGAGATTACCCCAGTTTTGACTGTTTGTATAAACGGAGACCCCTATTAGACCGTTTCAGTGCCCGGTTTTCCCAAGCATACACCCCCAAGAACTGTATTTCTATTGATGAGTCCTTGGTACATTTTAAAGGGAGGGTTCAATTCCGCGAGTACCTGCCGGGTAAGAGGGCAAGGTATGGCGTGAAGATGTATAAGCTGTGCGAAAGTGCATCAGGGTATACCTACAGGTTTAGGATATATGAAGGGAAGGACACCAGTAGTCAGCCCCCAGAATGCTTACTGGGAGTTAATGCAAAAATTGTGTGGGATTTGGTGCACCCACTGCTGGACCAGGGTTACCACCTGTCCCTGGATTATTTTTATACCAGCGTCCCACTCTTCAACTGCCTCGCTTCCAGTCATGTGGCACTGCTAGAAGAAATCTGAGAGGCCTCCCTAAGACTCTGCTTGGGCAAACACTCAGAAGGGGTGAGAGCAGGGAACATTCTAGCAGCAACATATTGTGTGTCAAGTACAAGGACAAGAGAGATGTCCTTGTATTGACAACAATACATGGCCACACCAGTACCCATGTACCAGTACGAGGTACCAGTACAGAGACCCCCAAACCAGACTGCATCCTGGATTACAATAGGTACATGGGAGGGTTGGACTTGTCAGATCAAGTCCTGAAGCCCTACAGCGCCATGCTATATGTAAAAGAAGTTGGCCGTGCACATCATACCGATGGATTTGTACTGTGGATAGGCCATCAATGTTTAGGGGCTGCACAACCCCTTTAAGCCTACGATTTAGCAGGCTTAGAGGGCCCATGAGACAGGATCACAGATTGTGTGATCCTGTCTGCTGGGCCCTGTATGGGCAGCCAATCACATGGTAGGCTTAGATACATGGCCCATGTGTGATCCTGTCTGCTGGGCCCTGTATCTAAGCCAATCACATGGTAGGCTTAGATACATGGCCCATGCGTGATCCTGTCTGCAGACCTGTATCTAAGCCAATCACATGGTAGGCTTAGATACATGGCCCATGTGTGATCCTGTCTGATGGGCCCTGTATATAAGCCTACCACACTGTAGGTTTAGATACATGGCCCATGCGTGATCCTGTCTGCTGGGCCCTGTATCTAAGCCAATCACATGGTAGGCTTAGATACATGGCCCATGTGTGATCCTGTCTGATGGGCCCTGTATATAAGCCTACCACACTGTAGGTTTAGATACAGGGTCCAGCAGACAGTAATCTTATACTGTATAAGATTACTGTCTGCTGGACCCTGTATCTAAGCCTACCTTGTGGTAGGCTTAGATACAGGGTCCCACAGACAGTATCACACATGGGTCCTGTATCTAAGCCTAACACATGTGTTACTAATCGTGTTTTTTTGTGTGTTTTCTTACAGGTTTGGTCATTGGACTACGTCGGATTCCAGGACTACTTCGATGACGGCTTTTTTTTTTATTATCAATAAAATGGTTAATGAGGGTTGTGTGTGTTTTTTTTTTATTTCAATAAAATATTTTTTCTATGTCTTTGATTTTTTTTAAACTATATTACTACCGCCTTAGTAATGGCCGCCGGCTGATTGACAGCATCCATTGCTAAGGCGGGGCTTAGTGTTAGCCGGTGCAAAGGCTAACATTAACCCCCATTATTACCCCGGTACCCACCGCCACCAGGGGTGCTGGGAAGAGCCGGGTACGATCCAGTACCTGACCATCTGTAGTGATGGTCGGTTACTGGGGCGGCCGCAGGCTGGTAGTATCAGGAGGGGAAAGCCCAAAAACAGTGGCCCTTCCCACCCTGGTAATGCTAGCCTGCTGCTGCTTTATTGTATCTGGCTGGTTATGAAAAATGGGGGGGACCCCACGTCATTTAAAAAAATAAAATAAAAAATAATTGGAAAGACTGATGTCGGGTCCCCCCCCAATTTTCATAACCAGCCAGATACAACACAGCAGCAGCAGGCAGCATTACCAGGGTGGTAGGTGGCACTGTTTTTGGCCTTCCCCAGCCTAAGGCTGGGTTCACACGACCATGTTACGTCCGTAATGTACGGAACGTATTTCGGCCGGAAGACCCGGACCGAACACACTGCAGGGGGCCGGGCTCCTAGCATCATAGTGATGTACGACGCTAGGAGTCCCTGCCGCTGCGTGGAACTACTGTCCCGTACTGTAATCATGATTAAAGTACGAGACAGTTGTCCTGCAGCGAGGCAGGGACTCCTAGCGTCGTACATCACTATGATGCTAGGAGCCCGGCCCCCTGCAGTGTGTTCAGTCCGGGTCTTCCGGCCGAAATACGTTCCTTACATTACAGACGTAACATGGTCGTGTGAACCCAGCCTAATACTACCAGCCTGCGGCCGGCCCGGTGCCTGACCGTCACTGCAGATGGTCGGGTACTGGTTCGTACCCGACTCTTCCGAGTACCGCTGGTGGCGGTGAGTACCGGGGTAATAATGGGGGGTTAGTTTTGGCCTCTGCACCTGCTAACATTAAGCCCCGCCTTAGTAATGGAGGTTGTCAATCAGCCAGCGGCCGTTACTAAGGCGGTGACAATAAAGTTTAAAAAGATACAAGCACATAGAAAAAATATTTTATTGAAATAAAAAAACACAACCCTCATTAACCATTTTATTGAGAATAAAAAAACGCCGTCATTGAAGTCCTCGTATCCGAAGTCCAACAACCGAACCTGTAAAAAAACACAAACGCACAAAAATAATCAGTAACACATAAAGAAGCAAAATTATTATTCTTACCTTTCCTGGGTCCAACGCTGGAGCCGCAATGTCAGCGAGCTGAGCCTTGTATCTAATCCTATCATGTGTGATACTGTCTGCTGAGCCGCTGTATCTAATCCTATCATGTGTGATACTGCCTTCCGAGCCACTGTATCTAATCCGATCATGTGTGATACTGTCTGCTGGGCCCTATATCTAATCCGATCATGTGTGATACTGTCTGCTGGGCCCTATATCTAATCTAATCATGTGTGATACTGTCTGCTCAGCCACTGTATCTAATCCTATCATGTGTGATACTGTCTGCTGAGCCACTGTATCTAATCCTATCATGTGTGGTACTGTCTGCTGAGCCACTGTATCTAATCCTATCATGTGTGATACTGTCTGCTGAGTCATTGTATCTAATCCTATCATGTGTGATACTGTCTGCTCAGCCACTGTATCTAATCCTATCATGTGTGATACTGTCTGCTCAGCCACTGTATCTAATCCTATCATGTGTGATACTGTCTGCTCAGCCAATGTATCTAATCCTATCCATAGTTTATAGGGTCGTAGTGCTATAGATATGCTGTCTCCTATACACACATTTTTTGGGGGGCGGACACATATGTATTGGGGCTATTTCCCCTGACATTTTAAGCCCTGAGGGTATGTTCATACGGCAGCGTCCGTTACGGCTGAAATTACGGTGCTGTTTTCAGGAGAAAACAGCACCGTAATTTCAGCCGTAATAGCATGTGCAGGCGTCTTTCGCTGCGTCCATTACGGACGTAATTGGAGCTGTTTTTCCATGGAGTCCATGGAAAACGGCTCCATTTACGTCTGAAGAAGTGACAGGCACTTCTTTGATGCGGGCGTCTTTTTTACGCGCCGCCTTTTGACAGCGGCGCGTAAAAAAAATGACCGTTGGCACAGAACATTGTAAGACCCATTCAAATGAATGGGCAGATGTTTGCCAACGCTTTGGAGCATTATTTTCAGACGTAATTCAATGCTAAAACGCCCGAATTACGTCCGTAAATAGGGTGTGTGAACCCAGCCTTAGTGATGCCCCGGCTGCTAGTGCTGCATTGTTGGGTCACTTAGGAGAGTTTGCGGGGGGGGGCTCAATAAGAACTTTTGCATCGGGGCCCATGAGCCTTTAGCTACGCCCCTGCACAGAAGAACATTTGTGAGACGCAGAACAACTGAAAAGATGCTGGAAGAGTGCCTGACGCCATCTGTCAAGCATGGTGGAGGTAATGTGATGGTCTGGGGTCTGATGGTCAAACCCGACATGGAGGAGAGAGCGTAATAACTTCATGTAGGTAGCCATATATTCCTCATAAGACGTGAAGTACAGTGAAAGTGAAGCCCCTCATGGAGCCCCTCTAAGTAGTTTATAGGGGAAATATATTGTAAGCTTGTCCCTAATATATATCCAGAACTCAAATCACCGCCAGCATCGTCCGCAGGATCCAGGCCGTGAATGGAGGGAAGTGAAAACTGCTGTGATGGCCGGTCACACTTTATGGCAGCCCCTATGCTCTCTCCATTCACAGAATACAGGGGGCCATAAATTTGGGCATCAATGTGAAATGTAATATCCCTGCAGCTGCGGAGCCCAAAAAAGCCGCCCTCTTCTATCAAGATGTTATCCTTCTTTTCTGTCATTTCTTAGTGACAACTAATATGGCCACCAGGAACTGCCGCCCAGCTTTCCCAGGCTCCTGAATGGCAACATTACCTCATTATCCGTCATGTCACTGTATAACGGGGTGATTTGGCCATACACCACAGATTATACAACAATAGTGGCTGCTGTTGGTCATCTGCGGCACTTTCATACCTGCCAAATAATGAGCTCAATTCATTTTTAGTAGATCATTATTGCGCAAAGGAGGGGGTTTGCCTGAAATATTGATCAAGTGGCCTTATAGGTCGATTCACACAATGCAGTCAAATTGTGGTTTATTGCTTTGTGGCAGTGAGCTGCGATATGACGCACTGTGTGAATAGACTCATATACTGTGAATAGACTCATTCACTATGCAGACAGTAAGATTTAATTTGACTCCCACATTCTCTCAGCTGGAGGACGCTAAGCAACTAGTCACGGACTCCATAACGGCGGGCATCATCTGTGACCTTGGCTCCGGCAGTGGCGTGGATCTTTGTGTCATTACACGTGGAGGGGCACAGGTATTAAGGGGTTACACCGAAATGGAGGCCAAGGGAAAAAGGTAAAATAATATAAGAGGCCATATACATATATAGGGTACCCCGATATCAATGCTACCTCGCTGACAATGTAATGTTGATGGCGGCAGTGTCCCCTGAAATCTCTTGTGGGGGAGAACAAGGATCGTCCATAATGGAGGGTTTATGTTTTAATCACTGTATAATGAAAAGTTCTGCAACTTTCTAATATACTATCAGCTCTAACTCCTCACCCAGTTCAAGATTTCTGCTTGCTTGCAGTGAATGGAAATATTAATTGTTTACATCCAGAAAATGAAAATCCGTTCTGACCTAACTCTGCTAGGGTCTATTCACATGGTGCAGTCAAATCGCGGTTTATATTTGTGATTACCATAACAATTTCATGGCAATGCACCACAACTTGATCACACCGTCTGACTGTGACAAGCAACGCACATTTTCAGCTTGACATAATGGGTTGCAACTATGCATGCTCCATTCACTGATAGCAAGCAGATATCTTGGAAATGATGAGAATTGAAGTACAAAGCACATTAGAAAGCTGCAGAACTTACATAAAACCCTGCAGTGCGTACATAGAATCAGCCCCTACGGCTGCTATGGTGCCCATGGGTCGGGGGCTCAGGTTAGCTCTACACTTATGATTGGTGTGGTGTCAGCTCCCAATGGGGGGGTCTTCTGCTGGATCTTCAGAGCCAACCGCAGGATCTTCTGGTGGGCCAGTACGACCCTGGGTGTGAATATACTCTGAGCCATAATGTGAACATGTCCTGCCCCGTCCCCTATACATGCCCCCGCTGCGGACACTCCATCAGATGGTACCAATGTCGCACGGTCTACGTATAATCCTTCTCCCTACTCTCATCCCAGGTTCGCTTCTTATCGTTACCTGCGGGGCACCACCGCCGTCCTGAGCGAAACCGTAACTCGCTGCGATCTGGTGGAAGAAACCGTTCAACGAATGGACACGGAATAACCGGATCTGAGAGGGGAGGGGGCACGATGTACCAATATGATCCGCTTCATTATTACTAATAGTCGTGGGTTCAACCCGTACACGACAAAACCTGATTCTGCCGCCAAATCGCTTCACAATAGAGACAAGACGATACTGCGCTGCCTGCTGGACTGTTCTCTATCCATACGCCTATAATCAATATATTACATAATCTTGTTCTCTGCGGGGCCGGCCTCATATATGGGATTCGGATTCCCATCATTCACACAAGGATTTAATATGTGGGAACTTTCATATAATAAAAAATAAAACTACAACAACCAGGTCATGTGACGTCTGTATAAAAATAAAGATGAGTCAGGTCGCGCGGCGCACGTGATGTAAATACACTGAAATTCCCTTAATCCGGCTTCCGATCATCCAGAAAATCTGATAATTCAGCACTTGTTTCCAGAACAGTCTTGTATATTCACAAGACGCCTCAGGGACGCAGCAATGTTACATGACTCTGTAGTGCACAACGTACGGAAAATTCCTTTAATCTGGCATCAATGGGACTTTATAGGTGCTCGATTATCAGACGACACACAAAGGTATATGAAACTGACTTGTAAGCAGTCATAACTTGAAGCTCCCAATGTAAATCTGTATCAGGGACCCCCAATTATCATGTCCATGTATAGTACTGGAGTCCTCTAATGCGACATGTCGGCCCCCCACTCCTCAGGGCCCAGCTTCACCCTTTCCATTATTTCAGAACAACATTTCCTTAGAGGAATTTCTTCATTGGTTCCACATTATACAGATTTGTGCTGGAAACAAGAGCCAGATCATCAGACTTTCTGGATTATCAAATGCCGGATTAAATTACATTGGATTTTAGTGAGTGAAAAGTCGACTAGCAAACACTATGGGCAATACATCTTCTTACACTGATCCCAGATCTCCAACATATTCTAAAGACACTTAAAGAGGCTCTGTCACCACATTATAAGTGGCCTATCTTGTACATGATGTGATCCGCGCTGTAATGTAGATTACAGCAGTGTTTTTTTATTTAGAAAAACGATTATTTTTGACGGAGTGATGACCTATTTTAGATTTATGCTAATGAGTTTCTTAATAGACAACTGGGCGTGTTTTCCATTTTAGCCAAGTGGGCGTTGTGGAGAGAAGTGTATGACGCTGACCAATCAGCGCCATACACTTCTCTCCATTAATTTACTCTGCACATAGTGATCTTACTAGATCACTATGTGCAGCCACATACACACACATTAACGTTACTGAAGTGTCTTGAGAGCTAATAGACATCACCTCCAGCCAGGACGTGATGTCTATTCAGAATCCTGACACTTTGCTAATGTTTGTGGGGGATTTACAGCACAGCACAACGAGATCTCGCTGTAAATGACAGCCCAGCGTGATCTCGATAAACTGTGTTGTAAGTCAAACTCAAACGTTACTGAAGTGTCGGGATTGTGAATAGACATCACGTCCTGGCTGGTAGTGATGTCTATTCACTGTCGGTAACATGTAATGACGGGGTAAGGAAACAGACAAGTGAGCCCTAATCTACCCGCCACTCAGTCCCTGCCTACTTGCAACGACCCGCCCTAGGCGACGGGGTACAACTGGGCGACGGTCCCTACGCTCAATAAGTGCCCAACAGACAAACAGACAAGGGTACACAGAAGCAAGGGAAAAGGGGCAGTTGCCCACGGCAACACCGCGAGCAACAAGAGTGGTGAACAAGCCGAGTCAAACCAGGAGTGTACGAGGTACCAAACCAGGAGTGTACGAGGTACCAAATGCAGAGCAGGAGAGTAGTCAGTAAGCCAGGGTCGATATAAAGCAGGGTCAAATGGATAAAGAAGCTGCAGCAGGGCCAGGAAACAAAACAAGAATCACAAGCAAGGAGGAACAGGAAAGGCAGGTATAAATAGACAGAGGGCGGGAGCTAGCTCCGTCTGGCCATGCTATGATAGGCTCTCCCACTCCTAAGCCTGCCATCCTGAGTGGTGCAAGATGGAGTCAGTCTCACAGACATAGAAGCAGGTGCAGGCTGATTACCTATGGGCGTGGGTACAGACGCTGTGCCTGGCAGATCCTTAACATAACATTAGTGTGTGTATGTGTCTGCACATAGAGATCTAGTAAGATCAAGATGTGCTGTGTAAATGAATGGAGAGAAGTGTATGACGCTGATTGGTCACTGATTGGTCAGCGTCATACACTTCTCTCCACAACGCCCACTTGGTCATATAGTAAAACACACCCAGTTGTCCATTGAGAAACTCATTAGCATAAAGCTAAAATAGGTCATAACTCTGTCAAAAATGATTGTTTTTCTAAATAAAAAACTGCTGCAATCTACATTACAGCGCCGATCACATCATGTACAAGATAGACCACTTATAATGTGGTGACAGAGCCTCTTTAAAGGAATAGTCCACCAAGGCTCTCTTTTTAGCTGAAAACGTTTCACACGCCCCTTTCTGAGTGACCAGCAAAGTCCCTGAATAACAGACGCCCTTTTATACAGTATAGCAGTCACTAATCCCCTTAAAGGGGCAGTCCACTATTAGCAAATAAATCTTATCCCTTGTATAGTCATTTCTCCATACAGTGGCATAACTGTAGGGGTCGCAGCGGTCGCAATTGCCCGCGGCCCCCCGCACGTCTATAAAATGTTACTATAGTACCTCCTGGGGCCTATGAAATAAACTACACGGGCCCCTGTTACTATAGTAACTGACAATATACTTATCCTCCTCGTTCCGTGCGCAGGGGAGATCCTGGCGTCTCTTCACGTCATGATGTCGCATCGCTGTGCGCAAAATCCCGACTCTGGATGGAGTCAGGACCTCCGCTGCGGTCGGAGCTGAAGAGGAGGGTAAGTATAATATTATTGCCTGCTGGGGCCCGGGTTGTCCAGTCCCTAAAAATGTATGGCCTATCCCCAGGATAGGCTATCAATAGCTGGTGGGTCGGGGTCCGCCTGCCGGGACTCACGCCAATTAGCTGTTTTGAAGGGGGTGCAGCGCTCTCACTGCGGTGTGACGGCGATTCAGAAGTGACGGGAATGAAGGGGAAGCAGCGCTTTCACTATCTCTGCACCCCTTCCAATACAGCTGATTGGCGGAGGTCCCGGCAGGCGGACGCCATCTGTAGTGATGGCCGGCACCGGGGCGGCCGCAGGCTGGTAAAGTACAAAAACAGTGGCCCTTGCCACCCTGGTAATGCTCGGCTGCTGCTCTGTTGTATCTGGCTGGCTATAAAAATGTGGGGGGGAGGGGCCCACGTCGATCTAAAAAAATAAAATAAATAATAATTGGAAAAATCGATGTGGGGTTCCCCCATTTTTCATAACTGTTTCCCCCCCAGCTACGCCCCTGCCCAATATTCCAAAACATCTTCTCCATTTAATTCAAGGACAACTCTGATAAGACGGGCAGGAACTCCTGCCACCCTAAGCACCCCGGTGGCGAACGCCAGCGAGCAGCAGCTTTAGGTTGTCTAAATTGTTCTGTACAATAAAGTTTATTGGATAAAGAAAAAATGGCCAGCAGCTATTGGCCATCTATAGGTTCCGCCCCGTTTCCTAAGTAACAGCAGAGAGCGGACTGGACGTGGTCGGATGTTTAGATTCAAAGCGAGGAAAAAACGTGAGACCAAGCGGCCGCGGACAGCGACACCTGCAGGACCGGCGTGAGGTATTACCCGAGAGGAGAGGCGGTTTTCTCGTGTGTCGTGTGCTCCGCTGACAGGACGCACTCTTTCCGGTAATGACGTTCAGTAGTGGTCTGCTGCTATGTGGTACTATAACGCCCAGCATGTCTCTAGTCGCAGGTTGTTTATTCAGCAGTCTCTTCGCTATGGCCGACTATTAGCGGGTGCGCTCACTGCATACATGTGCGTACAGCTCCATTAACCCCTTAGTGACCAACAATACGCCTTTTTAACTTGCATTCTGCGGGGCGATACGATTATGGCGATACCATATGTTTATAGTTTTTTTATGTCTTATAGCGTTTGCACAATAAAATACGTTTTGTAAAAAATCATTCACTTTTTGTGTTACCTTATTCTAAGAGCCAGATCTTTTTTATTTTTCCATCAATAAAGCCGTACGAGGACTTATTTTTTGCGTAACGAACTGTAGTTTCGATAATTTAAATTTTTAGGTACATGCGACTTTTTTCTCTCTTTTTATTCCATTTTTTGGGAGGTGAAGTGACCAAACAATTGTTTTTCTGGTATGGTTTATTATTATTTTCTTTTACGGCGTTCACCGTGCGGGATAAATAATGAAATAATTTTGTAGTTCAGGCCGTTACGGACACGGCGATACCAATTATGTATAGTTTATTTATATATTTTTATTAATAATAAAGGACTGATAAGGTAAAAAGAGGGATTTTTACTTACTTTTATTTTCTTATTTTTACACATCTTTTTTTTACTTTTTTTTTTACTGTATTACTTTGTCCCACTAGGGGACTTGAGGGCAGGAGGCCCTGATCGCAATTCTAATACACTGCACTACATGCATAGTGCAGTGTATTAGAGCTGTCAGCTACTCGCTGATAGCAAGCAAAGTGGATCCTGACTTTGTCAGGACCCACTAGGCTTCCGTCGATGGCATAACCGGACTCCATTGTTTGGTGTCCGGTTGCCATAGTCACCATCGCCGGCCGCTATCGTGTAGCAGGCCGGCGATGGCAGCTTAACCCCTAAAAAGCCGCGATCTCTATTGAATGCGGCTTTTAAGGGGTTAATCAGCGGGGACACAGCGATCGGTCCCCGCTGTAGGAGCTGTTACAGCTGCTGTACGAGACATCAGCTGTCACAGCTCCTGTATGTGTCGGGTGGACGGCCGAAACGGCCGTTACTCCCGAGACGTACTATTAGGTCATGGAGCGCGAACGATACAGCTACCATGACCTAATAATACGTCCAGGAGCGGGAAGGGGTTAATGAAGCTGCCAGTTGAGGACCTGTGAGGCGTCTATTTCTCAAACTAGAGACTCTAATGTACTTGTCTTGTTGCTCAGTTGAGCAGCGGGGCCTCCCACTTCTCTTTCTACTCTGGTTAGAGCCTGTTTGTGCTGTCCTCTGAAGGAAGTAGTACACACCGTTGTAGGACATCTTCAGTTTCTTGGCAATTTCTCGCATGGAATAGCCTTCATTTCTAAGATCAAGAATAGACTGTCGAGTTTCGCATGAAAGCTCTCTTTTTCTAGCCATTTGCAGAGTTTAATCGAACCCACAAATGTAATGCTCCAGATTCTCAACTAGCTCAAAGGAAGGTCAGTTTTATAGCTCCTCTAAACAGCAAAACTGTTTACAGCAGTGCTAACATAATTGCACAAGGGTTTTCAAGTGTTTTCTAATCATCCATTAGCCTTCTAACACAGTTAGCAAACACAATGTACCATTAGAACACTGGAGTGATGGTTGCTGGAAATGGGCCTCTATACACCTATGTAGATATTGCATTAAAAACCAGACATTTGCCGCTAGAATAGTCATTTACCACATTAACAATGTATAGAGTGTATTTCTGATTAATTTAATGTTATCTTCATTGAAAAAACTGTGCTTTTCTTTCAAAAATAAGGACATTTCTAAGTGACCCTAAACGTTTGAACGGTAGCGTATATGTGTGTATGTGTATATATATATACACACACATGTGTGTTATATATATATATATATATATATATATATATATAATGTGTGTGTGTGTGTGTGTGTGTGTGTGTGTATGTATATATATGTTTGTATATGTGTGTGTGTGTGTGTGTGTGTGTGTGTGTGTGTGTGTGTGTGTGTGATATATATATATATATATATATATAATGTGTGTGTATATGTATATATATGTGTTTGTATATATGTGTGTGTGTGTATATATACACACACATACACACACTGCATATTATATTACACACACTGAGGCCTCGTTTCATTTGTCTTATCCATCATTCATCTCCCCTTGACTTATTCTCCGCTCACCCTCCGTCTGCGTCCAAGGTCAGTACAGTCCTGTCATTCATTAGAACGTAAAGAGGTTGTGGAAAAAGGGAGGATCCCGTGAGGCACTGCTGCGTGGCTGTTGAAGGAACTCAGCGATGGTAGACAAAATGATATAAATAAATATATGTTTATTGAAAAACATTAATAATAATGGCTACGCGTTTCAACGCTGTACTAGCGTCTTCCTCAGGCCGTTAAAATGACATACAAAAGAGGTTGCTTATATATCAACGGAAATCTAAACACACAGGAAGGAAAAAAAAAAGGGGTCAAAAGGGGAAAGGTCAAAGAATGATTGTGACGTCATAAACAATTCTAAACAATTTTCCGATATAGATGTTATTTATGACGTCACAATTTTACCTATACTGTAAAAAACAAACGCAGGCTGGGAGGGCAAAAACATTTAATTTTAAGAAAGCCAATTTCCCCAGGATGAGGGCTGCAATTCAGGATATAGACTGGGAAGAACTAATGTCAAATAATGGAACAAATGATAAATGGGAGATTTTCAAATCTACTTTGAGTTATTATAGTGCAAAATTTATGGATGAATGTAGAGATGGTCCAAGCTAAATTAAATAAAATAAATGTGCACAAGGCCCCGGGACCAGATGGGTTACACCCTAGAATTCTTAAAGAGCTTAGTTCAGTTATTTCTGTCCCCCTTTTCATAATATTCAGAGAATCTCTAGTGACTGGTATAGTGCCAAGGGACTGGCGCAGGGCAAATGTGGTGCCTATTTTCAAAAAGGGCTCTAGGTCTTCCCCGGGTAATTATAGACCAGTAAGCTTAACATCCATCGTGGGGAAAATGTTTGAGGGGCTATTGAGGGACTATATACAGGATTATGTGACAATAAATAGCATTATAAGTGACAGCCAGCACGGTTTTACTAAGGACAGAAGTTGTCAAACTAACCTAATCTGTTTTTATGAAGAGGTGAGCAGAAGTCTAGACAGAGGGGCCGCTGTGGATTTAGTGTTTTTGGACTTTGCAAAGGCATTTGACACTGTCCCCCATAGACGCCTAATGGGTAAATTAAGGACTATAGGTTTAGAAAATATAGTTTGTAATTGGATTGAGAATTGGCTCAAGGACCGTATCCAGAGAGTTGTGGTCAATGATTCCTTCTCTGAATGGTCACCGGTTATAAGTGGTGTACCCCAGGGTTCAGTGCTGGGACCACTATTATTCAACATATTTATTAATGATATAGAGGAAGGGATTAATAGCACTATTTCTATTTTTGCAGATGACACCAAGCTATGTAATATAGTTCAGACTATGGAAGATGTTCATGAATTACAGGCAGATTTAAACAAACTAAGTGTTTGGGCGTCCACTTGGCAGATGAAGTTTAATGTAGATAAATGTAAAGTTATGCATCTGGGTACCAACAACCTGCATGCATCATATGTCCTAGGGGGCGCTACACTGGCGGATTCACTTGTTGAGAAGGATCTGGGTGTACTTGTAAATCATAAACTCAATAACAGCATGCAGTGTCAATCAGCTGCTTTAAAGGCCAGCAGGATATTGTCGTGTATTAAAAGAGGCATGGACTCACGGGACAGGGATGTAATAATGCCACTTTACAAAGCATTAGTGAGGCCTCATCTAGAATATGCAGTTCAGTTCTGGGCTCCAGTTCATAGAAAGGATGCCCTGGAGTTGGAAAAAATACAAAGAAGAGCAACGAAGCTAATAAGGGGCATGGAGAATTTAAGTTATGAGGAAAGATTGAAAGAATTAAACCTATTTAGCCTTGAAAAAAGACGACTAAGGGGGGACATGATTAACTTATATAAATATATTAATGGCACATACAAAAAATATGGTGAAATCCTGTTCCTTGTAAAACCCCCTCAAAAAACAAGGGGGCACTCCCTCCGTCTGGAGAAAAAAAGGTTCAAGCTGCAGAGGCGACAAGGCTTCTTTACAGTAAGAACGGTGAATTTATGGAATAGCCTACCGCAGGAGCTGGTCACAGCAGGGACAGTAGATGGCTTTAAAAAAGGGTTAGATAATTTCCTAGAACAAAAAAATATTAGCTCCTATGTGTAGAAATTTTTCCTTCCCTTTTCCCTTCCCTTGGTTGAACTTGATGGACATGTGTCTTTTTTCAGCCGTACTAACTATGTGACTATGTAACCTGTGGACTTTTTCATTGCCTTTTCCAAGCACTATCGTGGTGAGCATAATAGACCACGTTCAATATTCTATTTAAACCCCATTGACCTGCACTATGTGGCGCCGTGCTTTTTGCTTTTCTGGTCATTCATTAGATGAAGCGATAAAAGATAGGGAAAGGTAACCTATTTTCAGACGTAAACAAGGCGTATAATGCCTCGTTTTACGTCTGAAAATAGGGCTACAATACGTCGGCAAACATCTGCCCATTCATTTTAATGGGTTTGCCGACGTGCTGTGCCGACGACCTGTCATTTACGCGTCGTCGTTTGACAGCTGTCAAACGACGACGCGTAAAATGACTGCCTCGTCAAAGAAGTGCAAGACACTTATTTGCAACGTAATTTGAGCCGTTCTTCATTGAAGTCAATGAAGAGCAGCTCAAGATTTACGAGCGTCACAGACGCCTCGCATAATGCGAGGAACTTTTACGTCTGAAACGACGCAGCTGTTTTCTCCTGAAAACAGTCTGTCTTTTCAGACGTAAAAGGTAGCTAGCGTGTGCACATACCCTAAAGGTCTGAAATGCTGTAATTGCTGCAAATGGAGCATTCTTTGACGAAAGCAAAGTTTGAAGGAGAAAATTATTATTTCAAATAAAAATCATTATTTCTAACCTTGTCAATGTCTTGACTATATTTTCTAGTCATTTTGCAACTCATTTGATAAATATAAGCGTGAGTTTTCATGGAAAACACAAAATTGTCTGGGTGACCCCAAACTTTTGAACGGTCGTGTACGTACATTAGCGATGCTGAGTTTGTCAGCTGAGCAGAGCTGTAATGGCTACCATCACTAGTTGTCATCTGGAATCTATTTCCTGTGTTAGAGACCAAGATAATATAGGAATGGCAATAATTGTATAAATTAGTGATCATTTTTTTTATGAGTCTAATATAATGTCTAATTTATGTAGTATTTGTCTCAAAAGCAAACAGACTTCTTTAGGCGATACTTAAACAATGAAAGAAATAGTACTTTACAGAGATCTTAGTAATATGAAGCTTCTACTGTCCAAAAGGAAAAAATCTATTCCTGCTTGAGTTTATTTTGTAGTATATTATAATGACACCAATGATAATATAATGCATTAAATTAGAAGAATATTTTTTTTGTTATACATGAACACCATGCAAATTCAGAAAGTTTAGTATGATAAATAACATGTACTACATACTAATAGCTACATTATGTAAATGCAGTACAAACTGAAACACAATTCATGCAAGCCTTCAGTTATAATAGTAGGCCCATAAATATATTTACATTAAATCAGAATCAGTCAAACACTTGAGGTTGACTTGGTAACAAAGTAGACCACATACAGTGATCATATTTTAACCAGGCAAGCATGCGGGTGGTACGATAGAACCTTTTCCTTTTAATTTTTTCAAAATGACATTAATGACATGTTATTATTTACTTAAATCACATAACTATTTTAGAGTGCCTGTGATTATTATTATGTTTATTTAATTTTTACTTAATAGAGAAAAGAGAAGAAATGAATAGAAATAGTGCAGATTTGTAATTTTATGTCTTCCATTAAAGGGGTTGCCTCTTGATAACAATCTCCTTCTATATATCCTATTAGCGTGAATAGAGTCGGCCTTAGGATAGATGATGTCCCATGCAAAATTATCTTTCGGCGGTCCACCCCATCATAAATGTCCCATAAATAAGTATAATGCCACCACACAGTGTAATGCCCTATATAGTGCCCCCACATAGTATAATGCCCCTTTAGTGCCCCACACACAGTAGAATGCTCCTTTAGTGCCCCCATACAGTATAATAATATTTAATATATATTATTCAAGAACACAGTATTTTGTCCCCTAATGCTGCCCACACAGTATTATGCCCCCTAAGTGTCACACAGTATATTGCTCCCTGTAGTGCCCCTACACTGTATAATATGTCTGCCTAGTGGCCTCCATACAGTATAATGCCCACCTCCCCTGGCTGCCACACACAGCCACGCCCCCTTGTAGATAGTGTCCCCCTGTAGATAGTGCCCCCGTACCTGTCCCCGTAGACAGTGCCATAATCCCCCACCTTCACCTTGTAGGCAGTGCCACACAGCCCCCTGTAGGTAGTGCCACACAGCCCCTGTAGGTAGTGCCACACAGCCCCCTTGAAGGTAGTGCCACACAGCCCCCTTGTAGGTAGTGCCCCACAGCCCCCTTGTAGGTAGTGCCCCACAGCCCCCTTGTAGGTAGTGCCACACAGCCCCCTTGTAGGTAGCACCCCCCTTCTGTAGATAGCGGCACTATAGCTCCATGAAGGAGCGGAATCCCCCTGTGGCTGAGGTTTCCGTTCCTGGATGGAGAGCTTGATGTCTCTGTCCATATATGGAAAGTGACATCAGGGGCAACTCCTGAAGCGGAATCCCCATCCACAGCGTTGACGACACTGTGACCGGGGATTCCACTCCATGAGAAGCTTCTGACGTCTCTGTCCTTTTATTGACAGTGACGTCAGGGGCTTCACCTGGAGCCAAATCACTGCGCCAGCAACGCTGTAGGCGGGGATTCCACTTCACGAGTTGCCCCTGATGTCACTGTCCATATAATCCCCGGCCACAGGGGGATTCCGCTCCTTCAGGGAGCTACAGTGGAGCTATGTACAGGAAGGGGGGGTGCTATATACAGGAAGGTGGGGTGGGGGGTGCCATCTACAGAGGCTGCAAAAAATCCCCTTCTCCTCCCATGCACTGCACGCTGTGAGGAGGAGGAGAGAAAGCATGGCCGTGGTTCAGAGGAATGTTGCGGCACCCTTGAAGTGTTCTCGCGGCACCCTGGTTGGGAACCACTGGCCTAGTAGATAGAAGAGTAGGGAGATAACATGGGGGTGCCGTGCAGGCGGGAGGCACGTGCACCCTCATGCCTGGTGTTGCCGCTAGTAGCCGCTTTGGCTGCTACAACGATAGTGACGCCACTGACCGAAGAAGCGACCGGACGGAAATGCAGCTGCTGATTCGCCAGGCCCGGGTGCTTCTGAAACACAAGCAGGGGAATGGAGACCTGTGCAATGGCACAGGTCGCACACCCATAAGGTCGGCCCTGAGCATGAATAGACCTAGAGGGGTTTCCTAGTTCCTGGTAACCCCCCTCTGAGAAGCTCATGAGAAAATAGAGCATAGAGACCTGACCTATATAAGTAATATAAGTATATTAAAAACCGCAGTTAAAAAAAAAACTTGGTGTGAATGAGGCCTAAAGGGCTTTTACACTCACATGAAGATCACTGGGAGAATATAGACATGTAGCCTTATCTTTTTTTGTATACACTACCGTTCAAAACTTTGGGGTAACTCACGCTTATATTTATCAAATGAGTTGCAAAATGACTAGAAAATATAGTCAAGACATTGAGAAAGGTTAGAAATAATGATTTTTATTTGAAATAATAATTTTCTCCTTCAAACTTTGCTTTTGTCAAAGAATGCTCCATTTGCAGCAATTACAGCATTGCAGACCTTTGGCATTCTAGCTGTTAATTTGCTGAGGTAATTGGGAGAAATTTCACCCCATGCTTCCAGAATGCCCTCCCACAAGTTGGATTGGCTTGATGGGCAGTTCTTGCGTACCATACGGTCAAGCTGCTCCCACAACAGCTCTATGGGGTTGAGATCTGGTGACTGCGCTGGCCACTCCATTACAGATAGAATACCAGCTGCCTGCTTCTTCCCTAAATAGTTCTTGCATAATTTGGAGGTGTGCTTTGGGTCATTGTCCTGTTGTAGGATGAAATTGGCTCCAATCAAGCGCTGTCCACAGGGTAAGGCATGGCGTTGCAAAATGGAGTGATAGCCTTCCTAATTCAAAATCCCTTTTACCTTGTACAAATCTCCCACTTTACCAGCACCAAAGCAACCCCAGACAATCACATTACCTCCACCATGCTTGACAGATGGCATCAGGCACTCTTCCAGCATCTTTTCAGTTGTTCTGCGTGTCACAAATGTTTTTCTGTGTGATCCAAACACCTCAAACTTCGATTCGTCTGTCCATAACACTTTTTTCCAATCTTCCTTTGTCCAATGTCTGTGTGCTTTTGCCCATATTATTCTTTTCCTTTTATTAGCCAGTCTCAGATATGGCTTTTTCTTTGCCACTCTGCCCTGCAGGCCAACATCCCGGAGTCGCCTCTTCACTGTAGACGTTGACACTGGCGTTTGTTTTGCGGGTACTATTTAATGAAGCTGCCATTTGAGGACCTGTGAGGTGTCTATTTCTCAAACTAGAGACTCTAATGTACTTGTCTTGTTGCTCAGTTGTGCAGCGTGGCCTCCCACTTCTCTGTCTACTCTGGTTAGAGCCTGTGTGTGCTGTCCTCTGAAGGGAGTAGTACACACCGTTGTAGGAAATCTTCAGTTTCTTGGCAATTTCTCGCATGGAATAGCCTTCATTTCTAAGAACAAGAATAGACTGTCGAGTTTCACATGAAAGTTCTCTTTTTCTAGCCATTTTGAGAGTTTAATCGAACCCACAAATGTAATGCTTCAGATTCTCAACTAGCACAAAGGAAGATCAGTTTTATATCTCCTCTAAACAGCAAAATTGTTTACAGCGGTGCTAACATAATTGCACAAGGGTTTTCAAGTGTTTTCTAATCATCCATTAGCCTTCTAACACAGTTAGCAAACACAATGTACCATTAGAACACTGGAGTGATGGTTGCTGGAAATGGGCCTCTATACACCTATGTAGATATTGCATTAAAAACCAGACATTTGCAGCTAGAATAGTCATTTACCACATTAACAATGTATAGAGTGTATTTCTGATTAATTTAATGTTATCTTCATTGAAAAAAACTGCTTTTCTTTCAAAAATAAGGAAATTTCTAAGTGACCCTAAACTTTCGAACGGTAGTGTATTTGTGTATATGTATATGTAATGATAGGGGTAGGGAAACGGACAAGTGAGCCCTAATCTACCCGTCACTCTGTCCCTGCCTACTTGCAACGACCCGCCCTAGGCGACGGGGTACATCTGGGCGGCGGTCCCTACGCTCAGTAAGTGCACGAGACAAACACAAGGGAATATAAAGCAAAGGGAAAGGGGCAGTTGCCCACGGCAACACCGTGAGCAACAGAGTGGTGAACGAGCCAAGTCAAAACAGGAGAGCACGAGGTACCAAACGCAGAGCAGAAGAGTAGTCAGAAAGCCAGGGTCAGTATGGAGCAGGATCAAATAGTAGGAGCTGTAGCTGGGCCAGGAAACCACACGGAAAGAATCACAAGCACGGAGGAACAGGAAAGGCAGGTATAAATAGACAGAGGGCGGGAGCTAGCTGAGTCTGGCCAGGCTGCGATAGGCTCTCCCACTCCTAAGCCTGCTAGCCTGAGTGGTGGAAGGTGGAGTCAGTCTCAGAGAGATAGACTCAGGTGAAGACTGATTACCTCTGGAAGTTAACCCCGAAGCTGTGCCTGGCAGATCCTTTACAGTACCCCCCCCTTTTATGAGGGGCCACCGGACCCTTTCTAAGTGGACCTGGTTTACTGGGGAAACGAAGGTGGAACTTCCTGACCAATACCCCAGCGTGAACATCCCGGTCGGATACCCAAGTCCTCTCCTCAGGCTCGTATCCTCTCCAATGGACCAGGTACTGGAGGGAGCCTTGGACCATCTTGCTGTCCACAATCTTGGCCACCTCGAATTCCACCCCCTCAAGGGTGAGAACGGGAACAGGAGGTTTCCTCGAGGGAGCCAAGGACGGGGAGCAGGGTTTAAGGAGGGAGGCATGAAACACGTCGTGTATACGAAAAGATGGGGGTAACTCCAGCCGGAAGGAGACAGGATTGAGGACTTCAATGACCTTATACGGCCCAATAAACCGGGGAGCAAACTTCTTGGACGGGACCTTAAGACGCAAGTTCCTAGACGATAACCACACCAGATCCCCGACCATAAACAAGGGGTTAGCAGAACGTTTTCTATCAGCCTGAGTTTTTTGTACGCTCTGGGACGCCTCTAGGTTCTTCTGAACCTGGGCCCAGACTGTGCACAGTTCCCGATGAACGACCTCTACCTCGGGATTGTTGGAACTACCAGGTGAAACGGAGGAGAACCGTGGATTAAACCCAAAATTACAGAAAAAGGGGTAGACCCCTGACGAGTTACTGACCCGGTTATTAAGGGAAAATTCAGCGAGGGGAATGAATGAGACCCAATCATATTGACAGTCAGAGATAAAACACCTTAAATATTGTTCTAGAGATTGATTAGTCCTCTCAGTTTGGCCATTGGTTTCAGGATGGAAAGCAGAGGAGAAGGACAGATCAATCTCCAACTTCTTACAGAAGGCTCTCCAAAACAAAGAAACAAATTGTACCCCTCTGTCCGAAACAATATTGACAGGGACCCCATGGAGACGGAGGATGTGTTTGACAAACAAGGTAGCTAACGTCTTGGCGTTGGGTAGTTTCTTGATGGGCACAAAGTGGCACATCTTACTGAAGCGGTCTACTACCACCCACACCACCGACTTGCCTTGGGATGGAGGCAAATCGGTGATAAAATCCATGGAGATATGTGTCCAAGGTCTCTGGGGAATGGGCAACGAATGTAGTAAGCCTGCTGGTCGGGACCTGGGAGTCTTGGACCTAGCACAAACCTCACAAGCGGCGACGTAGGCCTTGACATCTTTAGGCAACCCAGGCCACCAATAGTTTCTGGCAATGAGGTGTTTGGTACCCAGGATGCCTGGATGACCAGATAGTGCGGAGTCATGATTTTCCCTAAGTACCCTTAGCCGGTATTGCAGGGGAACAAACAGCTTGTCCTCAGGAAGGTTCCCGGGAGCTGAACCTTGATCAGCTGCAATTTCAGAGACTAAATCAGAATCAATAGAAGAAATGATTATACCGGGAGGCAAAATACAAGCAGGATCTTCCTCCGAAGGAGGGCTGGCCATGAAGCTACGCGACAGTGCATCGGCCTTAATATTTTTAGACCCAGCCCTATAGGTAACCAAAAAGTTGAATCTGGTAAAATATAGCGCCCATCGAGCTTGTCTCGGGTTTAGCCTCCGGGCAGATTCTAGGAAAACCAGATTCTTGTGGTCGGTAAGGACCGTTACCTGGTGCCTAGCCCCCTCCAGGAAGTGGCGCCACTCTTCAAATGCCCATTTAATGGCTAAGAGTTCGCGGTTGCCAATATCATAGTTACTCTCAGTGGGCGAAAACTTCCTGGAGAAGTAGGCACAGGGGCGGAGATGGGTGAGGGACCTGGTACCCTGGGACAAGACAGCCCCCACTCCCACCTCGGATGCGTCAACTTCCACGATAAATGGCTCCATTTGGTTGGGCTGAACCAGCACCGGGGCCGAGATAAAGCACTTCTTAAGGACCTCAAAAGCCTGGACAGCCTCTGGAGACCAGTGGAGGAGATCAGCACCTTTGCGAGTGAGGTCCGTAAGAGGCTTAGCGATGACCGAGAAGTTAGCAATGAATCTCCTGTAATAATTAGCGAACCCCAAAAAACACTGTAACGCCTTCAGGGAGGCAGGTTGGACCCATTCCGCCACAGCCTGAACCTTGGCGGGGTCCATGCGGAATTCATGAGGAGTGAGGATTTGACCCAAAAATGGTGTCTCCTGTTCCCCAAACACACATTTTTCGGTTTTTGCAAACAGTTTGTTTTCCCGAAGGACCTGGAGCACCTTCCTGACATGCTCAATGTGGGAGGGCCAGTCCTTGGAAAACACCAGTATGTCATCAAGGTACACTACAAGAAATATCCCCAGGTAATCTCTCAAAATCTCATTTATGAAATTCTGGAAGACCGCCGGCGCATTACACAACCCAAAGGGCATGACGAGGTATTCGAAATGACCTTCGGGCGTGTTAAACGCAGTCTTCCACTCATCCCCCTCTTTGATGCGGATAAGGTTATACGCCCCCCATAGATAAAACTTAGAGAACCATTGGGCCCCCTGAACCTGATTAAAGAGATCAGGAATCAAAGGAAGGGGATACTGGTTCCTTACAGTGACCTTATTCAGGTTACAGTAGTCAATGCATGGCCTAAGACCACCATCCTTCTTCCCTACGAAGAAGAAGCCAGCACCTACCGGAGAAGTAGAGGGGCGAATGTAACCCTTGGCCAGGCATTCCTGGATATACTCTCTCATGGCTTCACGTTCAGGACAAGAAAGATTAAATATCCTACCCTTAGGAAGCTTAGCTCCTGGTACCAATTCGATAGCGCAATCGTATTCTCTATGAGGAGGTAACACTTCGGAGGCCTCCTTAGAGAAAACATCAGCGAAGTCCCGAACAAACTCAGGTAGCGTGTTCACCTCCTCAGGGGGAGAAATAGAATTAACAGAAAAACATGATGTCAAACATTCATTACCCCATTTGGTAAGCTCCCCAGTATTCCAGTCAAACGTGGGATTATGCAACTGCAACCAGGGAAGGCCTAAAACCAAATCGGACGATAATCCCTGCATCAACAGTACAGAGCACTGCTCCAAATGCATGGAGCCAACAAGGAGTTCAAAAACAGGGGTATGCTGTGTAAAATAACCATTAGCAAGAGGAGTGGAGTCGATACCCACTACCGGGACAGGTTTAGGCAAATCAATCAAAGGCATAGCAAGAGACATAGCAAATTCCACAGACATGATATTAGCAGAAGACCCTGAATCCACGAAGGCACTGCCGGTAGCAGACCTACCACCAAAAGAGACCTGAAAGGGAAGCAAGATCTTATTACGTTTCATATTTACGGGAAATACCTGTGCGCCCAAGTGACCTCCCCGATGATCACTTAGGCGCGGAAGTTCTCCGGCTGCATTCTTACACTTAGGACAGTTGTTCACTTGATGCTTGTCATCCCCACAGTAGAAGCAGAGACCATTCTTCCTGCGGAAATCTCTGCGTTGTTGGGGGGACACGAAGGCCCCGAGTTGCATAGGTACCTCTGAGTCTTCCGGGGAAGAACGAAGCAACGGAACCTCGGGAGGCATCATGGGGGAGTCAGAGGAGAAAACACATAAACGTTCGCGTTGTCGTTCCCTGAGACGTCGGTCAAGTCGTACCGCTAAAGCCATAACCTGGTCTAGGGAGTCAGAAGAGGGATAGCTAACTAGCAGGTCTTTCAGGGCATTCGACAGACCCAACCTAAACTGACACCTTAAGGCAGGGTCATTCCACCGAGAAGCTACGCACCACCTCCTAAAGTCAGAACAATACTCCTCAACAGGTCTCTTACCCTGACGTAAGGTCACCAGCTGACTCTCGGCAAAGGCAGTCTTGTCAGTCTCGTCATAAATGAGTCCGAGAGCAGAAAAGAAAAGATCAACGGAGGAAAGTTCAGGGGCGTCAGGAGCCAAGGAGAAGGCCCATTCTTGGGGCCCGTCCTGGAGCCGGGACATAATTATACCCACTCACTGGCTCTCAGAACCTGAGGAGTGGGGCTTTAAGCGAAAGTAAAGCCTGCAACTCTCCCGAAAGGAGAGAAAAGCCCTCCGGTCCCCTGAGAACCGGTCGGGCAACTTGAGGTGGGGTTCAGGAGTTGAGGTGAGGGGAACTACCAAGGTAGCATCAGGCTGGTTGACCTTCTGAGCCAGGGCCTGGACCTGTAGGGAGAGACCCTGCATTTGCTGAGCCAGGGTCTCAAGGGGGTCCATAGTAGTGTCAGGGACCAGGGTAGACTAGGTATATGGGCTTGTGATTATGTAATGATAGGGGTAGGGAAACGGACAAGTGAGCCCTAATCTAGACGCCACTCTGTCCCTGCCTACTTGCAACGACCCGCCCTAGGCGACGGGGTACAACTGGGCGGCGGTCCCTACGCTCAGTAAGTGCACGAGACAAACATACAAGGGAATATAAAGCAAAGGGAAAGGGGCAGTTGCCCACGGCAACACCGTGAGCAACAGAGTGGTGAACGAGCCAAGTCAAACCAGGAGAGCACGAGGTACCAAACGCAGAGCAGAAGAGTAGTCAGAAAGCCAGGGTCAGTATGGAGCAGGATCAAATAGTAGGAGCTGTAGCTGGGCCAGGAAGCCACACGGAAAGAATCACAAGCAAGGAGGAACAGGAAAGGCAGGTATAAATAGACAGAGGGCGGGAGCTAGCTGAGTCTGGCCAGGCTGCGATAGGCTCTCCCACTCCTAAGCCTGCCAGCCTGAGTGGTGGAAGCTGGAGTCAGTCTCAGAGAGATAGACTCAGGAAGTTAACCCTGAAGCTGTGCCTGGCAGATCCTTTACAATATATATGTATGTGTGTATATGTATATATATATATATATATACTTATATATGTATATGTGTGTGTGTGTGTGTGTGTGTGTGTGTGTATATACTGTATATGTGTGTGTGTGCGTGTGTGTGTGTGTGTGTGTGTGTGTAATATATATATATATATACACAGTGAAGGAAATAAGTATTTGATCCCTTGCTGATTTTGTAAGTTTGCCCACTGTCAAAGACATGAACAGTCTAGAATTTTTAGGCTAGGTTAATTTTACCAGTGAGAGATAGATTATATAAAAAATAAAAAAAATAAAATCACATAGTCAAAATTATATATATTTATTTGCATTGTGCACAGAGAAATAAGTATTTGATCCCTTTGGCAAACAAGACTTAATACTTGGTGGCAAAACCCTTGTTGGCAAGCACAGCAGTCAGACGTTTTTTGTAGTTGATGATGAGGTTTGCACACATGTTAGATGGAATTTTGGCCCACTCCTCTTTGCAGATCATCTGTAAATCATTAAGATTTCGGGGCTGTCGCTTGGCAACTCAGATCTTCAGCTCCCTCCATAAGTTTTCGATGGGATTAAGGTCTGGAGACTGGCTAGGCCACTCCATGACCTTAATGTGCTTCTTTTTGAGCCACTCCTTTGTTGCCTTGGCTGTATGTTTCGCGTCATTGTCATGCTGAAAGACCCAGCCACGAGCCATTTTTAATGTCCTGGTGGAGGGAAGGAGGTTGTCACTCAGGATTTGACGGTACATGGCTCCATCCATTCTCCCATTGATGCGGTGAAGTAGTCATGTGCCCTTAGCAGAGACACACCCCCAAAACATGTTTCCACCTCCATGCTTGACAGTGGGGACGGTGTTCTTTGGGTCATAGGCAGCATTTCTCTTCCTCCAAACACGGCGAGTTGAGTTAATGCCAAAGAGCTCAATTTTAGTCTCATCTGACCACAGCACCTTCTCCCAATCACTCTCAGAATCATCCAGATGTTCATTTGCAAACTTCAGATGGGCCTGTACATGTGCCTTCTTGAGCAGGGGGACCTTGTGGGCACTGCAGGATTTTAATCCATTACGGCGTAATGTGTTACCAATGGTTTTCTTGGTGACTGTGGTCCCAGCTGCCATGAGATCATTAACAAGTTCCCCCCGTGTAGTTTTCGGCTGAGCTCTCACCTTCCTCAGGATCAAGGATACCCCACGAGGTGAGATTTTGCATGGAGCCCCAGATCGATGTCGATTGACAGTCATTTTGTATGTCTTCCATTTTCTTACTATTGCACCGACAGTTGTCTCCTTCTCACCCAGCGTCTTACTTAGGGTTTTGTAGCCCATTCCAGCCTTGTGCAGGTCTATGATCTTGTCCCTGACATCCTTAGAAAGCTCTTTGGTCTTGCCCATGTTGTAGAGGTTAGAGTCAGACTGATTAATTGAGTCTGTGGACAGGAGTCTTTTATACAGGTGACCATTTAAGACAGCTGTCTTTAATGCAGGCACCAAGTTGATTTGGAGCGTGTAACTGGTCTGGAGGAGGCTGAACTCTTAATGGTTGGTAGGGGATCAAATACTTATTTCTCTGTGCACAATGCAAATAAATATATATAATTTTGACTATGTGATTTTCTTTTTTTTTTTAAATATAATCTATCTCTCACTGGTAAAATTAACCTAGCCTAAAAATTGTAGACTGTTCATGACTTTGACAGTGGGCAAACTTACAAAATCAGCAAGGGATCAAATACTTATTTCCTTCACTGTATATATATATATATATATATATATATATATATATAATGTGTGTGTATATATGTATATATATATGTGTGTTTGTATATATATATATATATATATATATATATATATGTGTGTATGTATAATGTGTGTGTGTATGTGTATACACACACACACAAACACTGCATATTACATTACACACACGGAGGCCTCGTTTCATTTGTCTTATCCATCATTCATCTCTCCTTGACTTATTCTCCGCTCACCCTCCGTCTGCGCCCAAGGTCAGTACAGTCCTGTCATTCATTAGATGAAGCGATAAAACACAGGGGAAGGTCACGGTCACAGGATCTTGGGCTGTGAATAGAAACTCCATCATTTAAAGGGCCCCATCCACCCTATAGATAAACCGCACAGCACCTGGGCAATGTAGTGCGCAGGACCTGTAGGCGATGTGATATAATTTGTAGATTGCTGTAGAGAGGAGTTCAGAGCCCCCAAATCTTGCCGCCAATGTAATTTGGACTTGCAGTGATCCCAGGCTGAGGATTCCACTGTACTGGGCATGTGCAGCCTGAAGCTTGTGATCCTCTAGAGCGGAGACTCTCCAGCGGTTGTGAAACTACGACTCCCAGCATGCCAGGGCCTTGCCACCTGGTGAGGTTATTAAAGGGGAACTCCACTCAATTTATGGCTGTGCATAAAATGTGTCTTCTCCACACTGAGTGCTCACCCTGTGTCCGCTGCCTCCTCTCCTATCAATCTCCATGCCTCCCTCTGTATATTTCCTGTCCTCAAGGTTACGCCTGTCTCTACATATACACCCAGCATCTCCTAAGGCCCCATCTACACGAACGTGCTTTTGCGGCCGCAATTCCCCCGAAAATCCACGGGAGAATTGCGGCCCCATTCATTTTTCTGGGGCAATGCACACGACCGTAGTTTTTACGGTCTGTGCATGGCCCGGGAGCCCGCACCGCAGAAAGAACGGACCTGTCTTATTACGGCTGTCTTCTGCGGTCCGGGCTCATTGAAAATAATGGCCGCGGCCATGTGCATGTCCCGCAATTTGCGGGCGGCTCGTGGCTGACAGTCCGCAGCCGGCCGACCCGAAATTCACGGCCGTGCACATGGCTACGGTCGTGTGCATAAGGCCTAAGTCTTCAGCTTCACTATGGTCCCTCTGCTGCTGCCGGTCCTCGTCGTCCTCTTCTTTCTATACTTAAGGGTATGTTCACACGGCCAAATTTCAGACGTATACGAGGCGTATTATGCCTCGTTTTACGTCTGAAAATAGGGCTACAATACGTCGGCAAACATCTGCCCATTCATTTGAATGGTTTTGCCGACGTACTGTGCAGACGACCTGTTATTTACGCGTCGTCGTTTGACAGCTGTCAAACGACGACTCGTAAAAATACAGCCTCATCAAAAGAAGTGCAGGACACTTCTTTGGACGTTTTTGGAGCTGTTTTCTCATAGACTCCAATGAAAACAGCTCCAAAAACGGACGTAAAAAACGCCGCGAAAACGGCGTGAAAACGCAGCGAAAAATGCGAGTTGGTAAAAAAACGTCTGAAAAGCAGGGTCTGTTTTCCCTTGAAAACAGCTCTGGATTTTCAGACGTTTTTGTTGACTACGTGTGAACATACCCTAAGATGTTCCCACTCCAAGTGTCGCCTGTCAGGACTCGACCAGAACCAGCGCCCTCCGCGTCCTGCACCACTGCCCTTCATCTGGAATCTGATGGATCTGGGGCGCAGTGATCTTCCTCGACATTTCATGCGCCTGGCCCAGAAATACGGCCCCATCTATTGTCTCAGCTTCCGGGGTCAAGGTATGTGATGGTCCGGGGTTTTTTTGTGGTATTTTATTACTAAAACTGCTTTACTTCCAAAACTAGAAATAATAAAAATGACACTGGCGCTAAAAAAGTGACGACCAGTGCGCCAAGCATTAGATGTGGTCACTTCTTTAAGGCGACTTGCACCGAGACCAGCACCCATTCTGCTGGAACAATGTAAATTGACGATTCACATGGTCATTACGAAGGACTCCTATGATCAGCCATACAGCAGGCAATAGGTGGCTCATGAGCCACTGGTTGGGAACCCCCGCTGTAGCCTGTGACTTACGGGTAAAATGGTTTACAGCGGGTCTAGAAAATCTTTATTGGCACAACAAGGCAATGTGTTATGCGGCCCGAAAAAATACCCAAAATAGGCCGTGTGAACATACCCTTATAGCTCTTTAATATGTAGCTGCCTCTTTTTCAAAGGACCAAAAGGTAATTGGACAATTATCTCAATAGGCTATTTAATGGGCTGCATGGGCTATTCCCTCGTTATTCCATAACCAATTAAGCAGGTAAAGGGTCTGGAGTTGATTCCAGGTGTGGGATTTGCATTTGGAAGCTGTTGCTGTGAACCCACAACATGAGGTGAAAGGAGCTCTCAATGCAAGTGAAACCGACCATCGCTAGGCTGAAAAAAAATGAAGAAATCCATCAGAGAGAAGCAGAAATGTCAGGAGTGGCCAAATCAACAGTTTGGTATATTCTTAAAAAAAAGAAGAAAAAAAAAAGAGCGCACTGGTGATCTCAGGAACTCCAAAAGGCCTGGACGTCCACGTAAAACAAGAGTGGTGGATGATCGCAGAATCCTTTCCATGGTGAAGAAAACCCCTTCACAACATATACCCAAGTGACGAACACTCTCCTGGAAGTAGGTGGATCAGTATCTAAGTCCACCATAAAGAGAAGACTTCATGAGAGCAAATACAGGGAGTTCACAAGGTGAAAACCATTAATCAGCCTCAGAAAGGCCAGATTAGACTTTACCAAACAACAAGTAAAGAAGCCGCCCAGTTCTGGAACAGCATGAAACTAAGATCAACCTGCACCAGAATGATGGGAGGAAGAAAGTATGGAGAAGGCTCGGAACGGCTCATGATCCAAAGCACACCACATCCTGTGTAACACATGTATAGCATGGGTAGCAATGTGGTGGCATGGCAGGGGCAGTGTGGTGGCATGGGCATGCATGGCTGCCTGGCACTGGGTCACTAGTGTTTGTTGATGATGTGACTGAAGACAGAAGCGGCCGGATGAATTCTGAAGTGTTCAGGGATTTACTTTCTGCTCAGATTCAACCACATGCAGCAGGTGATTGGACGTTGCTTCACAGGACAGATGGACAATGACCCAAAACATTCTGCGAAAGCAACCCAGGAGTATATAGGGCAAAAAAGTGGAATATTCTGCAATGACCGAGTCACCAGATCTCAACGCGATCGAGCTGCATTTCTTTAGCTTAAAGGGAATGTGTCGCTAGAAAAATGTTTTTTTTTTTTTTTGTTAAACTGTTAGTATATAAATGATTATACATTGTTCTATTTTTTTAACATTTTTTCACAAGTCAGGAAATATTATAAATTAGATTCTAATTTATAACATTTCCATGTGCTGGTCAGTAGAGGGAGCAATTCCCAAAATTGCAGCATTGGCATGTGGTAAAGCAACCTCATTGCTTTATGCAGCAAAATTGGAGAAGACACACTCGCTTTAGCGTCCTCAAACAATCCCCCCTCCTTTATCCTGGCTAGTGCCAGGAGAAAGGAGGGGGTTGAATGTTCAAACCTCCTACACTGTGTGTCGCCATTTTTTGAGCGAATGTACAGTGTAGGATTAGATACAGTGGTAAATACACAGTATAACACGAACATACACAAACATAACTTACCTGCTCCTGCCGCCACCGCTCCGTTGGCTCCTAGTCCTTGCTTCTGAACATATGGACGGAAGCCGCGACCGGAAGTAGTCATCTTACTGTCCGGCCGCGACTTCCGGTCCACATGAAAATAGCGCCGGATGTCGCTCGGCGGAAGACCTTCCTTTTGGACTGTGTGGGAGCGGCGCATGTGCTGCTCCCACACAGACGGCGTACGCTATAGTGAATGGAACGGCTCCCGTTCGCATTCTCTATGGGGATGTATGTGCCGTATTCCATCTCTGTATGTGTCGTTAATCGACACATACAGAGATGAAAATAAAATGGCAGCCCACATAGTGAAGTGAAGTAAAAGTAATAGTAATAAAAAAGTACAACACAAAAACACAAATACATAAAATTTATTTTAATAACATACTAAAAGCAATAACATATAAAAAAAAAAAAAATCTGCGCGACACCTTCCCTTTAAAGATTAAAGGTTCTCTTTAATCTGTGTCAATATTGCAGGATGCGATCAGGTGGCCCTGTAAATATAGGAGGTGTCCATTTGCAATAGAAATGAATGGATGAGTATTTTTATCTGCAATTATTGTCCGTAATGGAGTGTGAGGTGTGTGCCAATATACAGAGCTTTACTAGCCTATTCTGCTGCCTTAAAGGGAATGTGTCGCGAATTAAACCTTTTTTTTTTTAAGTGTTGTTACTTATTGCTATTATATTTTTTAAGTTTTTTGCTGTATTTTTTTTTCTTCCATATGGTGGAAAGTATTAAAAATGAAATAATAATTTCACATGTTTTCATTGACTCCTATGCCCTGTAGCTGCCGTATTCCATCTCTGTATGCGTCGTTAATCGACACATACAGAGATAAAAAAAAATGGCAGCCCCCATAGAGTAAAAGAAAGAAAAAAAAGAAAAAGTACAACACAAATAAATAAAATTTATTTTAATGACATACTAAAAGCAATATTATATAGAAAAAAATAATTTCGTGATCATCCTACCATATATCCAACTTTACAGGTGTTTAGAAAGGTGCGGAGTAGAGAGGGAATATCACAACTGTTATCACCCCTCACTCCGGTTTTGGGTAACCCGGAATTTGGCCCAGGTCTGTCAGATCAGACCTTTAAGATATGGGTACAGCAGGGGCATTTTAGAGTAAGTCATTTTTATAGGGGCAATGCATGGCTGCATGGAGAAGAGCTTTCCCAGCCAGAGGGTCTCCCGGACGCGTTCCAATGGCAGGCGTTACAATTGACTCATTACTTGTCAAGACTACCTACACCGGCTTCCTATGACCGAGCTCTATCTTCCTTTGAAACTTTGTGTTCTCAAACGGGGCATGTGAGACGGGCCCTGTCCAGTCTTTACTGCGTGCTGCTCACTCCTGGTGAGGATTTCATCCCACCATATATTACGAAATGGGAAAGAGATCTTCAGATTACTCTAACACAAGAGCAAAGGGAAAAGATCATGCTCCTCACACATAAGGCGTCTATTAGTAACGCCTATCAGGAAACCAGTTTTAAAATACTATCCCGTTGGTACAGAGTCCCACATGTGCTACATAAAATGTTCCCGGATGTTTCTCCTTTATGTTGGAGATGCGGCAGAGAAGAGGGAACGCTTTTACGTATATTCTGGAGCTGTGAGAACCTTCGCACCTATTGGTCAGAGGTTCAAGATATCATTCTGGAGATCACAGGAATCTCACTGGGAGATGATCCGGCATGGATTTTGCTGCACCACCACGATATACCTGTGGGGCGCTACAGGAAGATGTTAGTGAGACATTTGCTGAACGCAGCTAAGGCTTGTATTCCGGGGGGTTGGAGATCCTCTGAGCCTCCTGTGACTAGACAATGGCTGGAGCGCATTCACGAAATTCGGAGAATGGAGGAGTTGCTCCATTCCGCACCCGAACGAGCAACGCAGTTTCAGAAAACCTGGTTCTATTGGTTTGACTTCTGCAAGTCGGACAGACACAAGAGGGCCATGGGTGGACTGATTAGTGGAGAACCAGGGAGCTCTTGAGTTCTCTCTGGTCTGTGATGTGCTGTGGGGGGGGGGGGGGTGAGAGTGAGGGGAGAACATCTCCCCTTCTCCCTCTTAAGATTTTCCCTATACCCCCCCCCTTCCTTTTGTCCTTCTACCCTGTCTACCCTTCGTTTACTTCCCTATTTGAATCGTTACTAAGAATTGACTGAGATGTGGGTGATGGAGGGGCGGATGAGGGTGTAATGCTGGTATTCCTGTCTTGCTATACTAATGCTTGTAGTGTATTGATGGTACTATGTTGGGAGGACTTTGATTGCATATTTACTTATTGTTGTTGAAATATAGGTTGAAATGATCGGCCCTCATGGGCTTTTTCTGTACCCATGTCACCCCCTTTTCCTTTTCTGTATCCCCATTTCTTTTCTTGAAAATAAAAAATTTGAAATATAAAAAACAAAAAAAACAAAGGAGGAAACCCAGCGTCTGGTGATGTCCATGGGTTCCAGACTTCAGGCCATCATTGCCTGCAAAGGATTCTCTACAAAGTATTAAAAAAAACATTTATGGTAATGTTAATTTGTCCAATCACTTTTGATCACCTGAAATGAGGAGGTTGTGTAGAAAAATGGTGGCAATTCCAAAACTTTTCACAGGAGATTTTTGTTTAACCCCTTGAAATAAACCTGAAAGCTTCAACTTCAATTGCATCTCAGTTGTTTCATTTCAAATCCAATGTGGTGGCAGCAAAACCCAAATCATGAAGATTGTGTCACTGCCCAAATAATTCTGGACCCAACCCACACACCCACCCACACAGCAAACACTCTGAACAAGCATAGCTGCAGTGTAAAGAATGGGGGTGGGACAGAGCAAGAGTATTGAACTACAGCGAAGCTGGAGTTGATCATATCCAAGCCCTTATGAAGATTAGTCTAAAATGATGAAGATCAAAGTTATAATATACATTTTTTTTTTATTTGAAAAAATTAACAAATCTTCACAGAATAAAAACAGGAAGCGGATCATAAACTCAGAAGAACAATTAGAAGGTCGGCCAGATCAGGTTTCATTAGCGGTTGTGTCCAGCGTCTTTGTTAGCGGTTTTGTCCATCAGTGCCGCCTTGTGGTCATTTTCTGTGCTACATCCTGGACCCCTATAACCCATTACATAGCTGGACAGAAAAACGACTGCACTACCACCCTGCAAACTGCAGTGGCAGCCATATTGGTTGTAACAACTTTCCCATGAACAGATAAAACAAAGAAAAAACCTCCACTGTAACCAGTGTCAGGAGGGGGCGCTAAAGCCGGTTTACTCTTCCAAACTGGATCTTTTATGCAATGGTAAAACTTGTATTTCCCAATAGATTTTCTCCATTAATATAAAACTATTTACACGTGATCATTCTTCATCAAATCTTGAGAGATAAAACGGCAGCGTTATCACAGTTCATACGGGATGCCTCGGATTCTCCGTGCGAGCTGCATGTCCTTCACAAAGAGAGTGCCCCTATTGGCCTGGTGACTGAAGAGGTAAGAATCTTCAAAGAGACTCACGAGGAAGTCCTCAGCCGACTGTGGATACAGAAGAGCATTAGTCCCTCTTAAAGTGACAGCACTCCCGGTATAATTTACTACACAGCTCGAAGGACTGATCAGATTTCACTTTTATGAGCTGTTAGCTAGAGTGATGGTGGGGGGGGGGGGGGGTTCTGGCCTCTGGAACTCCCACAATGCATCACAACCCCTATGCAAATGTCCCGCTAGGGCATATGGATGTGTTAGAGGGGGCGGGGGCTGAGTAGTGAACCACTGCAAAGAGCAGCTCCCTCTCTGGTTGACCCATGCGTTACATGGACAGTGCATTGTATGAGATACTGACCTCTTGTAGCGCCATAAGTGCGGTGCTTTGCCAGTAGTAAAACACGTCGCGGGAATACTTCAGGCAGATCTCTCTCACCTGCAAGAATAAAAGGGGAATATCACTGACAATAAAGAGGAGCAGCCGCAGAGGACACATCCACTCACCAGGCGGAAAAACGGGGTTTTCTGAATGAGCAGATTGGTTGATTTTTGGTACTTTCTTATTTCCATCAGCGCACGGGCTCCTGGGCGGTAACGTCTTCTTCGTTGCGTGCTCGGTCTGTGACTTGTTTCCCCACTACCTGTAAGAAAGAAATACATAATAACAGCTGAAAATGAATCTCCCGCTACATGGAAATTCACTGTCTGGCCGGGTTCACACGTAGGGTAAACACGGCGGATTTTCTGCAACGGATTTCATTGCGGAAACTCCACAGCGTAATACAGAAGCAGAAGAGTGGAGGAGATTCAAACAAATCTCATCCAGACGCAGCCGAAAAAAACCCGCCAAACTTACCCAGATCTCTCTGCTCCTGCGTTCAACCCGGCCTCCAGGGATGATGTCTCATCCCATATGACTGCTGCAGAACATCAGAGGGACACGTCACCATGGCTACGGGTAAGTATGGTTTTTTTTCTACCTTCTATGGACATTCCAGCCGAAAAACTGCAGTTTTTCAGCCAGAATTACCTCCGGTGCCCAGGGCCAATACGCTGTGTACTTTTACGCCGCGTATCTGCCCTGTGTGAACATGGCCTATTACCTTAATGTCCCCCAAGGAACATCAGGTAAACAGATTTAAAACATAACATGCTACCTGCAGCCACCACTAGAGGGAGCTCATTGTATATGGTTGTACATTGAACTTGGTAACAAAACAGTATGCAGTGAGCTCCCTCTAGTGGTGGCTGCAGGGAGACAAAATTATACCATGTAACTGTCTACGCAGGAGATTTAGAGCTCCGTTTCAGAAAACTGTGCTCACACTGCTGTAAAACGACATTAAGAAATTAATCAGCACAGAATGTTGGACCTAAAAAGGATATAAATGTGGACGTTCAAATTTTAGATACTTTTCTATGACTGATAATTTGGGGTCCATCAAGTCCCATTGATACCTGATTAAAGGGGTTGTACCACGAAAATAATTTTTCACCTATCCACAAGATAGGTGATAAATGCCGGATCGCTACGGGTTGTTAACAAGAGTGCGGGTCCCAGAGTGGTGGTCACTCAAGTCATTCTCTATGGCAGTGGTCCCCAACCTATTTTGCACCGAGGACCGGTTTGATGCAAGAACATTTTTGCGGGGACTGGCGGGGGGGGGGGTGGAGGGGTTAGAGTCAGTTCACACATTGCGTAAATACGGCGTATACCTGTATTATAATGCGGAAAAATCGGCAGCATAATACAGTAGCAGCAAAGTGGATGAGATAAAACACGTCTCATCCACACGCTGCATAAACGGAGTAGAAAAAAGGCTCAGAAATTGACGTCACAACATCGCGCCTGCCTGCGCGGAGCCGCTCACGGCAGAGTGCATAATTGGGCAAGGAGCAGTCAAACTTGACTATTTCCGTCGATCCCATAGGGAATGAATAGAGCGGTCGGACTGCAGGTTGGAAATTCTTAGATCCCTCATTTCATAATATATCTTCATGGGTGTGAGCTGTGTTCTCAGATTCCCTTCCCAGGGCCATATAGTAACGTGCTTCCTGCAACCACCACTAGGGGGAGACGATTGTGCACATGCATACAGCTCCTGTTGTGCCTATATAAATCAGTCCTCAGTTTGCTCCCCCTAGTGGCGGCCTTGTGCTACAGAAATTTCGGTAAGTAACAGATTTTTACCTGCATAGAAACGAACCCTCTAAGATATAAAGCTGAGAAACGGATTACAATCTAGTATTACACGACCCGAGGTTATCTGGAATTCATTTTTAAAATAAAATATATAATGAGAGTGATAAGATGATCAAGGTGCAACTTTCTCTTACTTGGCGGAGATTGAGGAGGAGCTGCAGGTTTCTTCTGCGGCTGCGCCGACTTCCTGCGGGACGAGCTTTTCTGGGGTGGTTTCATGATGATGTAAAACGCTGCTGAGAGACATACAATCAGTTAAGCAGATAAGAGACGGTGACAATTCAGCAGAATCACAGGTGACGTAGGATAAACTGAGCGGTTTTATACTGACTGATGCCACCAATGAAAGTGATGACATTGACGGTGAAGATATGAGATTGCCGGATGTCAGTAATTAACGCACGCTGCATCAATGAATACAATAGATCCTCGTGGCATCAATTACCAGAACAGCGACATCAATGATCTATTTAATAATGCGGCAACAGAAGAGCTACCCGCAGCAGATCCCGCAAGCAATGGGCAGATGTTTGCAGACGTAATGGAGCCGTCTTTTCAGGCGTGATTCGAGGCGTAAAACGCCTGAAAATAGGTCGTGTGCACAGAACCTTACAGAGAATCCGTAATCCAGACAAAGGTGGGAAATTTAAAACTGGAGCAAAGGAAAAGTGGAGCAGTCGTCATGGAAATGAAAGGCCGCAGCTGGAGGACGATGAGCTGCAACAATGCAGTACAAATATACAGAAATAAAACATCTAATAATCCATATGATCTCTAGACACGCAGCAGCGAAAATGTATAAAATCAACACACACGATAGACGAGGAGAAGAAACATTGTCGAGTGCGCAACTTTTCTTAGGACTCTCTGCTTTGTGCCGTTTCTCTGTTATTCCTCCTGGAAATGTAAGAATTGACAGCTGTGTGTTACCAGTTGGGGGTGTGTCCCTACACAAACTGACAACGTCCAATCAGTGCTGACAGAGAGACTGTAGGGACACGACCTTTGATGAGGAGAATGGCAACACCAAGTTATCTATTAATACATACATTTCAGGAGAAGTGACGGCTCCTCTTTAATAATATTGTCTGTATCCTGTATAATTCATGAGGACGCACGTGCTGCCCGGCGTGATGTCAGCGTCACCGTATCTATCAATGATTATACACTGAACTCTAGAAAACTGTCAGATACACCAGGACGACTGTATACATCAGAGTTTCCCAACCTTTTCAGGCTCGAGGCACCCCAGGGAAAAAAAATAATTCTCAGGGCACCCCTACCAAAAATTGTTTACAAAACAACAAAAAATGGCGAAAAACAAGCAGTACACTCTTAGGTTATGTTCACACAACGTTTTTTTGTAAGGCAGAAACTAAAAGTCTGCCTCGAAATTCATTTACGAATTTTGAGGCAGATTTTGAATTGTTCCAAGGAGTAACAGTGAAAAGGTATACGTTTAAATTACTAAGGTAATTTCACAGATTTTGAATTGACAGCGCTGTTTGACTTTTTGTTATTCATTTTTTTCCCACATTTTTTTTAAGCCGTTGAAGCGAATGCAAAAACCGCAGACAAAAAAGCACCAAACGAGCGCCGCAGGTTTTTTCTGCCTCCTATTAATTTCAATGGGAGGTCAGAGGCGGAAACCACTTGAAGACCGTCAGCCCCCCACTCACAGTAATGACCGTCAGCCCCCCACTCCCAGTAATGACCGTCAGCCCCCCCACTCCCAGTAATGACCGTCAGCCCCCCACTCCCAGTAATGACCGTCAGCCCCCCACTCACAGTAATGACCGTCAGCCCCCGCACTCACAGTAATGACCGTCAGCCCCCCACTCCCAGTAATGACCGTCAGCCCCCCACTCCCAGTAATGACCGTCAGCCCCCCACTCACAGTAATGACCGTCAGCCCCCCACTCACAGTAATGACCGTCAGCCCCCCACTCACAGTAATGACCGTCAGCCCCCCACTCACAGTAATGACCGTCAGCCCCCCACTCCCAGTAATGACCGTCAGCCCCCCACTCACAGTAATGACCGTCAGCCCCCCCACTCCCAGTAATGACCGTCAGCCCCCCACTCACAGTAATGACCGTCAGCCCCCCACACACAGTAATGACCGTCAGCCCCCCACACACAGTAATGACCGTCAGCCCCCCACTCACAGTAATGACCGTCAGCCCCCCCACTCACAGTAATGACCGTCAGCCCCCCCACTCACAGTAATGACCGTCAGCCCCCCCCCACTCACAGTAATGACCGTTAGCCCCCCCACTCACAGCAATGACCGTCAGCCCCCCCACTCACAGTAATGACCGTCAGCCCCCCACTCACAGTAATGACCGTCAGCCCCCCCACTCCCAGTAATGACCGTCAGCCCCCCCACTCCCAGTAATGACCGTCAGCCCCCCCACTCCCAGTAATGACGTCAGCCCCCCCACTCCCAGTAATGACCGTCAGCCCCCCACTCACAGTAATGACCGTCAGCCCCCCACTCCCAGTAATGACCGTCAGCCCCCCACTCACATTATAATGACCCCTCAGTAAAGCCACCATCAGCCTCCGTCCCCCCAGTAAAATGACCATCAGCCCCCTCCAGTAAAGCCACCATCAGCCTCAGTCCCCCCGCCCCCCGATAAAATAACCATCTGCCCCTCTAGTAAAGGGACCATCACAGACAGAAAGTGTGCTTACCCCTGGGGAAGGAATAAATAAGGAGGTATAAGAACAACAACTCCCAGCATGTCCAGGATGTTATGTGATATCAGAGAAAGTTTACAGGAGGAGGTATAAGAGGAGAGGACTGCAACTCCCAGCATGTCCAGACTTAGTATGGGATATCAGAGGACATTACAGGGAGGAGGTATAAGAGAAGAGGACTACAACTCCCAGCATGTCCAGGACGTTATTATGGGATATCAAAGGACATTACAGGGAGGAGGTATAAGAGGAGAGGACTACAACTCCTAGCATGTCCAGGCTGTTATTATGGTATATCAGAGGACATTACAGGGAGGAGGTATAAGAGGAGAGAACTACAACTCCCAGCATGTCCAGACTGTTATTATGGTATATCAGAGGACATTACAGGGAGAAGGTATAAGAGGAGAGGACTACAACTCCTAGCATGTCCAGACTTAGTATGGGATATCAGAGGACATTACAGGGAGGAGGTATAAGAGGAGAGAACTACAACTCCCAGCATGTCCAGACTGTTATTATGGGATATCAGAGGACATTACAGGGAGGAGGTATAAGAGGAGAGGACTACAACTCCTAGCATGTCCAGGCTGTTATTATGGGATATCAGAGGACATTACACGGAGGAGGTATAAGAGGAGAGGACTACAACTCCCAGCATGTCCAGGACGTTATTATGGGATATCAGAGGACATTACAGGGAGGAGGTAGAAGAGGAGAGGACTACAACTCCCAGCATGTCCAGGACGTTATTATGGGATATCAGAGGACATTACAGGGAGGAGGTATAAGAGGAGAGAACTACAACTCCTAGCATGTCCAGGCTGTTATTATGGGATATCAGAGGACATTACAGGGAGGAGGTATAAGAGGAGAGGACTACAACTCCCAGCATGTCCAGGACGTTATTATGGGATATCAGAGGACATTACAGGGAGGAGGTATAAGAGAGGACTACAACTCCCAGCATGTCCAGGACGTTATTATGGGATATCAGAGGACATTACAGGGAGGAGGTAGAAGAGGACTACAACTCCCAGCATGTCCAGGCTGTTATTATGGGATATCAGAGGACATTACAGGGAGGAGGTATAAGAGGAGAGAACTACAACTCCCAGCATGTCCAGGACGTTATTATGGGATATCAGAGGACATTACAGGGAGGAGGTATAAGAGGAGAGAACTACAACTACCCACATTCCCCTGGCTCCATTTCTCACACAACTGCTAAGAAAGTAAAGAAAACCCACTTACCCTGCCCAGTGTTAATGGCTCCTCTCCCTCCGTCAGGCTTCTAGTGGGAAGCGGTGGGCGGTGCTTGTAACAGACGTCCGCGCGTCACGTCTGCTACAACGTGGGTGGCGGAGCTTGTAGCAAAAAAAATTAAAAAAATGTAAAAAAAAAATTCGATTTTTTTTTTTTTTTTTTTTTGCCGTGGATGAGCCGCGGCACCCCTGAACAGCTCTCGGCACGCCGGTTGGGAACCACTGGTATAGATTATATAATAGCCCCACAATATAAAAGCCAAGAAAAACCAAAAGGCTCCCGCACTGCGTTCTTCCAGGTTATGTATCGCCCCCTTGTGGCTAATAGAAGAAGTACACCAAATGTTCAAACCATCGCTAAAGCCAACAAAACTATATCCTGATGTTTGATCTCCCACAATCTATAATAATAATATAACCGCGCGGTCTCAATGACGTCATCAAGACCTCGGGCTGTAAAGAAAAGCCTGTTTATACCCCTGGGTTCCAGGATGGGTCTATTTTAGGCTCGATGGGTTTCTATCAAGTTCTATAGAAAATGCTTAGAAACGTTGTGATATAAAAAAAAAAACCTTTTACATTAAGACCCCTTTACCAATGCCGATAATCATACGAGCGCTTGTTTTCGATCACGGGCAGCGACGATCAGACGATAAATAGCACTGATTGGTCAGCTGATCACATTTTTTATGCGTCCCAAAAAATCCTCGTTGTCCACAGCGTACAAACAGGGGATGTGCTGCCGACAATACGTAAAATGTACGAGCACGGACCATCGTATTAACCATCGCTCATCCCCGTACAGCGTGCGTCGGCTCGTGTAAATGAGCGCCGACTCACTGGATACATCGTTGATCGTGCAAGTTCCATCTAGTGAAAAACTGTAAACAGGGAGGAGGGGGATGCAGCTGCAGTTTCTTATGCCCCACGCACGCGACCATATTTTTCATCAGTAATTACAGCAGGGACTCTCCCATAGAAGTCTATGGGCGCTTCCGTAAATACGGGCGGCTATGGATACGCATCCGTACTTTGACCGTATTTATGGAAGCGTTGCTATGCAGCATGCTGATGACATCATTTGCATCCTCCCTCTTTTTTTTTACGGATCCGTATATACCGATGCAATATGGACAGTTTTTCGGGATAGATGAAAATACGGTCGTGCGCATGGGGCCTTACTTGGTGTTGCAATGAGGGGGGAGGGGTAGCGGCTGGTACTTGCTAGTTATACTATTACTGATATACTCATTAAAGGGGTCTTCCCATCAGACACATTTATGACGTATCCATAGGATGTCAGATAGATGAGGGTCCCACCTCCGGCTTTGTCTGATCTGTTTCCGTAACTCCCATAGTAGTGAATGCGGGTCCCAGAGGTGGAACCCCAATCTACCTGACATTTATGACATATCTGCTCGTTTGCTCCGGTCACACGGAGCTATGGATAACACGGAGCTATGGATGACACGGAGCTATGGATAACACGGAGCTATGGATAACACGGAGCTATGGATAACACGGAGCTATGGATGACACGGAGCTATGGATAACACGGAGCTATGGATAACACGGAGCTATGGATGGCACGGAGCTATGGATAACACGGAGCTATGGATAACACGGAGCTATGGATGACACGGAGCTATGGATAACACGGAGCTATGGATAACACGGAGCTATGGATAACACGGAGCTATGGATGACACGGAGCTATGGATGACACGGAGCTATGGATGACACGGAGCTATGGATAACACGGAGCTATGGATGACACGGAGCTATGGATGACACGGAGCTATGGATGACACGGAGCTATGGATGACACGGAGCTATGGATGACACGGAGCTATGGATGACACGGAGCTATGGATAACACGGAGCTATGGATAACACGGAGCTATGGATAACACGGAGCTATGGATAACACGGAGCTATGGATGATACGGAGCTATGGATGACACGGAGCTATGGATAACACGGAGCTATGGATAACACGGAGCTATGGATAACACGGAGCTATGGATAACACGGAGCTATGGATGACACGGAGCTATGGATAACACGGAGATATGGATAACACGGAGCTATGGATGACACGGAGCTATGGATAACACGGAGCTATGGATAACACGGAGCAATGGATGACACGGAGCTATGGATAACACGGAGCTATGGATAACACGGAGATATGGATAACACAGAGCTATGGATAACACGGAGCTATGGATAACACGGAGCTACGGATGACACGGAGCTACGGATGACACGGAGCTACGGATGACACGGAGCTACGGATAACACGGAGCTACGGATAACACGGAGCTACGGATGACACGGAGCTATGGATAACACGGAGCTATGGATAACACGGAGCTATGGATAACACGGAGCTATGGATAACACGGAGCTATGGATAACACGGAGCTATGGATGACACGGAGCTATGGATAACACGGAGCTATGGATAACACGGAGCTATGGATGACACGGAGCTATGGATGACACGGAGCTATGGATAACACGGAGCTATGGATAACACGGAGCTATGGATAACACGGAGCTATGGATGACACGGAGCTATGGATGACACGGAGCTATGGATAACACGGAGCTATGGATGACACAGAGCTATGGATGACACGGAGCTATGGATGACACGGAGCTATGGATAACACGGAGCTATGGATAACACGGAGCTATGGATGACACGGAGCTATGGATAACACGGAGCTATGGATGAGGGCGAGCGGTCGTTACTCCGATCGCTCGTCCCCATACGTTATTATCATGTCGGCAGCGCGTTTTTCTGTTTACACAGGGAGATGCGCTGCCGACAACAATAATATTTCACTTTTTTAAAACGATACGACCAGCAGATGATTGGGTGTTTGCTCGTTCATCTGCGGATCGCTGCCCTTTTTACAAAGCACAATTATCAGCAACGAGCGTTATATGAACACTTGTCTGCCCGATAATCGTCCTGTGTAAAGAACATTTTAGGCTAAGTTCACACTGAGTTTTTTGACGAGTTTTTTTTACGCGGAAACCGCGCAAGAAAAACTCGTCAAAAACTGACCTATAATGCCTCCCATTGATTTCAATGGGAGGCGTCGGCGTCTTTTTCCCGCGAGCAGTAAAACTGCCTCGCGAGAAAAAGAAGCGACATGCCCTATCTTCGGGCGTTTATGCCTCTGACCTCCCATTGACTTCAATGGGAGGCAGAGAAAGCGTATTTCGCGGTGTATTATGCCCGCGGCGCTCAATGGCCGCGGGCGAAAAACGCAGCGAAAATCGACGTGCAGGGAGAGGAAAATGTGCCTCAAACTTCCAAACGGAATTTTGAGGCAGATATTCCTCCTGCAAAAAACTCTGTGTGAACATAGCCTTAGGCCTCATTTACACGAGCGTGTGCGTTTTGCGCAGGCAAAAAAACGCAGCGTTTTGCGTGCCAAAAGGCACTTGACAGCTCCGTGTGTCATCAGTGTATGATGCGCGGCTGCGTGATTTTCGCGCAGCCGCCATCATAGAGATGAGGCTAGTCGACGTCAGTCACTGTCCAGGGTGCTGAAAGAGTTAACTGATCGGCAGTAACTCTTTCAGCACCCTCGACAGTGAATTCCGATCACAATATACACCAAACTGTGAATAAAAAAAAGACGTTCATACTTACCAAAAACTTCCTCCAGTCCGGTCTCCCGGCCGTTGCCTTGGTGACGCGTCCCTCTCTTGTCATCCGGCCCTACCTCCCTGGATGACGCGGCAGTCCATGTGACCGCTGCAGCCTGTGATTGGCTGCAGCCTGTGCTTGGCCTGTGATTGGCTGCAGCTGTCACTTGGACTGAATTGTCATCCCGGGAGGTCAGACTGGAGGAAGAAGCCGGGAGTTATCGGTAAGTCAGAACTTCTTTTTTTTTTTTACACGTTCATGTATATTGTGATCGGAAGTCACTGTCCAGGGTGCTGAACCAGTTTAACTCTTTCAGCACCATGGACAGTGACTGTCTCCTGACGTCGCGTACCGGAAATTTTTTTGCCGGGTTCGGTCAAAACGACGAAGTTCGGTGCGCTCATCTCTAATTTGACACTCCGTTTGGATGTTTGTAAACAGAAAAGCACGTGGTGCTTTTCTGTTTACATTCATCCTTTTGACAGCTCTTGCGCGAATCACGCAGTTCGCACGGAAGTGCTTCCGTGCGGCATGCGTGGTTTTCACGCACCCATTGACTTCAATGGGTGCGTGATGCGCGAAAAACGCACGATTATAGAACATGTCGTGAGTTTTACGCAACGCACTCGCGCTGCGCAAAATTCACGCATTGTCTGCACTGCCCCATAGAGTAATATAGGTGCGTACGACACGCATGAAAAGCATGCGCGTCGCACGCGTGTATATTACGCCCGTGTAAATGAGGCCTTAGACTCATGTCCTGGTTACTACACTTCAGTGGAAAGCTACCAGCAGTCGCCACTAGGGGGAGCTACTGTAAATGTATTTATATTGTGCTAACTGACGTTAACCCCTTAGTGACCATCCCATTTTAGGCCCTAATGACCGAGCTATTTTATTCGTTTTTCTATAGTCGCATTCAAAGAGCTCTAACTTTTTTATTTTTTCAGCACGCCACAGGTGTCTCATATATTTTATTAGAAATGGGCAGTGAAAATGAAAAATGACATTATTTTCCAATAAGACGCAGCATTAGTTAAAAAAATTTCATTTTCTCAACAAATAAAGGAGAAAAAGCACCGTAACATTTGTAAAGCAACTTCTTCAGAGTAGGGAAATACCCCACACGTGGTCATAAACTGCTATTTGGACACACAGCAAGGCTCTAAAGGGAAGGAGCGCCATTTAGTATTTGGAGTGGAGATTTTATAAGATTCGTTTTTTGACACCATGTTGCATTGAGCTATAGTACCAGTACAGTGGTACCCCCCGAAAAATTACCCCATTTTGGAAACTAGATCCCTCAAAGAATTGATCTAGGGGTGTAGTGAGCATTTTGACCGCACAAGTGTTTTGCAAAAATGAGTAAACAATAGATGTTGCAGATTAAAATTGCTTTTTTCCACAAATATGCCATTTCAGTGCCCAATGTGTTGTGCCCAGCTTGTACCACCGTAGACACACATCCCATAAATTGTTAAGTGGGTTCTCCAGAATACACCATATGTGGTCATAAATTGCCGTTTGGGTACACTGCCAGGCTCAGGCATATGTGAACTGGGCGGAGTACATCAGGGTATATCTAAGCTGTGCGGAGTACATCAGGGTATATGTAAGCTAGGCGGAGTACATCAGGGTATATGTAAGCTGTGCGGAGTACATCAGGGTATATGTAATATGTGAGGAGTACATCAGGGTATATGTAAGCTGTGCGTAGTACATCATTATATATGTAAGCTGTGCGGAGTACATCGGTATATGTAAGCTGTGCGGAGTACATCAGGGTATATGTGAACTGGGCGGAGTACATCAGGGTATATGTAAGCTGTGCGGAGTACATCAGGGTATATGTAAGCTGGGCGGAGTACATCAGGGTATATGTAAGCTGTGCGGAGTACATCAGGGCATATGTAAGCTGTTCGGAGTACATCAGGGTATATGTAAGCTGGGCGGAGTACATCAGGGCATATGTAAGCTGTGCGGAGTACATCAGGGTATATGTAAGCTGTGCGGAGTACATCAGTGTATATGTAAGCTGGGCGGAGTACATCAGGGTATATGTAAGCTGTGCGGAGTAAATCAGGGTATATGTAAGCTGTGTGTAGTACATCAGGGTATATGTAAGCTGTGCGGAGTACATCAGGGTATATGTAAGCTGGGCGGAGTACATCAGGATATATGTAAGCTGGGCGGAGTACATCAGGGTATATGTAATATGCGCAGAGTACATCAGGATATATGTAAGCTGGGCGGAGTACATCAGGGTATATGTAAGCTGTGCGGAGTAAATCAGGGTATATGTAATATGCGCAGAGTACATCAGGGTATATGTAAGCTGTGCGGAGTACATCAGGGTATATGTAAGCTGTGCGGAGTACATCAGGGTATATGTAAGCTGGGCGGAGTACATCAGGGCATATGTAAGCTGTGCGGAGTACATCAGGGTATATGTAAGCTGTGCGGAGTACATCAGTGTATATGTAAGCTGGGCGGAGTACATCAGGGTATATCTAAGCTGTGCGGAGTAAATCAGGGTATATGTAAGCTGTGTGTAGTACATCAGGGTATATGTAAGCTGTGCGGAGTACATCAGGGTATATGTAAGCTGGGTGGAGTACATCAGGATATATGTAAGCTGGGCGGAGTACATCAGGGTATTTGTAAACTGTGCGGAGTACATCAGGGTATATGTAAGCTGGGCGGAGTACATCAGGGTATATGTAAGCTGTGCGGAGCACATCAGGGTATATGTAAGCTGTGCGGAGTACATCAGGGTATATGTAAGCTGGGCGGAGTACATCAGGGTATATGTAAGCTGGGCGGAGTACATCAGGGTATATGTAAGCTGTGCGGAGTACATCAGGGCATATGTAAGCTGTTCGGAGTACATCAGGGTATATGTAAGCTGGGCGGAGTACATCAGGGCATATGTAAGCTGTGCGGAGTACATCAGGGTATATGTAAGCTGTGCGGAGTACATCAGTGTATATGTAAGCTGGGCGGAGTACATCAGGGTATATGTAAGCTGTGCGGAGTAAATCAGGGTATATGTAAGCTGTGTGTAGTACATCAGGGTATATGTAAGCTGTGCGGAGTACATCAGGGTATATGTAAGCTGGGCGGAGTACATCAGGATATATGTAAGCTGGGCGGAGTACATCAGGGTATATGTAATATGCGCAGAGTACATCAGGATATATGTAAGCTGGGCGGAGTACATCAGGGTATATGTAAGCTGTGCGGAGTACATCAGGGTATATGTAATATGCGCAGAGTACATCAGGGTATATGTAAGCTGTGCGGAGTACATCAGGGTATATGTAAGCTGTGCGGAGTACATCAGGGTATATGTAAGCTGGGCGGAGTACATCAGGGCATATGTAAGCTGTGCGGAGTACATCAGGGTATATGTAAGCTGTGCGGAGTACATCAGGGCATATGTAAGCTGTTCGGAGTACATCAGGGTATATGTAAGCTGGGCGGAGTACATCAGGGCATATGTAAGCTGTGCGGAGTACATCAGGGTATATGTAAGCTGTGCGGAGTACATCAGTGTATATGTAAGCTGGGCGGAGTACATCAGGGTATATGTAAGCTGTGCGGAGTATATCAGGGTATATGTAAGCTGTGTGTAGTACATCAGGGTATATGTAAGCTGTGCGGAGTACATCAGGGTATATGTAAGCTGGGCGGAGTACATCAGGATATATGTAAGCTGGGCGGAGTACATCAGGGTATATGTAATATGCGCAGAGTACATCAGGATATATGTAAGCTGGGCGGAGTACATCAGGGTATATGTAAGCTGTGCGGAGTACATCAGGGTATATGTAATATGCGCAGAGTACATCAGGGTATATGTAAGCTGTGCGGAGTACATCAGGGTATATGTAAGCTGTGCGGAGTACATCAGGGTATATGTAAGCTGGGCGGAGTACATCAGGGCATATGTAAGCTGTGCGGAGTACATCAGGGTATATGTAAGCTGTGCGGAGTACATCAGTGTATATGTAAGCTGGGCGGAGTACATCAGGGTATATGTAAGCTGTGCGGAGTAAATCAGGGTATATGTAAGCTGTGTGTAGTACATCAGGGTATATGTAAGCTGTGCGGAGTACATCAGGGTATATGTAAGCTGGGCGGAGTACATCAGGATATATGTAAGCTGGGCGGAGTACATCAGGGTATTTGTAAACTGTGCGGAGTACATCAGGGTATATGTAAGCTGGGCGGAGTACATCAGGGTATATGTAAGCTGTGCGGAGCACATCAGGGTATATGTAATATGTGAGGAGTACATCAGGGTATATGTAAGCTGTGCGTAGTACATCATTATATATGTAAGCTGTGCGGAGTACATCAGGGTATATGTAATATGCGCAGAGTACATCAGGATATATGTAAGCTGTGCGTAGTACATCAGGGTATATGTAAGCTGTGCGTAGTACATCATTATATATGTAAGCTGTGCGGAGTACATCAGGGTATATGTAAGCTGTGCGGAGTACATCAGGGTATATGTAAGCTGTGCGGAGTACATCGGTATATGTAAGCTGTGCGGAGTAAATCAGGGTATATGTAATATGCGCAGAGTACATCAGGATATATGTAAACTGGGGAGTACATCAGGGTATATGTAAGCTGTGCGGAGTACATCAGGGTATATGTTAGCTGGGTGGAGTGCATCAGGATATATGTAAGCTGTGCGGAGTACATCAGGGTATATGTAATATGCGCAGAGTACATCAGGATATATGTAAACTGGGGAGTACATCAGGGTATATGTAAGCTGTGCGGAGTACATCAGGGTATATGTTAGCTGGGTGGAGTGCATCAGGATATATGTAAACTGGGCGGAGTACATCAGGGTATATGTAAGCTGTGCGGAGTACATCAGGGTATATGTAATATGCGCAGAGTACATCAGGATATATGTAAACTGGGGAGTACATCAGGGTATATGTAAGCTGTGCGGAGTACATCAGGGTATATGTAATATGCGCGGAGTACATCAGGATATATGTAAACTGTGGAGTACATCAGGGTATATGTAAGCTGTGCGGAGTACATCAGGGTATATGTAAGCTGTGCGGAGTACATCAGGGTATATGTAAGCTGTGCGGAGTACATCAGGGTATATGTAAGCTGGGTGGAGTACATCAGGGCATATGTAAGCTGGGCGGAGTACATCAGGGTATATGTAAGCTGTGCGGAGTACATCAGGATATATGTAAACTGTGGAGTACATCAGGGTATATGTAAGCTGTGCGGAGTACATCAGGGTATATGTAAGCTGTGCGGAGTACATCAGGGTATATGTAAGCTGTGCGGAGTACATCAGGGTATATGTAAGCTGGGCGGAGTACATCAGGATATATGTAAGCTGTGCGTAGCATAAATACGGTCAGAGTACGGATGCGTATCCATAGCCGCCCATATTTACGGAAGCGCCCATAGACTTCTATGGGAGAGTCCCTGCTGTAATTACTGATGAAAAATACGGTCGCGTGCGTGGGGCATAAGAAACTGCAGCTGCATCCCCCTCCTCCCTGTTTACAGTTTTTCACTAGATGGAACTTGCACGATCAACGATGTATCCAGTGAGTCGGCGCTCATTTACACGAGCCGACGCACGCTGTACGGGGATGAGCGATGGTTAATACGATGGTCCGTGCTCGTACAGTTTACGTATTGTCGGCAGCACATCCCCTGTTTGTACGCTGTGGACAACGAGGATTTTTTGGGACGCATAAAAGATGTGATCAGCTGACCAATGAGTGCAGTTTATCGTCTGATCGGCGCTGCCCGTGATCGAAAACAAGCGCTCGTATGATTATCCGTATTGGTAAAGGGGTCTTAATGTCAATAAAAGTTTTTTTTTTTTATATCACAACGTTTCTAAGCATTTTCTATAGAACTTGATAGAAACCCATCGAGCCTAAAATAGACCCATCCTGGAACCCAGGGGTATAAACAGGCTTTTCTTTACAGCCGAGGTCTTGATGACGTCATTGAGACCGCGCGGTTATATTATTATTATAGATTGTGGGAGATCAAACATCAGGATATAGTTTTGTTGGCTTTAGCGATGGTTTGAACATTTGGTGTACTTCTTCTATTAGCCACAAGGGGGCGATACATAACCTGGAAGAACGCAGTGCGGGAGCCTTTTGGTTTTTCTTTGCTTTTATATTGTGGGGCTATTATATAATCTATACCAGTGGTTCCCAACCGGGGTGCCGAGAGCTGTTCAGGGGTGCCGCGGCTCATCCACGGCAAAAAAAATAAATAAAAAAATAAAAAATCGAAATTTTTTTTTACATTTTTTTTTTTTTTTTTGCTACAAGCTCCGCCCCCGACGTTGTAGCAGACGTGACGCGCGGACGTCTGTTACAAGCACCGCCCACCGCTTCCCACTAGAAGCCTGACGGAGGGAGAGGAGCCATTAACACTGGGCAGGGTAAGTGCGGTTTTCTTTACTTTCTTAGCAGTTGTGTGAGAAATGGAGCCAGGGGAATGTGGGTAGTTGTAGTTCTCTCCTCTTATACCTCCTCCCTGTAATGTCCTCTGATATCCCATAATAACGTCCTGGACATGCTGGGAGTTGTAGTCCTCTCCTCTTCTACCTTCTCCCTGTAATGTCCTCTGATATCCCATAATAACGTCCTGGACATGCTGGGAGTTGTAGTCCTCTCCTCTTATACCTCCTCCCTGTAATGTCCTCTGATATCCCATAATAACAGCATGGACATGCTGGGAGTTGTAGTCCTCTCCTCTTATACCTCCTCCCTGTAATGTCCTCTGATATCCCATAATAACAGCCTGGACATGCTAGGAGTTGTAGTTCTCTCCTCTTATACCTCCTCACTGTAATGTCCTCTGATATCCCATAATAACAGCCTGGACATGCTAGGAGTTGTAGTCCTCTTCTCTTATACATCCTCCCTGTAATGTCCTCTGATATCCCATAATAAGGGGTGTTATGGTATAAATATATGTATAATGTATCTGGGACCTCAATGAGTGCAATGCTGAAGAGAAGAACATGTATTAGAATATATGTTGGGTATGTGATGGTATAGAACAACCTATAATCAATGATATAAGTGTAATGTATGTACTACTTCAAGGTAGAAGGATAAACGAGTCTATATTTTGGATATAATTGAAAGGTTATGGAATGTGATAATCTGCAGATGTTCTGCCGAAACTGGAAATTGCGAATTCATTATGTTATGAGGGTACTACCAGGAACTAGGGAGTCTGTTTACAGACTTTTTGGGTTCTGGGCGTACAGCCAAGATAGATATGGGTAGAACACCGGATTAAAAATTAGATGTAAAGAATAAGAACAACGTATGTAGAGATAAGAATAATGAGGAAAGAAACCACAAGAATGTATACGTGTCTGCACGTAATTATATGATATTTTTACTATATAAACTCTGTGTCTCTGCAAATAAAGTCAGAAGTATTTTTGCCTTGAGAAACGTCTCAGTGTGTCTTTGCTTCTCCGAGCTCGCACCCCCCCCCCACCTGATTTGAACCTGCATGGAGATCAAGGCGTAACGTGACCTCATTGCGATCACAGAAATTGGCGCCCGAAACAGGGACTTGACCAGAAGGACGGCACCCCACCTAGGGGATCTCCCGGGACTAGAGTGGCGACTCTCCAGACTAAGGAACGTGCAGACCACTGCTGCAGCAAGGTAAGAAGACTTAATTCTTACAAACTCTGCTCTGCACCTTCCTGTCTGGTAGGTCACCTTCCCGGTAGTACTCCTGAGGAATAGAGGGGCCACATGAGGGTATTTTTAGTGTAAAAATCTGGTCAAGTCTATATGTAATCCTACCCTCAGGATAAAGTGCCTGATCTCCATGACAGTATTTGTATGAATGTTGTAGAAACCCAGTTTTGTGTCACAAATGCATTTTAGAATAAGGAAATTGTTTTTTGGAAAAAAACTTCCGATAATCCGGCAAATTACCAAAAACATGTGTACATGCTTCAGGTGACTACGGGGATTATGATAGGCTAAATTTTAGCCCGAAAATCAAAAATTTTATGCAATCTGATAATCCGGCAAAATACCGAAAATGTGTGTACAGCATTGAGGTACTTGCGGGGATTATCATGCACTGATTTTCAGCACAAAATTCCAGAATTTTATGCAATCCGATAATCCGGCATGTCAAATGAACATCTTGATTTTACGTTTGCCTTATTATTTGGATCAGGAATATTTGTCATATTACTGTTATGGTGTGGAGGATATCTCCTTGAGTGGTGTTTAAAGTGAATAAGAAGAAAGTAAGCTAGTTATAAAAGGAATTTAATTCTCTGGCCAGAGTAGAAGAAGGTTTAAAAGGGTTTTGAGGGGATAAGTAACTGTATAAAATAGGTGAGAAAGGTAGTGTGGGACTTTCCCTAACAGCCAATAGCCATAGTGTTTGTTAGTGAAGATAAAAACTGAGAGAGAAGGGTAAGAGTCCCCTCCATCATAGCAGGGCTATGGGAAACAGTCACGGCAAACGAGAGTTTGAGGTATGGCATATGGGTGAGCAAGCACCTGTTAAAAGTGTGTAAGCTTACTAGGGGATCGTAAATCCAGAAATTCACCTATCAGGAAAACTACCCCCTACATAACTTAGGGTCTGCCTATAGGCGACCACTTATAACTAGACAATGGGGAACTGGTGTCCCTATTAAGTACGGAAATTAGAAACTGTCTAAAACAGATGAGAATGGAATTCGTCTGTCAGCTAAAATCTGTAACAAGAGTAAGTACGGAAGCTAGAAACTGTCTAAAACAGATGAGAATGGAATTCATCTGTCAGTAGCTAAAATCTGTAACAGGAGTAAGTACGGAAACTAGAAACTGTATAAAACAGATGAGAATGGAATTCATCTGTCAGTAGCTAGAATCTGTAACAAGAGTACGAGATGAGCACCCCAAAGGACAAACCGCCAAACAGGTAGTAGCAGAAAGAGAAGGTAAAAAGGCAACGCAGGGAACAAAAAAAAAAAAAAAAAAAAAAAAAAAAATTAATGAAAGCATGTGGTCTAGAATCCCATGGACGGTTAGACGCAGAAAAATGGAATGAATGTTGTGACACAAAACGTGGATGGTTGAAAGATAAAAAGTTACAGGGGAAAGCAGAAGCATGGAGAAAAGTGTCAGAAGTAGTAGTTGTTTTAATGTTGCAAATGACCTTATAGTAAATTCCCATATGGTATAATTTAGAATCAACTAGTGTGACAAGAGAAGGGGGAGGTGAAGAACAGCTGCTAGTGAGATAAGAAATGTAATATTGTCCTTGAAATGAATGGACACAACATTAAATGCTGATATAGATATTTTGTATGACTTTGTGTCATTTTGTAGATTGAATCAGGAAAAGTGATAAATGTAGTAATGTATAAGCAGTCCTTCACAGCCAAACCACCAGACACCTCTGTCTTATATTATGAGACCCTTGATCCTGTCATACATTCTGCACAGAGTGCAGAGTTGCTTGCCCTGATCAAGGCATGAAAACTGGCAGAGGGAAAAAGAGGAGGGCGGCTCCAAGCCGCAGATTGGGCAAAAGGTATACTGGAGAACAAAGGGAAGTTGGAAGGTAGAAAGTTGATGAAAAGTGCTTTAGAGGGATTTGCAGAAGAGGAAGTTAGGAATAAGAAATGTATTGTATGTATTAGAGAACAGGACCAGCAGACGCCCGGTAATGGCGTCCGTACCTCATGTTGAGTGTGTCCTCATTGTTGGTGGGAAACCCCCTGCGCACTGTTTCCAATGGGAGAGGCTGCCCCCCCCCCTGCCCCTGATGTGGCCACGCCCGGCCCAACCAAATCAGTATGAAATAATCACCTTGTTAATTTTGTCATTTGTAGTGTCTTTTCTATTTACAGAAGTTCCAGTTTTAGTTCACTGATGAAGCAATACGTAATCATAATATAGAGATGGTGTGATGAATGATTGCAGATACGTATGTTGTTTTGCCGGCATTGAAAGTGTTAAGATTGTGAGAAGTTGTGAGAAATGAGTTTGTGACCCCCCTCCCTCCCCTCTAAAGTGTGCTGTGTTTGGGAGGAGGAGGAGGGGGGCTGACTGGGTGCAGTCTGCAGGGCTGATGAGACAAAGGGATCTCAATATGCACTGCTGAGAGATATATATATCAGTAATGTGTACAAACTGAAATACATTTCTTCTCTTTTGCGCATGCGCTGTTGGTTATAAAAGTTACGATATTTATGTGTTATGATGTGATCAGATTTCATGTGTTTTGATGTTAATTCAGATGTATTAAACTACAGATACGGTGAGACACGGGGGTTTGAAAATGTATGTGCCCCCCACCGTTCCCTATTTTTTATATACAGTTTATTGGTTTGCAGTAATTAATGTTATCAGAGATAATATTTTCTGTTTTATTGAATAACTAACTACAATTGTTTTATTTTTGATTTCACACATGAGTTATGTCATTGTAAAGATCAAATGTTTGTCAGGAAAAAGTCATTTTTGTTTCAGGCTGTTGTACATTACAGGGGGTTAAACTAGTGTTATGTTGAGATGTAGTTTTGAACTCTGCTACATCACTCTCGCAGAGTCCACAAAGGGGGGAAGGGTGAAGGAACTGATCAGGTACAATTTTGGTTTATGTGTAAGAGACCATCCCCCTCCAGCAAAGTTACACAGGAGGCGATGTGACATCACTCACACGAGTCTTTATGGATTTAGATGAGGGAGAAGGCAAAACAAAACTTGTCTGGACATTGTTAATTTGATGTAAAGTTTTTGGGAATGTTTTATTTTTATTTGTTTTTGTATTAATCAAGTATTTGCAGAACCTGATAAAAAAGTGAGATTCTCAAAGTATTGTGGATTATCAGCTGAATGAGGAGGAGTTGTGTTTGGTAGCGGCTTGTGACACCAATCCATGGAGTACCTCTACGCAAGCATATACTTTGTACTGTACTGAACAAAATGGACATGACACTGCGGTTCTCACACAAAGTCATGGACCACAGCAGCGCCCGGTAGCATATTATTCAGCTAGACTAGACCCTGTGGCCCGAGGTTCCCCATCATGTGTGAGAGCTATCATTGCTGTAAATTCAATGTTAAACAAGGCCTCAGATTTGGTCCTGGCATTTCCACCACATGATATTACTGCTATTCTAACTCAAGTACAACCTAAGCATTTGTCCACTGCAAGACATTTGAGATTAACCTGTGCTCTTCTTCTTCCTGAGCAGGTTACTTTACACCGCTGTACTACATTGAACCCAGCTACCTTACTGCCTTTGGAGCAAGGGGGAGAAGACGTAGGTAAAGTATGGTCACAATTTTTGCCTGAAACTGATGAACATGATTGTATGGCCCTTATGGCCCAGGAAACAGTGGGGTTTGCACATGTAAAAGATACCCCACTCCAAAACCCAGACCTAATACTCTTTGTGGATGGTTCAAGGTATTGTGTAGAAGGATCTTTTCTTACAGGATATGCAGTAACCACCGAAGATGTAGTCCTAGAAGCAGCCTCCTTACCAGCGTCCCGCTCAGCACAAGAAGCGGAGCTTAAGGCCCTGGCAGCAGCATGCCAACATGCAGAAGGAAAGACAGCAAATATATACACTGACTCTCGATATGCTTTTGGGATTGCACACGATTATGGCCCCATATGGAAGGCTAGACAGTTTTTGACCCCTGCAGGTACACCTGTAAAGAATGCAGACTTTGTAAAATACTTGATGGCGACCCTGATGTTTTATAATATTATTTGTATTGCTTACATGTTTTAATTGTTATGTATTTTGCAAGATAAGGGAAGCATTCAGTCAGAGGCCTATACATTATGATGAAAGAGTGTTGTGAGATTACCCCACCTGCATACCTGTGTGAATCAAGTGAAGAAATGGATCGAAGCCTTGCTATCAGGAGATAGAAGTAGCATTGGAATTTAGGTGTTGGTAAAATCACAAAAGGAGGGATTGTTATGGTATAAATATATGTATAATGTATCTGGGACCTCAATGAGTGCAATGCTGAAGAGAAGAACATGTATTAGAATATATGTTGGGTATGTGATGGTATAGAACAACCTATAATCAATGATATAAGTGTAATGTATGTACTACTTCAAGGTAGAAGGATAAACGAGTCTATATTTTGGATATAATTGAAAGGTTATGGAATGTGATAATCTGCAGATGTTCTGCCGAAACTGGAAATTGCGAATTCATTATGTTATGAGGGTACTACCAGGAACTAGGGAGTCTGTTTACAGACTTTTTGGGTTCTGGGCGTACAGCCAAGATAGATATGGGTAGAACACCGGATTAAAAATTAGATGTAAAGAATAAGAACAACGTATGTAGAGATAAGAATAATGAGGAAAGAAACCACAAGAATGTATACGTGTCTGCACGTAATTATATGATATTTTTACTATATAAACTCTGTGTCTCTGCAAATAAAGTCAGAAGTATTTTTGCCTTGAGAAACGTCTCAGTGTGTCTTTGCTTCTCCGAGCTCGCACCCCCCCCCCACCTGATTTGAACCTGCATGGAGATCAAGGCGTAACGTGACCTCATTGCGATCACAGGGGGGATTCACACGAGCGTGATTTGGCAGCGTGTAGGCCGCGTGGTTTTCGCGCGGCACGCAATGCCCTATAGAAGTCTATGGGGCAGTACACACAGTCCGTGTATTTTGCGCAGCGTTTGTTCGCTGCGCAAAATACGCGACAGGTTCAATAACTCTGCGTATTTCACGCATCACGCACCCATTGAAGTCAATGGGTGCGTGAAAACCAGTCAGGTCGCACGGAAGCTCTTCCGTGCGAACCGACTGAAACAGCGCACGAGCTGTCAAAAGGATGAATGGAAACAGAAAAGCACCACGTGCTTTTCTGTTTCCAAGCATCCAAACGGAGTGTCTTTGCGAGGAGCGAACCCCGACAACCGAAGCTAACTTCACCGGGTTCGGCCAAACTCGTTTTGGCCGAACTCGGCAAAAAAATTTCCGGTCCGTGACGTCGGGAGACATTCACTGTGCATGGTGCTGAAAGAGTGAGGGTATGTGCACACACACTAATTACGTCCGTAATTGACGGACGTATTTCGGCCGCAAGTCCCGGACCGAACACAGTGCAGGGAGCCGGGCTCCTAGCATCATACTTATGTACGATGCTAGGAGTCCCTGCCTCGCTGCAGGACAACTGTCCCGTACTGAAAACATGATTACAGTACGGGACAGTTGTCCTGCAGCGAGGCAGGGACTCCTAGCATCGTACATAAGTATGATGCTAGGAGCCCGGCTCCCTGCACTGTGTTCGGTCCGGGACTTGCGGCCGAAATACGTCCGTCAATTACGGACGTAATTAGTGTGTGTGCACATACCCTTAAACTGTTTCAGCACCATGGACAGTGACTTGCGATCCCAAAATACATGAACCTGTAAAAAAAAACGAAGTTCTAACTTACCGATTACTCCTGTCTCCTTCCTGCAGTCCGACCTCCCGGGATGACACTTCAGTTCAAGTGACAGCTCCAGCCAATCACAGGCCAAGCACAGGCTGCAGCCAATCACAGGCTGCAGCGGTCACTTGGACTGCCGCGTCATCCAGGGAGGTGGGGCCCGATGTCAAGAGAGGCGCGTCACCAAGGCAACGGCCGGGAAGTTCTCGGTAAGTAGGAACTTTATCTTTTTTTTTTACAGGTTTTTCGCTGTTGTGTTCGGCATTCACTGTCAAGGGTGCTGAAAGATTTAGCTCTTTCAGCACCTTGGACAGTGACGGGCGTCGACAAGCCTCATCTCTATGATGCCGGCTGCGCGAAAATCACGCAGCCGCGCATCAGACACGCATGACACACGCAGCTGTCAAATGGTTTTTGCGCTCGCAAAACGCTGCGTTGTTTGCGCGCGCAAAAACGCAACGTTCGTGTGAATCTGCCCTAACAGTCTGGACATGCTGGGAGTTGTAGTCCTCTTCTCTTATACCTCCTCCCTGTAATGTCCTCTGATATCCCATACTAAGTCTGGACATGCTGGGAGTTGTAGTCCTCTCCTCTTATACCTCCTCCTGTAAACTTTCTCTGATATCACATAACATCCTGGACATGCTGGGAGTTGTTGTTCTTATACATCCTTATTTATTCCTTCCCCAGGGGTAAGCACACTTTCTGTCTGTGATGGTCCCTTTACTAGAGGGGCAGATGGTTATTTTATCGGGGGGCGGGGGGACTGAGGCTGATGGTGGCTTTACTGGAGGGGGCTGATGGTCATTTTACTGGGGGGACGGAGGCTGATGGTGGCTTTACTGAGGGATCATTATAATGTGAGTGGGGGGCTGACGGTCATTACTGGGAGTGGGGGGCTGACGGTCATTACTGGGAGTGGGGGGCTGACGGTCATTACTGGGAGTGGGGGGCTCACGGTCATTACTGGGAGTGGGGGGGCTGACGGTCATTACTGGGAGTGGGGGGCTGACGGTCATTACTGGGTGTGGGGGGCTGACGTCATTACTGGGTGTGGGGGGGCTGACGGTCATTACTGTGAGTGGGGGGTCTGACGTCATTACTGGGAGTGGGGGGGCTGACGGTCATTACTGTGAGTGAGGGGTCTGACGGTCATTACTGTGAGTGGGGGGCTGACGGTACATTTTCGCTGCTGCGTGTCTAGAGATCATATGGATTATTAGATGTTTTATTTCTGTATATTTGTACTGCGTTGTTGCAGCTCATCGTCCTCCAGCTGCGGCCTTTCATTTCCATGACGACTGCTCCACTTTTCCTTTGCTCCAGTTTTAAATTTCCCACCTTTGTCTGGATTACGGATTCTCTGTAAGGTTCTGTGCACACGACCTATTTTCAGGCGTTTTACGCCTCGAATCACGCCTGAAAAGACGGCTCCAATACGTCTGCAAACATCTGCCCATTGCTTGCGGGATCTGCTGCGGGTAGCTCTTCTGTTGCCGCATTATTAAATAGATCATTGATGTCGCTGTTCTGGTAATTGATGCCACGAGGATCTATTGTATTCATTGATGCAGCGTGCGTTAATTACTGACATCCGGCAATCTCATATCTTCACCGTCAATGTCATCACTTTCTTGTCACTTGCATTGGTGGCATCAGTCAGTATAAAACCGCTCAGTTTATCCTACGTCACCTGTGATTCTGCTGAATTGTCACCGTCTCTTATCTGCTTAACTGATTGTATGACTCTCAGCAGCGTTTTACATCATCATGAAACCACCCCAGAAAAGCTCGTCCCGCAGGAAGTCGGCGCATCCGCAGAAGAAACCTGCAGCTCCTCCTCAATCTCCGCCAAGTAAGAGAAAGTTGCACCTTGATCAGCTTATCACTCTCATTATATATTTTATTTTAAAAATGAATTCCAGATAACCTCGGGTCGTGTAATACTAGATTGTAATCCGTTTCTCAGCTTTATATCTTAGAGGGTTCGTTTCTATGCAGGTAAAAATCTGTTACATACAGAAATTTCTGTAGCACAAGGCCGCCACTAGGGGGAGCAAACTGAGGACTGATTTATATAGGCACAACAGGAGCTGTATGCATGTGCACAATCGTCTCCCCCTAGTGGTGGTTGCAGGAAGCACGTTACTATATGGCCCTGGGAAGGGAATCTGAGAACACAGCTCACACCCATGAAGATATATTATGAAATGAGGGATCTAAGAATTTCCAACCTGCAGTCCGACCGCTCTATTCATTCCCTATGGGATCGACGGAAATAGTCAAGTTTGACTGCTCCTTGCCCAATTATGCACTCTGCCGTGAGCGGCTCCGCGCAGGCAGGCGCGATGTTGTGACGTCAATTTCTGAGCCTTTTTTCTACTCCGTTTATGCAGCGTGTGGATGAGACGTGTTTTATCTCATCCACTTTGCTGCTACTGTATTATGCTGCCGTTTTTTTCCGCATTATAATACAGGTATACGCCGTATTTACGCAATGTGTGAACTGACTCTAACCCCTCCACCCACCCCCCCCCCCGCCAGTCCCCGCAAAAATGTTCTTGCATCAAACCGGTCCTCGGTGCAAAATAGGTTGGGGACCACTGCCATAGAGAATGACTTGAGTGACCACCACTCTGGGACCCGCACTCTTGTTAACAACCCGCAGCAATCCGGCATTTATCACCTATCTTGTGGATAGGTGAAAAATTATTTTCGTGGTACAACCCCTTTAATCAGGTATCAATGGGACTTGATGGACCCCAAATTATCAGTCATAGAAAAGTATCTAAAATTTGAACGTCCACATTTATATCCTTTTTAGGTCCAATATTCTGTGCTGATTAATTTCTTAATGTCGTTTTACAGCAGTGTGAGCACAGTTTTCTGAAACGGAGCTCTAAATCTCCTGCGTAGACAGTTACATGGTATAATTTTGTCTCCCTGCAGCCACCACTAGAGGGAGCTCACTGCATACTGTTTTGTTACCAAGTTCAATGTACAACCATATACAATGAGCTCCCTCTAGTGGTGGCTGCAGGTAGCATGTTATGTTTTAAATCTGTTTACCTGATGTTCCTTGGGGGACATTAAGGTAATAGGCCATGTTCACACAGGGTAGATATGCGGCGTAAAAGTACACAGCGTATTGGCCATGGGCACCGGAGGTAATTCTGGCTGAAAAACTGCAGTTTTTCGGCTGGAATGTCCATAGAAGGTAGAAAAAAAAACCATACTTACCCGTAGCCATGGTGACGTGTCCCTCTGATGTTCTGCAGCAGTCATATGGGATGAGACATCATCCCTGGAGGCCGGGTTGAACGCAGGAGCAGAGAGATCTGGGTAAGTTTGGCGGGTTTTTTTCCGCTGCGTCTGGATGAGATTTGTTTGAATCTCCTCCACTCTTCTGCTTCTGTATTATGCTGTGGAGTTTCCGCAATGAAATCCGTTGCAGAAAATCCGCCGTGTTTACCCTACGTGTGAACCCGGCCAGACAGTGAATTTCCATGTAGCGGGAGATTCATTTTCAGCTATGATTATGGATTTCTTTCTTACAGGTAGTGGGGAAACAAGTCACAGACCGAGCACGCAACGAAGAAGACGTTACCGCCCAGGAGCCCGTGCACTGATGGAAATAAGAAAGTACCAAAAATCAACCAATCTGCTCATTCAGAAAACCCCGTTTTTCCGCCTGGTGAGTGGATGTGTCCTCTGCGGCTGCTCCTCTTTATTGTCAGTGATATTCCCCTTTTATTCTTGCAGGTGAGAGAGATCTGCCTGAAGTATTCCCGCGGCGTGTTTTACTACTGGCAAAGCACCGCACTTATGGCGCTCCAAGAGGTCAGTATCTCATACAATGCACTGTCCATGTAACGCATGGGTCAACCAGAGAGGGAGCTGCTCTTTGCAGTGGTTCACTACTCAGCCCCCGCCCCCTCTAACACATCCATATGCCCTAGCGGGACATTTGCATAGGGGTTGTGATGCATTGTGGGAGTTCCAGAGGCCAGACCCCCCCCCCCCCACCATCACTCTAGCTAACAGCTCATAAAAGTGAAATCTGATCAGTCCTTCGAGCTGTGTAGTAAATTATACCGGGAGTGCTGTCACTTTAAGAGGGACTAATGCTCTTCTGTATCCACAGTCAGCTGAGGACTTCCTCGTGAGTCTCTTTGAAGATTCTTACCTCTTCAGTCACCAGGCCAATAGGGGCACTCTCTTTGTGAAGGACATGCAGCTCGCACGGAGAATCCGAGGCATCCCGTATGAACTGTGATAACGCTGCCGTTTTATCTCTCAAGATTTGATGAAGAATGATCACGTGTAAATAGTTTTATATTAATGGAGAAAATCTATTGGGAAATACAAGTTTTACCATTGCATAAAAGATCCAGTTTGGAAGAGTAAACCGGCTTTAGCGCCCCCTCCTGACACTGGTTACAGTGGAGGTTTTTTCTTTGTTTTATCTGTTCATGGGAAAGTTGTTACAACCAATATGGCTGCCACTGCAGTTTGCAGGGTGGTAGTGCAGTCGTTTTTCTGTCCAGCTTTGTAATGGGTTATAGGGGTCCAGGATGTAGCACAGAAAATGACCACAAGGTGGCACTGCTGGACAAAACCGCTAACAAAGACGCTGGACACAACCGCTAATGAAACCTGATCTGGCCGACCTTCTAATTGTTCTGCTGAGTTTATGATCCGCTTCCTGTTTTTATTCTGTGAAGATTTGTTAATTTTTTCAAATAAAAAAAAAATGTATATTATAAGTTTGATCTTCATCGTTTTAGACTAATTTTCATAAGGGCTTGGATATGATCAATGACTCCAGCTTTGCTGTAGTTCAATACTCTTGCTCTGTCCCACCCCCATTCTTTACACTGCAGCTATGCTTGTTCAGAGTGTTTGCTGTGTGGGTGGCTGTGTGGGTTGGGTCCAGAATTATTTGGGCAGTGACACAATCTTCATGATTTGGGTTTTGCTGCCACCACATTGGATTTGAAATGAAACAACTGAGATGCAATTGAAGTTTAAACTTTCAGGTTTATTTCAAGGGGTTAAACAAAAATCTCCTGTGAAAAGTTTAGGAATTGCCACCATTTTTCTACACAACCTCCTCATTTCAGGTGATCAAAAGTGATTGGACAAATTAACATTACCATAAATGTTTTTTTTAATACTTTGTAGAGAATCCTTTGCAGGCAATGATGGCCTGAAGTCTGGAACCCATGGACATCACCAGACGCTGGGTTTCCTCCTTTGTTTTTTTTGTTTTTTATATTTCAAATTTTTTATTTTCAAGAAAAGAAATGGGGATACAGAAAAAGAAAAGGGGGTGACATGGGTACAGAAAAAGCCCATGAGGGCCGATCATTTCAACCTATATTTCAACAACAATAAGTAAATATGCAATCAAAGTCCTCCCAACATAGTACCATCAATACACTACAAGCATTAGTATAGCAAGACAGGAATACCAGCATTACACCCTCATCCGCCCCTCCATCACCCACATCTCAGTCAATTCTTAGTAACGATTGATTCAAATAGGGAAGTAAACGAAGGGTAGAAGGACAAAAGGAAGGGGGGGGGTATAGGGAAAATCTTAAGAGGGAGAAGGGGAGATGCTCTCCCCTCACTCTCCCCCCCCCCCCCCCCACAGCACATCACAGACCAGAGAGAACTCAAGAGCTCCCTGGTTCTCCACTAATCAGTTCACCCATGGCCCTCTTGTGTCTGTCCGACTTGCAGAAGTCAAACCAATAGAACCAGGTTTTCTGAAACTGCGTTGCTCGTTCGGGTGCGGAATGGAGCAACTCCTCCATTCTCCGAATTTCGTGAATGCGCTCCAGCCATTGTCTAGTCACAGGAGGCTCAGAGGATCTCCAACCCCCCGGAATACAAGCCTTAGCTGCGTTAAGCAAATGTCTCACTAACATCTTCCTGTAGCGCCCCACAGGTATATCGTGGTGGTGCAGCAAAATCCATGCCGGATCATCTCCCAGCGAGATTCCTGTGATCTCCAGAATGATATCTTGAACCTCTGACCAATAGGTGCGAAGGTTCTCACAGCTCCAGAATATATGTAAAAGCGTTCCCTCTTCTCTGCCGCATCTCCAACATAAAGGAGAAACATCCGGGAACATTTTATGTAGCACATGTGGGACTCTGTACCAACGGGATAGTATTTTAAAACTGGTTTCCTGATAGGCGTTACTAATAGACGCCTTATGTGTGAGGAGCATGATCTTTTCCCTTTGCTCTTGTGTTAGAGTAATCTGAAGATCTCTTTCCCATTTCGTAATATATGGTGGGATGAAATCCTCAGCAGGAGTGAGCAGCACGCAGTAAAGACTGGACAGGGCCCGTCTCACATGCCCCGTTTGAGAACACAAAGTTTCAAAGGAAGATAGAGCTCGGTCATAGGAAGCCGGTGTAGGTAGTCTTGACAAGTAATGAGTCAATTGTAACGCCTGCCATTGGGACGCGTCCGGGAGACCCTCTGGCTGGGAAAGCTCTTCTCCACGCAGCCAGGGGCGTATTAGGGGTACTGGTGTGAGGGGCCCGGCCAAACCTAACTGAAAGGGGGGCCCGGCAACTGCCGCGACATTCTTTTGGTAGGAAAAAACGGGCCCCTGCAATGGGGCCCGTTTTTTTCACCAAAAGAATGTCGTGAGCTGCTGCGGGCCCCCTCCCCATGGGGGGCCGTCAAACCGCGCGCGACCGATCGCACGCACAAGGAAACTCCCGCGCGTGCGCAGTCGCGAGCGCGCACCCACGAACGCCCGCACTCGAGACCGCCCTCGCGCGCACCAGCGAAAGCCCGGAAGCACGCACCCGCGAACGAAGCACGCGCAGCCGCGGTCACACATGGACAAAACTTACTTGGAGCCTGGCTGGAGGTGAAGGACTGGACGTCTGGACCGAAGACCTCGCCTTGAAGACATCGCCGGAAGAGGACTGGAGTGGGAGCAGCTCTTCTGACACCGTGAGTAAATTATCTCAAAGTGCTGTTTATGTATGGCCCTGTTCACACAGTATTTTGCAGGCAAAAAAAAATCTGAAAAGCAGATTTTGACTTGCCCACACTATCTTGTCGCGTTTTTTTGCCGCGTTTTTTGCCCGCGGCGATTGAGGACAGCAGACAAAAAACGCAACGAAAAATGAATTTTCTGCCTCCCATTGATTTCGATGGGAGGTCAGAGGCGGAACCGCGGCAAGAAAGGACTTCCTGCTTTTTCTTTTTTCCGCGACTGGCTTCCATTGATTTCAGATTAAATCAATGGGAGGCGGTTTTGGAAGTTGTTTGGTGCTGATTCTGACGCAGTGTCCGAGTCAATATCAAGGCCCAAAAACTCTGTGAACTGGGCCTTATTGTTAGGGCTTATTCAGACGAACGTGTAATACGTCCGTGCAACGTGCGTGATTTTCACGCGCCTCGCACGGACCTATGTTAGTCTATGGGGCCGTGCAGACCGTCAGTGATTTTCACGCAGCGTGTGTCCGCTGCGTAAAACTCACGACATGTCCTATATTTGTGCGTGGTTGGCGCATCACGCACCCATTGAAGTCAATGGGAGCATGAAAATCACGCCCAGCACTTCCGCAGCAGTATAAACTATGAATGAAAACAGAAAAGCACCACGTGCTACAAACATACAAACAGAGTGTCATAATGATGGTGGCTGCGCGAAACTCACGCAGCCGCGCATCATACGCTGCTGACACACGGAGCTGTTATGGACCTTTTGCATGCGCAAAATGCCACGTTTTTTGCGCGTGCAAGAAGCACACGCTTGTGTGAATCCGGCCTTAGGGTAGGAACACACTAGGCATGAACACTGCGGATTTTATGCAACACATTTTATTGTGGAAAATCCGCAGCGTATTACAGTCGCAGCAGAGTGGATGAGATATGAACAAATCTCATTCACACGCTGCAAAAAAAATGGACCTGCAGTGCGGCTTTTGGCTTTTTAAGCCGCAGCATGTCAATTTATTCTGTGGAATCGCCGCTCCTCTGTTGCGGAAATGCTGCGGTTCTGCCGCAAAAATCACAAAATGAGAAAAAAAAAAAGGTACTTTTTTAAATTTATAAAAAAGTTTAGACTTCCCCCAGCCGTAGTCCTGGTGACGCGATCCTCTATTCTTAGTGCAGCCCGGCCTCCTGTCATGACGTTTCATCCCATGTGACTGCTGCAGCGGTCACATGGTCTACAGCGTCATCCCAGGAGGCGGGGCTACGTTCAGAAGAGAGAGATGCGTCACCAGGACTACGGCCGGGGCAAGTCTAAACTTTTTTTTTCCTGCAGGATTCCTGCAGCGGACAAGCCTCACGAAACCTGCGCCACTATTTGGTGCGGTTTTGCGGGCAGAATTCCCTTCGGCTACCGGGGCGGATAAGCTGTGTAGTTTTACTCAGCATATCCGCCTAGTGTGTCCCTTATGATGTCGCTCCTGGAGCTGCTGCCTGTCTCTAAATAGGCAGTTGGTCCAGTAGAATTTGGAATTTATTTATTTTTGTGAACCAGCTTAAAAAAATACAAAACTTTTGTGTTAGGGCCTGTTCACATCACCGTTCGCTTCCATTCCGGGGTTCCGTCTGAGGTTTCCGTCGGGTAAACCACGGAAAGTGAAAGTGACAGCACAGCTTCCGTCACCATTAGCGCAGTCGACTACGCTATTGATTCTGTCCGAAAACAAGCCGGAATGGTGACGAACGGAAACAATTAGCGATGTTTCCGTCACCATTGAGATCAACGGTGACGGAAGCATCGCTAATGGTTTCCGTTCGTCACCGTTCCGGCAGGTTTTCGGACGGAATCAATAGCGTAGTCGACTGCGCTAATGGTGACGGAAGCTGTGCTGTCACTTTCACTTTCCGTTGCGGGGTTCACCCGACGGAAACCTCAGACGGAACCCCGGAACGGAAGCGAACGGTGATGTGAACAGGCCCTAACACAAAAGTTTTGTATTTTTTTAAGCTGGTTCACAAAAAAAAATAATTCCAAATTCTACTGGACCAACTGCCTATTTAGAGACCGGCAGCAGCTCCAGGAGCGACATCATAAGGGTAGGAACACACTAGGCGGATATGCTGAGTAAAACTACACAGCTTATCCGCCCCGGTAGCCGCAGGGAATTCCGACAGCAAAACCGCACCAAATAGTGGCGCAGGTTTCGTGAGGCTTGTCCGCTGCGGGAATCCTGCAGGGAAAAAAAAGTTTAGACTTGCCCCGGCCGTAGTCCTGGTGACGCATCTCTCTCTTCTGAACGTAGCCCCGCCTCCTGGGATGACGCTGTAAACCATGTGACCGCTGCAGCAGTGACATGGGATGAAACGTCATGACAGGAGGCCGGGCTGCGCTAAGAATAGAGGATCGCGTCACCAGGACTACGGCCGGGGCAAGTCTAAACTTTTTTATAAATTTAAAAAAGTGCCTTTTTTTTTTTTCTCATGTGTGATTTTTGCGGCAGAACCGCAGCATTTCCGCAACAGAGGAGCGGCGATTCCACAGAATAAATTGACATGCTGCGGCTTAAAAAGCCAAAAGCCGCACTGCAGGTCCATTATTTTTGCAGTGTGTGGATGAGATTTGTTCAAACCTCATCCACTCTGCTGCGACTGTAACACGCTGCAGATTTTCCACAATAAAATGTGTTGCATAAAATCCGCAGTGTTCATGCCTAGTGTGTTCCTACCCTAAGGCCGGATTTACACGAGCGTGTGCTTTTTGCGTGCGCAAAAACGTGGCATTTTGCGCATGCAAAAGGTCCATAACAGCTCCGTGTGGCAGCAGCGTATGATGCGTGGCTGCGTGATTTTCGCGCAGCCGCCATCATTATGACACTCTGTTTGTATGTTTGTAGCACGTGGTGCTTTTCTGTTTTCAGTCATAGTTTATACTGCTGCGGAAGTGCTGGGCGTGATTTTCACGCACCCATTGACTTCAATGGGTGCGTGATGCACGAACAATGCACAAATATAGGACATGTCGTGAGTTTTACGCAGCGGACACACGGACACACGCTGCATGAAACTCACTGACAGTCTGCACGGCCCCGTAGAGTAACATAGGTCCGTGCGAGACGCGTGAAAATCACGCACGTTGCACGGATGTATTACACGTTCGTCTGAATAAGCCCTAACAATAAGGCCCAGTTCAGAGTTTTTGGGCCTTGATATTGACTCTGACACTGCGTCAGAATCAGCACCAAACAACTTCCAAAACCGCCTCCCATTGATTTAATCTGAAATCAATGGGAGCCAGTCGCGGAAAAAAGAAAAAGCAGCACGTCCTTTCTTGCCGCGGTTCCGCCTCTGACCTCCCATCTAAATCAATGGGAAGCAGAAAATGCATTTTTCCCTACGTTTTTTGTCTGCTGTCCTCAATCGCCGCGGGCAAAAAACGCGGCAAGATAGTGTGGGCAGGTCAAAATCTGCCTCAAAATTCGGTGCGCGGTTCCAGGCGGTCGCGGGTGCGCATGCGCGGGAGTTTGCGGGTGCGCGCGATCGGTCGCACGGGCGGCAGTGTTTGACGGCCCCCATGACGACCCCCATGCTACCCAGGGCCGCCATCAGGGGGGGCATTATGGGTACTGATGTGAGAGACCCGGCGAAACCGAATTGAAAGGGGGCCCGCAGCTCACGACATTCTTTTGGTGAAAAAAACGGGCCCCATTGCAGGGACCTGTTTTTTTTCTACCAAAGGCAAGTCGCGGCAGTTGCCGGGCCCCCCTTTCAATTAGGTTTGGCCGGGCCTCTCACATCAGTACCCATAATACCCCCCCTGATGGCGGCCCTGGGTAGCATGATATAGTGCTGGACGGAGTACCGTTAACAGGCGGTGCCACGGTAGGGGGGCCCAGAAAATTTAGCTGTAGGGGGCCCTGAAATTCCTGATGGCGACCCTGCACGCAGCCATGCATTGCCCCTATAAAAATGACTTACTCTAAAATGCCCCTGCTGTACCCATATCTTAAAGGTCTGATCTGACAGACCTGGACCAAATTCCGGGTTACCCAAAACCGGAGTGAGGGGTGATGACAGTTGTGATATTCCCTCTCTACTCCGCACCTTTCTAAACACCTGTAAAGTTGGATATATGGTAGGATGATCACAAAATTATTTTTTTCTATATAATATTGCTTTTAGTATGTCATTAAAATAAATTTTATTTATTTGTGTTGTACTTTTTCTTTTTTTTCTTTCTTTTACTCTATGGGGGCTGCCATTTTTTTTTTATCTCTGTATGTGTCGATTAACGACGCATACAGAGATGGAATACGGCAGCTACAGGGCATAGGAGTCAATGAACGGGAGCCGTTCCATTGACTCTGCTCTCTGTCTCTGTACTGCGCAGACGCAGGTCAGAGTCACACAGCAGAGCAGCTGTTTGCAGGAAGATAGCAGGCGCCATACTGAAGACCAGCTGCACTGCAGGTAAGGTGTGTGTCTCTGTCTGTCCCACTCTCTATCTCACAGACCCCCGCTCTCGTGACCCCCGACGGGCCCCCCCCCCTTGTATGAAGGACACATGATGCAACTGTACTGGGAAAGCCCTGAACGATAAATCTCTCTAGTTGTGCTGAGACTGTTTGGGGATGTGACTAATGAACCTCTCACACTCCAGTAGGAGGGGTAATGGTGGTCACCCAGCTTTCCCAGACCCCTGAACGATAAATCTCTCTAGTTGTGCTGAGACTGTTTGGGAATGTGACTAATTAACCTCTCAGTCTCAGCACAACTAGAGAGATTTATCGTTCAGGGGTCTGGGAAAGCTGGGTGACCACCTTTACCCATCCTACTGGAGTGTGAAAGGTTCATTAGTCACATCCCCAAACACACTCCAGTAGGAGGGGGTAATGGTGGTCACCCAGCTTTCCCAGACCCCCGAACGATAAATCTCTAGTTGTGCAAAATCAAGTGTAATCAAGCATTTTTTTTAATGTGCTTTTTGGCACGTAAAATGTGCAAAAAATACACGGCGTGTGAACCGGTCAACTGAAAAGTCATTCTCTTCACTTTCATCATTCTAAGGGTATGTTCACAGGCAGTGTTTTCAGCTGAAAAATCGGAAGCAGGACGCCTGCAAGCGTCTGCCCATTGGTTTCAATGGGAGATACGGCGTTCTGTTCCGACAGGGCGTTTTTTACGTGGTCGTTTTCCAAAACCGGCACGTAAAAAGACGCCCGCCAAAATGAAGTGTATATCACTTCTTGGGACGTTTTTGGAGCCGTTTTGAATTGACTTTATAGAAAAACAGCTCCAAAAACGGCCGTAAAAACGTGAGTTAGATTAAAAAATGGCTGAAAATCAGGAGCAGTTTTCCCTTTGTTTAGTAAGCGTGTGAACATACACTTAGCCTTTTGGTGTTTCCTATAACTTCTGCCAGATGCAGAATCACACCCAAAATGGCTGCCGGACACTGCTTAGCAATTTGAAGACACCTTTTCCTGGCTTGTGGGAGGGGGGGGGTGAGATTCCCTCCCACATTTACGGCAGCTGTGAGTCAGGTTGCTTTGCCTTATTCACCTTGCTGTAATTGTGGGAAGTTCTCCCCCTGGTGGCCAACATGGGAAAACATGTCAAATTATTATTTCATTTTTAATACTTTCCACCATATGGAAGAAAAAAAAAATATAGCAAAAAACGTAAAAAATATAATAGCAATAAGTAACAACACTTAAAAAAAAAAGGTTTCATTCGCGACACATTCCCTTTAAGGCAGCAGAATAGGCTAGTAAAGCTCTGTATATTGGCACACATCTCACACTCCATTACGGACCATAATTGCAGATAAAAATACTCATCCATTCATTTCTATTGCAAATGGACACCTCCTATATTTACAGGGCCACCTGATCGCATCCTGCAATATTGACACAGATTAAAGAGAACCTTTAATCTTTAAAGGGAAGGTGTCGCGCAAATTTATTTATTTTTTTATATGTTATTGCTTTTAGTATGTTATTAAAATAAATTTTATTTATTATGTTTTTGTGTTGTACTTTTTTATTACTATTACTTTTACTTCACTTCACTATGTGGGCTGCCATTTTATTTTCATCTCTGTATGTGTCGATTAACGACACATACAGAGATGGAATACGGCACATACATCCCCATAGAGAATGCGAACGGGAGCCGTTCCATTCACTATAGCGTACGCCGTCTGTGTGGGAACGGCACATGCGCCGCTCCCACACAGTCCAAAAGGAAGGTCTTCGGCCGAGCGACATCCGGCGCCATTTTCATGTGGACCGGAAGTCGCGGCCGGACAGTAAGATGACTACTTCCGGTCGCGGCTTCCGTCCATTTGTTCAGAAGCAAGGACTAGGAGCGGACGGAGCGGCGGCGGCAGGAGCAGGTAAGTTATGTTTGTGTATGTTCGTGTTATACTGTGTATTTACCACTGTATCTAATCCTCCTACACTGTACATTCGCTCAAAAAATGGCGACACACAGTGTAGGAGGTTTGAACATTCAACCCCCTCCTTTCTCCTGGCACTAGCCAGGATAAAGGAGGGGGGATTGTTTGAGGACGCTAAAGCGAGTGTGTCTTCTCCAATTTTGCAGCATAAAGCAATGAGGTTGCTTTACCACATGCCAATGCTGCAATTTTGGGAATTTCTCCCTCTAGTGACCAGCACATGGAAATGTTATAAATTAGAATCTAATTTATAATATTTCCTGACTTGTGAAAAAATGTTAAAAAATTAGAACAATGTTTAATCATTTATATACTAACAGTTTAACTAAAAAAACAAAAAACATTTTTCTAGCGACACATTCCCTTTAAGCTAAAGAAATGCAGCTCGATCGCGTTGAGATCTGGTGACTCGGTCATTGCAGAATATTCCACTTTTTTGCCTTATATACTCCTGGGTTGCTTTCGCAGAATGTTTTGGGTCATTGTCCATCTGTCCTGTGAAGCAACGTCCAATCACCTGCTGCATGTGGTTGAATCTGAGCAGAAAGTAAATCCCTGAACACTTCAGAATTCATCCGGCTGCTTCTGTCTTCAGTCACATCATCAACAAACACTAGTGACCCAGTGCCAGGCAGCAATGCATGCCCATGCCACCACACTGCCCCCGCCATGCCACCACATTGCTACACATGCTATACATGTGTTACACAGGATGTGGTGTGCTTTGGATCATGAGCCGTTCGAGCCTTCTCCATACTTTCTTCCTCCTATCATTCTGGTGCAGGTTGATCTTAGTTACATGCTGTTCCAGAACTGGGCGGCTTCTTTACTTGTTGTTTGGTAAAGTCTAATCTGGCCTTTCTGAGGCTGATTAATGGTTTTCACCTTGTGAACCCTCTGTATTTGCTCTCATGAAGTCTTCTCTTTATGGTGGACTTAGATACTGATCCACCTACTTCCAGGAGAGTGTTCGTCACTTGGGTAGATGTTGTGAAGGGGTTTTCTTCACCATGGAAAGGATTCTGCGATCATCCACCACTCTTGTTTTACGTGGACGTCCAGGCCTTTTGGAGTTTCTGAGATCACCAGTGTGCTCTTTTTTTTTCTTTTTTTTTTTAAGAGTATACCAAACTGTTGATTTGGCCACTCCTGACATTTGTGCTTCTCTCTGATGGATTTCTTCATTTTTTTTCAGCCTAGCGATGGTCGGTTTCACTTGCATTGAGAGCTCCTTTCACCTCATGTTGTGGGTTCACAGCAACAGCTTCCAAATGCAAATCCCACACCTGGAATCAACTCCAGACCCTTTACCTGCTTAATTGGTGATGGAATAACGAGGGAATAGCCCATGCAGCCCATTAAATAGCCTATTGAGATAATTGTCCAATTACCTTTTGGTCCTTTGAAAAAGAGGCAGCTACATATTAAAGAGCTATAAGGGTATGTTCACACGGCCTATTTTGGGTATTTTTTCGGCCCGCATAACACATTGCCTTGTTGTGCCAATAAAGATTTTCTAGACCCGCTGTAAACCATTTTACCCGTAAGTCACAGGCTACAGCGGGGGTTCCCAACCAGTGGCTCATGAGCCACCTATTGCCTGCTGTATGGCTGACCATAGGAGTCCTTCGTAATGACCATGTGAATCGTCAATTTACATTGTTCCAGCAGAATGGGTGCTGGTCTCGGTGCAAGTCTCCTTAAAGAAGTGACCACATCTAATGCTTGGCGCACTGGTCGTCACTTTTTTAGTGCCAGTGTCATTTTTATTATTTCTAGTTTTGGAAGTAAAGCAGTTTTAGTAATAAAATACCACAAAAAAACCCCGGACCCTCACATACCTTGACCCCAGAAGCTGAGACGATAGATGGGGCCGTATTTCTGGGCCAGGCGCATGAAATGTCGAGGAAGATCACTGCGCCCCAGATCCATCAGATTCCCGATGAAGGGCAGTGGTGCGGGACGCGGAGGGCGCTGGTTCTGGTCGAGTCCTGACAGGCGACATTTGGAGTGGGAACATCTTAAGTATAGAAAGAAGAGGACGACGAGGGCCGGCAGCAGCAGAGGGACCATAGTGAAGCTGAAGACTTAGGCCTCATGCACACGACCGTAGCCATGTGCACGGCCGTGAATTTCGGGTCGGCCGGCTGCGGACTGTCAGCCACGAGCCGCCCGCAAATCGCGGGACATGCACATGGCCGCGGCCATTATTTTCAATGAGCCCGGACCGCAGAAGACAGCCGTAATAAGACAGGTCCGTTCTTTCTGCGGTGCGGGCTCCCGGGCCATGCACAGACCGTAAAAACTACGGTCGTGTGCATTGCCCCAGAAAAATGAATGGGGCCGCAATTCTCCCGTGGATTTTCGGGGGAATTGCGGCCGCAAAAGCACGTTCGTGTAGATGGGGCCTTAGGAGATGCTGGGTGTATATGTAGAGACAGGCGTAACCTTGAGGACAGGAAATATACAGAGGGAGGCATGGAGATTGATAGGAGAGGAGGCAGCGTACACAGGGTGAGCACTCAGTGTGGAGAAGACACATTTTATGCACAGCCATAAATTGAGTGGAGTTCCCCTTTAATAACCTCACCAGGTGGCAAGGCCCTGGCATGCTGGGAGTCGTAGTTTCACAACCGCTGGAGAGTCTCCGCTCTAGAGGATCACAAGCTTCAGGCTGCACATGCCCAGTACAGTGGACTCCTCAGCCTGGGATCACTGCAAGTCCAAATTACATTGGCGGCAAGATTTGGGGGCTCTGAACTCCTCTCTACAGCAATCTACAAATTATGTGTGTGTGTGTGTGTGTGTGTGTAATGTAATATGCAGTGTTTGTGTGTGTGTGTGTGTGTGTGTGTATACACATACACATACACACACACACATTATACATACACACACATATATATATATATATATATATATATATATATATATATATACAAACACACATATATATACATATATACACACATTATATATATATATATATATATTACATACACACACACACATATACAGTATATACACACACACACATATACATATATAAGTATATATATATACACACATACATATATATATATATATATATATATATATATATACACAAATACACTACCGTTCGAAAGTTTAGGGTCACTTAGAAATTTCCTTATTTTTGAAAGAAAAGCACAGTTTTTTTCAATGAAGATAACATTAAATTAATCAGAAATACACTCTATACATTGTTAATGTGGTAAATGACTATTCTAGCTGCAAACGTCTGGTTTTTAATGCAATATCTACATAGGTGTATAGAGGCCCATTTCCAGCAACCATCACTCCAGTGTTCTAATGGTACATTGTGTTTGCTAACTGTGTTAGAAGGCTAATGGATGATTAGAAAACACTTGAAAACCCTTGTGCAATTATGTTAGCAACGCTGTAAACAATTTTGCTGTTTAGAGGAGATATAAAACTGATCTTCCTTTGTGCTAGTTGAGAATCTGAAGCATTACATTTGTGGGTTTGATTAAACTCTCAAAATGGCTAGAAAAAGAGAACTTTCATGTGAAACTCGACAGTCTATTCTTGTTCTTAGAAATGAAGGCTATTCCATGCGAGAAATTGCCAAGAAACTGAAGATTTCCTACAACGGTGTGTACTACTCCCTTCAGAGGACAGCACAAACAGGCTCTAACCAGAGTAGAAAGAGAAGTGGGAGGCTCCGCTGCACAACTGAGCAACAAGACAAGTACATTAGAGTTTCTAGTTTGAGAAATAGACACCTCACAGGTCCTCAACTGGCAGCTTCATTAAATAGTACCCGCAAAACAAACGCCAGTGTCAACGTCTACAGTGAAGAGGCGACTCCGGGATGCTGGCCTGCAGGGCAGAGTGGCAAAGAAAAAGCCATATCTGAGACTGGCTAATAAAAGGAAAAGAATAATATGGGCAAATGCACACAGACATTGGACAAAGGAAGATTGGAAAAAAGTGTTATGGACAGACGAATCGAAGTTTGAGGTGTTTGGATCACACAGAAGAACATTTGTGACACGCAGAACAACTGAAAAGATGCTGGAAGAGTGCCTGATGCCATCTGTCAAGCATGGTGGAGGTAATGTGATTGTCTGGGGTTGCTTTGGTGCTGGTAAAGTGGGAGATTTGTACAAGGTAAAAGGGATTTTGAATAAGGAAGGCTATCACTCCATTTTGCAACGCCATGCCATACCCTGTGGACGGCGCTTGATTGGAGCCAATTTCATCCTACAACAGAACAATGACCCAAAGCACACCTCCAAATTATGCAAGAACTATTTAGGGAAGAAGCAGGCAGCTGGTATTCTATCTGTAATGGAGTGGCCAGCGCAGTCACCAGATCTCAACCCCATAGAGCTGTTGTGGGAGCAGCTTTACCGTATGGTACGCAAGAAGTGCCCATCAAGCCAATCCAACTTGTGGGAGGGACTTCTAGAAGCATGGGGTGAAATTTCTCCCAATTACCTCAGCAAATTAACAGCTAGAATGCCAAAGGTCTGCAATGCTGTAATTGCTGCAAATGAAGCATTCTTTGACAAAAGCAAAGTTTGAAGGAGAAAATTATTATTTCAAATAAAAATCATTATTTCTAACCTTTCTCAATGTCTTGACTATATTTTCTAGCCATTTTGCAACTCATTTGATAAATATAAGCGTGAGTTACCCCAAACTTTTGAACCGTAGTGTATACAAAAAAAGATAAGGCTACATGTCTATATTCTCCCAGTGATCTGCATGTGAGTGTAAAAGCCCTTTAGGCCTCATTCACACCAAGTTTTTTTTTAACTGTGGTTTTTAATATACTTATATTACTTATATAGGTCAGGTCTCTATGCTCTATTTTCTCATGAGCTTCTCAGATGGGGGTTACCAGGAACTAGGAAACCCCTCTAGGTCTATTCATGCTCAGGGCCGACCTTATTGGTGTGCGACCTGTGCCATTGCACAGGTCTCCATTCCCCTGCTTGTGTTTCAGAAGCACCCGGGCCTGGCGAATCAGCAGCTGCATTTCCGTCCGGTCGCTTCTTCGGTCAGTGGAGTCACTATCGTTGTAGCAGCCAAAGCGGCTACTAGCGGCAACACCGGGCATGAGGGTGCACGTGCCTCCCGCCTGGACGGCACCCCCATGTTATCTCCCTGCTCTTCTATCTACTAGGCCAGTGGTTCCCAACCAGGGTACCGCGAGAACACTTCAAGGGTGCCGCAACATTCCTCTGAACCACGGCCATGCTTTCTCTCCTCCTCCTCACAGCGTGCAGTGCATGGGAGGAGAAGGGGATTTTTTGCAGCCTCTGTAGATGGCACCCCCCACCCCACCTTCCTGTATATAGCACCCCCCCTTCCTGTACATAGCTCCACTGTAGCTCCCTGAAGGAGCGGATTCCCCCTGTGGCCGGGGATTATATGGACAGTGACATCAGGGGCAACTCGTGAAGTGGAATCCCCGCCTACAGGGTTGCTGGCGCAGTGATTTGGCTCCAGGCGAAGCCCCTGACGTCACTGTCAATAAAAGGACAGAGACGTCAGGAGCTTCTCATGGAGTGGAATCCCCGGTCACAGTGTCGTCAACGCTGTGGATGGGGATTCCGCTTCAGGAGTTGCCCCTGATGTCACTGGACAGAGACATCAAGCTCTCCATCCAGGAACGGAAACCTCAGCCACAGGGGGATTCCACTCCTTCAGGGAGCTATAGTGCCGCTATCTACAGAAGGGGGGTGCTACCTACAAGGGAGCTATGTGGCACTACCTACAAGGGGGCTGTGGGGCACTACCTACAAGGGGGCTGTGGGGCACTACCTACAAGGGGGCTGTGTGGCACTACCTACAAGGGGGCTGTGTGGCACTACCTACAGGGGCTGTGTGGCACTACCTACAGGGGGCTGTGTGGCACTGCCTACAAGGTGAAGGTGGGGGATTATGGCACTGTCTACAGGGACAGGTACGGGGGCACTATCTACAGGGGGACACTATCTACAAGGGGGGGGTGGCTGTGTGTGGCAGCCAGGGGAGGTGGGCATTATACTGTATGGAGGCCACTAGGCGGACATATTATACAGTGTAGGGGCACTACAGGGAGCAATATACTGTGTGACACTTAGGGGGCATAATACTGTGTGGGCAGCATTAGGGGACAAAATACTGTGTTCTTGAATAATATATATTAAATATTATTATACTGTATGGGGGCACTAAAGGAGCATTCTACTGTGTGTGGGGCACTAAATGGGCATTATACTATGTGGGGGCACTATATAGGGCATTACACTGTGTGGTGGCATTATACTTATTTATGGGGCATTTATGATGGGGTGGACCGCCGAAAGATAATTTCGCATGGGACATCATCTATCCTAAGGCCGACTCTATTCACGCTAATAGGATATATAGAAGGAGATTGTTATCAAGAGGCAACCCCTTTAATGGAAGACATAAAATTACAAATCTGCTCTATTTCTATTCATTTCTTCTCTTTTCTCTATTAAGTAAAAATTAAATAAACATAATAATAATCACAGGCACTCTACAATAGTTATGTGATTTAAGTAAATAATAACATGTCATTAATGTCATTTTGAAAAAATTAAAAGGAAAAGGTTCTATCGTTCCACCCGCATGCTTGCCTGGTTAAAATATGGTCACTGTATGTGGTCTACTTTGTTACCAAGTCAACCTCAAGTGTTTGACTGATTCTGATTTAATGTAAATATATTTATGGGCCTACTATTATAACTGAAGGCTTGCATGAATTGTGTTTCAGTTTGTACTGCATTTACATAATGTAGCTATTAGTATGTAGTACATGTTATTTATCATACTAAACTTTCTGAATTTGCATGGTGTTCATGTATAACAAAAAAAATATTCTTCTAATTTAATGCATTATATTATCATTGGTGTCATTATAATATACTACAAAATAAACTCAAGCAGGAATAGATTTTTTCCTTTTGGACGGTAGAAGCTTCAAATTACTAAGATCTCTGTAAAGCACTATTTCTTTCATTGTTTAAGTATCGCCTAAAGAAGTCTGTTTGCTTTTGAGACAAATACTACATAAATTAGACATTATATTAGACTCATAAAAAAAATGATCACTAATTTATACAATTATTGCCTTTCCTATATTATCTTGGTCTCTAACACAGGAAATAGATTTCAGATGACAACTAGTGATGGTAGCCATTACAGCTCTGCTCAGCTGACAAACTCAGCATCGCTAATGTACGTACACTACCGTTCAAAAGTTTGGGGTCACCCAGACAATTTTGTGTTTTCCATGAAAACTGACGCTTATATTTATCAAATGAGTTGCAAAATGACTAGAAAATATAGTCAAGACATTGACAAGGTTAGAAATAATGATTTTGATTTGAAATAATAATTTTCTCCTTCAAACTTTGCTTTCGTCAAAGAATGCTCCATTTGCAGCAATTACAGCATTGCAGACCTTTAGGGTATGTGCACACGCTAGCTACCTTTTACGTCTGAAAAGACAGACTGTTTTCAGGAGAAAACAGCTGCGTCGTTTCAGATGTAAAAGTTCCTCGCATTATGCGAGGCGTCTGTGACGCTCGTAAATCTTGAGCTGCTCTTCATTGACTTCAATGAAGAACGGCTCAAATTACGTTGCAAATAAGTGTCCTGCACTTCTTTGACGAGGCAGTCATTTTACGCGTCGTCGTTTGACAGCTGTCAAACGACGACGCGTAAATGACAGGTCGTCGGCACAGCACGTCGGCAAACCCATTCAAATGAATGGGCAGATGTTTGCCGACGTATTGTAGCCCTATTTTCAGACGTAAAACGAGGCATTATACGCCTTGTTTACGTCTGAAAATAGGTTACCTTCCCCTGTCTTTTATCGCTTCATCTAATGAATGACCAGAAAAGCAAAAAGCACGGCGCCACATAGTGCAGGTCAATGGGGTTTAAATAGAATATTGAACGTGGTCTATTATGCTCACCACGAAAGTGCTTGGAAAAGGCAATGAAAAAGTCCACAGGTGCTGCTGCCAGGATCCAAACCGGTAAACCAGGTGGTCACCGCTAGTTAGAACGTAAAGAGGTAGTGGAAAAAGGGAGGATACCGTGAGGCGCTGCTGCGTGGCTGTTGAAGGAACTCAGCGATGGTAGACAAAATGATATAAATAAATATATGTTTATTGAAAAACATTAATAATAATGGCTACGCGTTTCAACTCTGTACTAGCGTCTTCCTCAGGCCGTTAAAATTACATACAAAAGAGGTTGCTTATATATCAACGGAAATCTAAGCACACAGGAAGGAAAAAAAAGGGGTCAAAAGGGGAAAGGTCAAAGAATGATTGTGACGTCATAAATAACATCTATATTGGAAAATTGTTTAGAATTGTTTATGACGTCACAATCATTCTTTGACCTTTCCCCTTTTGACCCCTTTTTTTTTTTCCTTCCTGTGTGCTTAGATTTCCGTTGATATATAAGCAGCCTGTAAAGGATCTGCCAGGCACAGCTTCGGGGTTAACTCCCATAATTAATCAGTCAGCACCTGAATCTACATCCCTGAGACTGACTCCAGCTTCCACCACTCAGGCTGGCAGGCTTAGGAGTGGGAGAGCCTATCGCAACCTGGCCAGACTCAGCTAGCTCCCGCCCTCGGTCCATTTAAGCCTGCCCTTCCTGTCCCTCGGTGCTTGTGATTCTTTTCGTGTGGTTTCCTGGCCCAGCTACAGCTCCTTCTATTTTGATCCTGCTCCATAAAGACCCTGGCTTACTGACTACTCTTCTGCTCTTCGTTTGGTACCTCGCACACTCCTGGCTTGACTCGGCTCGTTCACCACTCTGGTTGCTCACGGTGTTGCCGTGGGCAACTGCCCCTTTCCCTTGCTTGTATTCCCTTGTATGTTTGTCGTGTTTGTCGTGCACTTACTGAGCGCAGGGACCGCCGCCCAGTTGTACCCCGTCGCCTAGGGTGGGTCGTTGCAAGTAGGCAGGGACAGAGTGGCGGGTAGACTAGGGCTCACTTGTCCGTTTCCCTACCCCCCGTCATTACATAATCACAAGCCCATACCTAGTCTACCCTGGTCCCTGACACCACTATGGACCCCCGTGAGACCCTGGCTCAGCAAATGCAGGGTCTCTCCCTACAGGTCCAGGCCCTGGCTCAGAGGGTCAACCAGCCTGATGCTACCTTGGTATTTCCCCTCACCTCACCTCTTGAACCCCACCTCAAGTTGCCCGACCGGTTCTCTGGGGACCGGAGGGCTTTTCTCTCCTTTCGGGAGAGTTGTAGGCTTTACTTTCGTTTAAAGCCTCATTCCTCAGGTTCTGAGAGCCAGCGGGTGGGTATAATTATGTCCCGGCTCCAGGAAGGGCCCCAAGAGTGGGCCTTCTCCTTGGCTCCTGACGCCCCTGAACTTTCCTCCGTTGATTGTTTCTTTTCTGCTCTCGGACTTATTTATGACGAGACTGACAGGACTGCCTTTGCCGAGAGTCAGCTGGTGACCTTACGTCAGGGTAAGAGACCTGTTGAGGAGTATTGTTCTGACTTTAGGAAGTGGTGCGTAGCTTCTCGGTGGAATGACCCTGCCTTAAGGTGCCAGTTTAGGTTGGGTCTGTCGAATGCCCTGAAAGACCTGCTAGTTAGCTATCCCTCTTCTGACTCCCTAGACCAGGTTATGGCTTTAGCGGTACGACTTGACCGACGTCTCAGGGAACGACAACGTGAACGTTTATGTGTTTTCTCCTCCGACTCCCCCATGATGCCTCCCGAAGTTCCGTTGCTTCGTTCCTCCCCAAAAGACTCAGAGATACCTATGCAACTCGGGGCCTCCGTGTCCCCCCAACAACGTAGAGAATTCCGCAGGAAGAATGGTCTCTGCTTCTACTGTGGGGATGACAAGCATCAAGTGAACAACTGTCCTAAGCGTAAGAATGCAGCCAGAGAACTTCCGCGCCTAAGTGATCATCGGGTAGGTCACTTGGGTGCACAGGTATTTCCCGTAAATAGGAAACGTACTAAGATCTTGCTTCCCTTTCAGGTCTCTTTTGGTGGTAGGTCTGCTACCGACAGTGCCTTCGTGGATTCAGGGTCCTCTACTAATATCATGTCTGTGGAATTTGCTATGTCTCTTGCTATGCCTCTGATTGATTTGCCTAAACCTGTCCCGGTAGTGGGTATCGACTCCACTCCTCTTGCTAATGGTTATTTTACACAGCATACCCCTGTTTTTGAACTCCTTGTTGGCTCCATGCATTTGGAGCAGTGCTCTGTACTGTTGATGCAGGGATTATCGTACGATTTGGTTCTAGGCCTTCCCTGGTTGCAGTTGCATAATCCCACGTTTGACTGGAATACTGGGGAGCTAACCAAATGGGGTAATGAATGTTTTACGTCATGTTTTTCTGTTAATTCTATTTCTCCCCCTGAGGAGGCGAACACGCTACCCGAGTTTGTTCAGGACTTCGCTGATGTTTTCTCTAAGGAGGCCTCCGAAGTGTTACCTCCTCATAGAGAATACGATTGCGCTATCGAATTGGTACCAGGAGCTAAGCTTCCTAAGGGTAGAATATTTAATCTTTCTTGTCCCGAACGTGAAGCCATGAGAGAGTATATCCAGGAATGCCTGGCCAAGGGTTACATTCGTCCCTCTACTTCTCCGGTAGGTGCTGGCTTCTTCTTCGTAGGGAAGAAGGATGGTGGTCTTAGGCCATGCATTTACTACCGTAGCCTGAATAAGGTCACGGTAAGGAACCAGTATCCCCTTCCTTTGATTCCTGATCTCTTCAATCAGGTTCAGGGGGCCCAATGGTTCTCTAAGTTGGATCTACGGGGGGCGTATAACCTTATCCGCATCAAAGAGGGGGATGAGTGGAAGACTGCGTTTAACACGCCCGAAGGCCATTTCGAATACCTCGTCATGCCCTTTGGGTTGTGTAATGCCCCTGCGGTCTTCCAGAATTTCATAAATGAGATTTTGAGAAATTACCTGGGGATATTTCTTGTAGTGTACCTTGATGACATACTGGTGTTTTCCAAGGACTGGTCCTCCCACATTGAGCATGTCAGGAAGGTGCTCCAGGTCCTTCGGGAAAACAAACTGTTTGCCAAAACCGAAAAATGTGTGTTTGGGGTACAGGAAATACCATTTTTGGGTCAAATCCTCACTCCTCATGAATTCCGCATGGACCCCGCCAAGGTTCAGGCTGTGGCGGAATGGGTCCAACTTGCCTCCCTGAAGGCGTTACAGTGTTTTTTGGGGTTCGCTAATTATTACAGGAGATTTATTGCTAACTTCTCGGTCATCGCTAAGCCTCTTACGGACCTCACTCGCAAAGGAGCTGATCTCCTCCACTGGCCTCCTGAGGCTGTCCAGGCTTTTGAGGTCCTTAAGAGGTGCTTTATCTCGGCCCCGGTGCTGGTTCAGCCCAACGAAATGGAGCCATTTATCGTGGAAGTTTACGCATCTGAGGTGGGAGTGGGGGCTGTCTTGTCCCAGGGTACCAGGTCCCTCACCCATCTCCGCCCCTGTGCCTACTTCTCCAGGAAGTTTTCGCCAACTGAGAGTAACTATGATATTGGCAACCGCGAACTCTTAGCCATTAAATGGGCATTTGAAGAGTGGCGCCACTTCCTGGAGGGGGCTAGGCACCAGGTAACGGTCCTTACCGACCTCAAGAATCTGGTTTTCCTAGAATCTGCCCGGAGGCTAAACCCGAGACAAGCTCGATGGGCGTTATTTTTTACCAGATTCAATTTTTTGGTTACCTATAGGGCTGGGTCTAAAAATATTAAGGCTGATGCACTGTCGCGTAGCTTCATGGCCAGCCCTCCTTCGGAGGAAGATCCTGCTTGTATTTTGCCTCCAGGTATAATCATTTCCTCGATCGATTCTGATTTAGTCTCTGAAATTGCTGCTGATCAAGGTTCAGCTCCCGGGAACCTTCCTGAGAACAAGCTGTTTGTTCCCCTGCAATTCTGGCTAAGGGTACTTAGGGAAAATCATGACTCCGCACTATCTGGTCATCCAGGTATCCTGGGTACCAAACACCTCATTACTAGAAACTATTGGTGGCCTGGGTTGCCTAAAGACGTTAAGGCCTACGTCGCCGCTTGTGAGGTTTGTGCTAGGTCCAAGACTCCCAGGTCCCGACCAGCGGGCTTACTGCGTTCGTTGCCCATTCCCCAGAGACCTTGGACACATATCTCCATGGATTTTATCACCGATTTGCCTCCATCCCAAGGCAAGTCGGTGGTGTGGGTGGTAGTTGACCGCTTCAGTAAGATGTGCCACTTTGTGCCCCTCAAGAAACTACCCAACGCCAAGACGTTGGCTACCTTGTTTGTCAAACACACCCTGCATCTCCATGGGGTCCCTGTCAATATTGTTTCGGACAGAGGGGTACAATTTGTTTCATTGTTTTGGAGAGCCTTCTGTATGAAGTTGGAGATTGATCTGTCCTTCTCCTCTGCCTTCCATCCTGAAACCAATGGCCAAACTGAGAGGACTAATCAATCTCTAGAACAATATTTAAGGTGTTTTGTCTCTGACTGTCAATATGATTGGGTCTCATTCATTCCCCTCGCCGAATTTTCCCTTAATAACCGGGTCAGTAACTCATCAGGGGTCTCCCCCTTTTTCTGTAATTTTGGGTTTAATCCACGGTTCTCCTCCGTTTCACCTGGTAGTTCCAACAATCCCGAGGTAGAGGTCGTTCATCGGGAACTGTGCACAGTCTGGGCCCAGGTTCAGAAGAACCTAGAGGCGTCCCAGAGCGTACAAAAAACTCAGGCTGATAGAAAACGTTCTGCTATCCCCCTGTTTATGGTCGGGGATCTGGTGTGGTTGTCGTCTAGGAACTTGCGTCTCAAGGTTCCGTCCAAGAAGTTTGCTCCCCGGTTTATTGGGCCGTATAAGGTCATTGAGGTCCTCAATCCTGTCTCCTTCCGGCTGGAGTTACCCCCGTCTTTTCGTATACACGACGTGTTTCATGCCTCCCTCCTTAAACGCTGCTCCCCGTCCTTGGCTCCCTCCTTGGAGAAGTCCTGTTCCCGTCCTCACCCCTGAGGGGGTGGAATTCGAGGTGGCCAAGATTGTGGACAGCAAGATGGTCCAAGGCTCCCTCCAGTACCTGGTCCATTGGAGAGGATACGGGCCCGAGGAGAGGACTTGGGTACCCGCCCGGGATGTTCACGCTGGGGTATTGGTCAGGAGGTTCCACCTGCATTTCCCCAGTAAGCCAGGTCCACTTAGAAAGGGTGCGGTGGCCCCTCATAAAAGGGGGGGTACTGTAAAGGATCTGCCAGGCACAGCTTCGGGGTTAACTCCCATAATTAATCAGTCAGCACCTGAATCTACATCCCTGAGACTGACTCCAGCTTCCAACACTCAGGCTGGCAGGCTTAGGAGTGGGAGAGCCTATCGCAACCTGGCCAGACTCAGCTAGCTCCCGCCCTCGGTCTATTTAAGCCTGCCCTTCCTGTCCCTCGGTGCTTGTGATTCTTTTCGTTTGGTTTCCTAGCCCAGCTACAGCTCCTTCTATTTTGATCCTGCTCCATACAGACCCTGGCTTACTGACTACTCTTCTGCTCTTCGTTTGGTACCTCGCACACTCCTGGCTTGACTCGGCTCGTTCACCACTCTGGTTGCTCACGGTGTTGCCGTGGGCAACTGCCCCTTTCCCTTGCTTGTATTTCCTTGTATGTTTGTCGTGTTTGTCGTGCACTTACTGAGCGCAGGGACCGCCGCCCAGTTGTACCCCGTCGCCTAGGGCGGGTCGTTGCAAGTAGGCAGGGACAGAGTGGTGGGTAGATTAGGGCTCACTTGTCCGTTTCCCTACCCCCCGTCATTACATAATCACAAGCCCATACCTAGTCTACCCTGGTCCCTGACACCACTATGGACCCCCGTGAGACCCTGGCTCAGCAAATGCAGGGTCTCTCCCTACAGGTCCAGGCCCTGGCTCAGAGGGTCAACCAGCCTGATGCTACCTTGGTAGTTCCCCTCACCTCACCTCTTGAACCCCACCTCAAGTTGCCCGACCGGTTCTCAGGGGACCGGAGGGCTTTTCTCTCCTTTCGGGAGAGTTGTAGGCTTTACTTTCGTTTAAAGCCTCATTCCTCAGGTTCTGAGAGCCAGCGGGTGGGTATAATTATGTCCCGGCTCCAGGAAGGGCCCCAAGAGTGGGCCTTCTCCTTGGCTCCTGACGCCCCTGAACTTTCCTCCGTTGATTGTTTCTTTTCTGCTCTCTGACTTATTTATGACGAGACTGACAGGACTGCCTTTGCCGAGAGTCAGCTGGTGACCTTACGTCAGGGTAAGAGACCTGTTGAGGAGTATTGTTCTGACTTTAGGAAGTGGTGCGTAGCTTCTCGGTGGAATGACCCTGCCTTAAGGTGCCAGTTTAGGTTGGGTCTGTCGAATGCCCTGAAAGACCTGCTAGTTAGCTATCCCTCTTCTGACTCCCTAGACCAGGTTATGGCTTTAGCGGTACGACTTGACCGACGTCTCAGGGAACGACAACGTGAACGTTTATGTGTTTTCTCCTTCGACTCCCCCATGATGCCTCCCGAAGTTCCGTTGCTCGTTCCTCCCCAAAAGACTCAGAGATACCTATGCAACTCGGGGCCTCCGTGTCCCCCCAACAACATAGAGAATTCCGCAGGAAGAATGGTCTCTGCTTCTACTGTGGGGATGACAAGCATCAAGTGAACAACTGTCCTAAGCGTAAGAATGCAGCCAGAGAACTTCCGCGCCTAAGTGATCATCGGGGAGGTCACTTGGGCGCACAGGTATTTCCCGTAAATAGGAAACGTACTAAGATCTTGCTTCCCTTTCAGGTCTCTTTTGGTGGTAGGTCTGCTACCGGCAGTGCCTTCGTGGATTCAGGGTCCTCTACTAATATCATGTCTGTGGAATTTGCTATGTCTCTTGCTATGCCTCTGATTGATTTGCCTAAACCTGTCCCGGTAGTGGGTATCGACTCCACTCCTCTTGCTAATGGTTATTTTACACAGCATACACCTGTTTTTGAACTCCTTGTTGGCTCCATGCATTTGGAGCAGTGCTCTGTACTGTTGATGCAGGGATTATCGTACGATTTGGTTCTAGGCCTTCCCTGGTTGCAGTTGCATAATCCCACGTTTGACTGGAATACTGGGGAGTTAACCAAATGGGGTAATGAATGTTTTACGTCATGTTTTTCTGTTAATTCTATTTCTCCCCCTGAGGAGGCGAACACGCTACCCGAGTTTGTTCAGGACTTCGCTGATGTTTTCTCTAAGGAGGCCTCCGAAGTGTTACCTCCTCATAGAGAATACGATTGCGCTATTGAATTGGTACCAGGAGCTAAGCTTCCTAAGGGTAGGATATTTAATCTTTCTTGTCCCGAACGTGAAGCCATGAGAGAGTATATCCAGGAATGCCTGGCCAAGTGTTACATTCGTCCCTCTACTTCTCCGGTAGGTGCTGGCTTCTTCTTCGTAGGGAAGAAGGATGGTGGTCTTAGGCCATGCATTTACTACCGTAGCCTGAATAAGGTCACGGTAAGGAACCAGTATCCCCTTCCTTTGATTCCTGATCTCTTCAATCAGGTTCAGGGGGCCCAATGGTTCTCTAAGTTGGATCTACGGGGGGCGTATAACCTTATCCGCATCAAAGAGGGGGATGAGTGGAAGACTGCGTTTAACACGCCCGAAGGCCATTTCGAATACCTCGTCATGCCCTTTGGGTTGTGTAATGCCCCTGCGGTCTTCCAGAATTTCATAAATGAGATTTTGAGAAATTACCTGGGGATATTTCTTGTAGTGTACCTTGATGACATACTGGTGTTTTCCAAGGACTGGTTCTCCCACATTGAGCATGTCAGGAAGGTGCTCCAGGTCCTTCGGGAAAACAAACTGTTTGCCAAAACCGAAAAATGTGTGTTTGGGGTACAGGAAATACAATTTTTGGGTCAAATCCTCACTCCTCATGAATTCCGCATGGACCCCGCCAAGGTTCAGGCTGTGGCGGAATGGGTCCAACCTGCCTCCCTGAAGGCGTTACAGTGTTTTTTGGGGTTCGCTAATTATTACAGGAGATTTATTGCTAACTTCTCGGTCATCGCTAAGCCTCTTACGGACCTCACTCGCAAAGGAGCTGATCTCCTCCACTGGCCTCCTGAGGCTGTCCAGGCTTTTGAGGTCCTTAAGAGGTGCTTTATCTCGGCCCCGGTGCTGGTTCAGCCCAACGAAATGGAGCCATTTATCGTGGAAGTTTACGCATCTGAGGTGGGAGTGGGGGCTGTCTTGTCCCAGGGTACCAGGTCCCTCACCCATCTCCGCCCCTGTGCCTACTTCTCCAGGAAGTTTTCGCCAACTGAGAGTAACTATGATATTGGCAACCGCGAACTCTTAGCCATTAAATGGGCATTTGAAGAGTGGCGCCACTTCCTGGAGGGGGCTAGGCACCAGGTAACGGTCCTTACCGACCTCAAGAATCTGGTTTTCCTAGAATCTGCCCGGAGGCTAAACCCGAGACAAGCTCGATGGGCGTTATTTTTTACCAGATTCAATTTTTTGGTTACCTATAGGGCTGGGTCTAAAAATATTAAGGCTGATGCACTGTCGCGTAGCTTCATGGCCAGCCCTCCTTCTGAGGAAGATCCTGCTTGTATTTTGCCTCCAGGTATAATCATTTCCTCGATCGATTCTGATTTAGTCTCTGAAATTGCTGCTGATCAAGGTTCAGCTCCCGGGAACCTTCCTGAGAACAAGCTGTTTGTTCCCCTGCAATTCTGGCTAAGGGTACTTAGGGAAAATCATGACTCCGCACTATCTGGTCATCCAGGTATCCTGGGTACCAAACACCTCATTACTAGAAACTATTGGTGGCCTGGGTTGCCTAAAGACGTTAAGGCCTACGTCGCCGCTTGTGAGGTTTGTGCTAGGTCCAAGACTCCCAGGTCCCGACCAGCAGGCTTACTGCGTTCGTTGCCCATTCCCCAGAGACCTTGGACACATATCTCCATGGATTTTATCACCGATTTGCCTCCATCCCAAGGCAAGTCGGTGGTGTGGGTGGTAGTTGACCGCTTCAGTAAGATGTGCCACTTTGTGCCCCTCAAGAAACTACCCAACGCCAAGACGTTGGCTACCTTGTTTGTCAAACACATCCTGCGTCTCCATGGGGTCCCTGTCAATATTGTTTCGGACAGAGGGGTACAATTTGTTTCATTGTTTTGGAGAGCCTTCTGTATGAAGTTGGAGATTGATCTGTCCTTCTCCTCTGCCTTCCATCCTGAAACCAATGGCCAAACTGAGAGGACTAATCAATCTCTAGAACAATATTTAAGGTGTTTTGTCTCTGACTGTCAATATGATTGGGTCTCATTCATTCCCCTCGCCGAATTTTCCCTTAATAACCGGGTCAGTAACTCATCAGGGGTCTCCCCCTTTTTCTGTAATTTTGGGTTTAATCCACGGTTCTCCTCCGTTTCTCCTGGTAGTTCCAACAATCCCGAGGTAGAGGTCGTTCATCGGGAACTGTGCACAGTCTGGGCCCAGGTTCAGAAGAACCTAGAGGCGTCCCAGAGCGTACAAAAAACTCAGGCTGATAGAAAACGTTCTGCTATCCCCCTGTTTATGGTCGGGGATCTGGTGTGGTTGTCGTCTAGGAACTTGCGTCTCAAGGTTCCGTCCAAGAAGTTTGCTCCCCGGTTTATTGGGCCGTATAAGGTCATTGAGGTCCTCAATCCTGTCTCCTTCCGGCTGGAGTTACCCCCGTCTTTTCGTATACACGACGTGTTTCATGCCTCCCTCCTTAAACGCTGCTCCCCGTCCTTGGCTCCCTCCTTGGAGAAGTCCTGTTCCCGTCCTCACCCCTGAGGGGGTGGAATTCGAGGTGGCCAAGATTGTGGACAGCAAGATGGTCCAAGGCTCCCTCCAGTACCTGGTCCATTGGAGAGGATACGGGCCCGAGGAGAGGACTTGGGTACCCGCCCGGGATGTTCACGCTGGGGTATTGGTCAGGAGGTTCCACCTGCATTTCCCCAGTAAGCCAGGTCCACTTAGAAAGGGTGCGGTGGCCCCTCATAAAAGGGGGGGGTACTGTAAAGGATCTGCCAGGCACAGCTTCGGGGTTAACTCCCATAATTAATCAGTCAGCACCTGAATCTACATCCCTGAGACTGACTCCAGCTTCCAACACTCAGGCTGGCAGGCTTAGGAGTGGGAGAGCCTATCGCAACCTGGCCAGACTCAGCTAGCTCCCGCCCTCGGTCTATTTAAGCCTGCCCTTCCTGTCCCTCGGTGCTTGTGATTCTTTTCGTGTGGTTTCCTAGCCCAGCTACAGCTCCTTCTATTTTGATCCTGCTCCATACAGACCCTGGCTTACTGACTACTCTTCTGCTCTTCGTTTGGTACCTCGCACACTCCTGGCTTGACTCGGCTCGTTCACCACTCTGGTTGCTCACGGTGTTGCCGTGGGCAACTGCCCCTTTCCCTTGCTTGTATTCCCTTGTATGTTTGTCGTGCACTTACTGAGCGCAGGGACCGCCGCCCAGTTGTACCCCGTCGCCTAGGGCGGGTCGTTGCAAGTAGGCAGGGACAGAGTGGCGGGTAGATTAGGGCTCACTTGTCCGTTTCCCTACCCCCCGTCATTACATAATCACATGCCCATACCTAGTCTACCCTGGTCCCTGACACCACTATGGACCCCCGTGAGACCCTGGCTCAGCAAATGCAGGGTCTCTCCCTACAGGTCCAGGCCCTGGCTCAGAGGGTCAACCAGCCTGATGCTACCTTGGTAGTTCCCCTCACCTCACCTCTTGAACCCCACCTCAAGTTGCCCGACCGGTTCTCAGGGGACCGGAGGGCTTTTCTCTCCTTTCGGGAGAGTTGTAGGCTTTACTTTCGTTTAAAGCCTCATTCCTCAGGTTCTGAGAGCCAGCGGGTGGGTATAATTATGTCCCGGCTCCAGGAAGGGCCCCAAGAGTGGGCCTTCTCCTTGGCTCCTGACGCCCCTGAACTTTACTCCGTTGATTGTTTCTTTTCTGCTCTCGGACTTATTTATGACGAGACTGACAGGACTGCCTTTGCCGAGAGTCAGCTGGTGACCTTACGTCAGGGTAAGAGACCTGTTGAGGAGTATTGTTCTGACTTTAGGAAGTGGTGCGTAGCTTCTCGGTGGAATGACCCTGCCTTAAGGTGCCAGTTTAGGTTGGGTCTGTCGAATGCCCTGAAAGACCTGCTAGTTAGCTATCCCTCTTCTGACTCCCTAGACCAGGTTATGGCTTTAGCGGTACGACTTGACCGACGTCTCAGGGAACGACAACGTGAACGTTTATGTGTTTTCTCCTCCGACTCCCCCATGATGCCTCCCGAAGTTCCGTTGCTTCGTTCCTCCCCAAAAGACTCAGAGATACCTATGCAACTCGGGGCCTCCGTGTCCCCCCAACAACGTAGAGAATTCCGCAGGAAGAATGGTCTCTGCTTCTACTGTGGGGATGACAAGCATCAAGTGAACAACTGTCCTAAGCGTAAGAATGCAGCCAGAGAACTTCCGCGCCTAAGTGATCATCGGGGAGGTCACTTGGGCGCACAGGTATTTCCCGTAAATAGGAAACGTACTAAGATCTTGCTTCCCTTTCAGGTCTCTTTTGGTGGTAGGTCTGCTACCGGCAGTGCCTTCGTGGATTCAGGGTCCTCTACTAATATCATGTCTGTGGAATTTGCTATGTCTCTTGCTATGCCTCTGATTGATTTGCCTAAACCTGTCCCGGTAGTGGGTATCGACTCCACTCCTCTTGCTAATGGTTATTTTACATAGCATACCCCTGTTTTTGAACTCCTTGTTGGCTCCATGCATTTGGAGCAGTGCTCTGTACTGTTGATGCAGGGATTATCGTACGATTTGGTTCTAGGCCTTCCCTGGTTGCAGTTGCATAATCCCACGTTTGACTGGAATACTGGGGAGCTAACCAAATGGGGTAATGAATGTTTTACGTCATGTTTTTCTGTTAATTCTATTTCTCCCCCTGAGGAGGTGAACACGCTACCTGAGTTTGTTCGGGACTTTGCTGATGTTTTCTCTAAGGAGGCCTCCGAAGTGTTACCTCCTCATAGAGAATACGATTGCGCTATCGAATTGGTACCAGGAGCTAAGCTTCCTAAGGGTAGGATATTTAATCTTTCTTGTCCCGAACGTGAAGCCATGAGAGAGTATATCCAGGAATGCCTGGCCAAGTGTTACATTCCTCCCTCTACTTCTCCGGTAGGTGCTGGCTTCTTCTTCGTAGGGAAGAAGGATGGTGGTCTTAGGCCATGCATTTACTACCGTAGCCTGAATAAGGTCACGGTAAGGAACCAGTATCCCCTTCCTTTGATTCCTGATCTCTTCAATCAGGTTCAGGGGGCCCAATGGTTCTCTAAGTTGGATCAACGGGGGGCGTATAACCTTATCCGCATCAAAGAGGGGGATGAGTGGAAGACTGCGTTTAACACGCCCGAAGGCCATTTCGAATACCTCGTCATGCCCTTTGGGTTGTGTAATGCCCCTGCGGTCTTCCAGAATTTCATAAATGAGATTTTGAGAAATTACCTGGGGATATTTCTTGTAGTGTACCTTGATGACATACTGGTGTTTTCCAAGGACTGGTTCTCCCACATTGAGCATGTCAGGAAGGTGCTCCAGGTCCTTCGGGAAAACAAACTGTTTGCCAAAACCGAAAAATGTGTGTTTGGGGTACAGGAAATACAATTTTTGGGTCAAATCCTCACTCCTCATGAATTCCGCATGGACCCCGCCAAGGTTCAGGCTGTGGCGGAATGGGTCCAACCTGCCTCCCTGAAGGCGTTACAGTGTTTTTTGGGGTTCGCTAATTATTACAGGAGATTTATTGCTAACTTCTCGGTCATCGCTAAGCCTCTTACGGACCTCACTCGCAAAGGAGCTGATCTCCTCCACTGGCCTCCTGAGGCTGTCCAGGCTTTTGAGGTCCTTAAGAGGTGCTTTATCTCGGCCCCGGTGCTGGTTCAGCCCAACCAAATGGAGCCATTTATCGTGGAAGTTGACGCATCTGAGGTGGGAGTGGGGGCTGTATTGTCCCAGGGTACCAGGTCCCTCACCCATCTCCGCCCCTGTGCCTACTTCTCCAGGAAGTTTTCGCCAACTGAGAGTAACTATGATATTGGCAACCGCAAACTCTTAGCCATTAAATGGGCATTTGAAGAGTGGCGCCACTTCCTGGAGGGGGCTAGGCACCAGGTAACGGTCCTTACCGACCACAAGAATCTGGTTTTCCTAGAATCTGCCCGGAGGCTAAACCCGAGACAAGCTCGATGGGCGTTATTTTTTACCAGATTCAATTTTTTGGTTACCTATAGGGCTGGGTCTAAAAATATTAAGGCTGATGCACTGTCGCGTAGCTTCATGGCCAGCCCTCCTTCGGAGGAAGATCCTGCTTGTATTTTGCCTCCAGGTATAATCATTTCGTCGATCGATTCTGATTTAGTCTCTGAAATTGCTGCTGATCAAGGTTCAGCTCCCGGGAACCTTCCTGAGAACAAGCTGTTTGTTCCCCTGCAATTCCGGCTAAGGGTACTTAGGGAAAATCATGACTCCGCACTATCTGGTCATCCAGGCATCCTGGGTACCAAACACCTCATTACTAGAAACTATTGGTGGCCTGGGTTGCCTAAAGACATTAAGGCCTACGTCGCCGCTTGTGAGGTTTGTGCTAGGTCCAAGACTCCCAGGTCCCCGACCAGCAGGCTTACTGCGTTCGTTGCCCATTCCCCAGAGACCTTGGACACATATCTCCATGGATTTTATCACCGATTTGCCTCCATCCCAAGGCAAGTCGGTGGTGTGGGTGGTAGTAGACCGCTTCAGTAAGATGTGCCACTTTGTGCCCCTCAAGAAACTACCCAACGCCAAGACGTTGGCTACCTTGTTTGTCAAACACATCCTGCGTCTCCATGGGGTCCCTGTCAATATTGTTTCGGACAGAGGGTACAATTTGTTTCATTGTTTTGGAGAGCCTTCTGTATGAATTTGGAGATTGATCTGTCCTTCTCCTCTGCCATCCATCCTGAAACCAATGGCCAAACTGAGAGGACTAATCAATCTCTAGAACAATATTTAAGGTGTTTTGTCTCTGACTGTCAATATGATTGGGTCTCATTCATTCCCCTCGCCGAATTTTCCCTTAATAACCGGGTCAGTAACTTGTCAGGGGTCTCCCCCTTTTTCTGTAATTTTGGGTTTAATCCACGGTTCTCCTCCGTTTCACCTGGTAGTTCCAACAATCCCGAGGTAGAGGTCGTTCATCAGGAACTGTGCACAGTCTGGGCCCAGGTTCAGAAGAACCTAGAGGCGTCCCAGAGCGTACAAAAAACTCAGGCTGATAGAAAACGTTCTGCTATCCCCCTGTTTATGGTCGGGGATCTGGTGTGGTTGTCGTCTAGGAACTTGTGTCTCAAGGTTCCGTCCAAGAAGTTTGCTCCCCGGTTTATTGGGCCGTATAAGGTCATTGAGGTCCTCAATCCTGTCTCCTTCCGGCTGGAGTTACCCCCGTCTTTTCGTATACACGACGTGTTTCATGCCTCCCTCCTTAAACGCTGCTCCCCGTCCTTGGCTCCCTCGAGGAGACCTCCTGTTCCCGTCCTCACCCCTGAGGGGGTGGAATTCGAGGTGGCCAAGATTGTGGACAGCAAGATGGTCCAAGGCTCCCTCCAGTACCTGGTCCATTGGAGAGGATACGGGCCCGAGGAGAGGACTTGGGTACCCGCCCGGGATGTTCACGCTGGGGTATTGGTCAGGAGGTTCCACCTGCGTTTCCCCAGTAAGCCAGGTCCACTTAGAAAGGGTCCGGTGGCCCCTCATAAAAGGGGGGGTACTGTAAAGGATCTGCCAGGCATAGCTTCGGGGTTAACTCCCATAATTAATCAGTCAGCACCTGAATCTACATCCCTGAGACTGACTCCAGCTTCCACCACTCAGGCTGGCAGGCTTAGGAGTGGGAGAGCCTATCGCAACCTGGCCAGACTCTGCTAGCTCCCGCCCTCGGTCTATTTAAGCCTGCCCTTCCTGTCCCTCGGTGCTTGTGATTCTTTTCGTGTGGTTTCCTGGCCCAGCTACAGCTCCTTCTATTTTGATCCTGCTCCATACAGACCCTGGCTTACTGACTACTCTTCTGCTCTTCGTTTGGTACCTCGCACACTCCTGGCTTGACTCGGCTCGTTCACAACTCTGGTTGCTCACGGTGTTGCCGTGGGCAACTGCCCCTTTCCCTTGCTTGTATTCCCTTGTATGTTTGTCGTGCACTTACTGATTTTCCGATATAGATGTTATTTATGACGTCACAATCATTCTTTGACCTTTCCCCTTTTGACCCCTTTTTTTTTCCTTCCTGTGTGCTTAGATTTCCGTTGATATATAAGCAACCTCTTTTGTATGTAATTTTAACGGCCTGAGGAAGACGCTAGTACAGCGTTGAAACGCGTAGCCATTATTATTAATGTTTTTCAATAAACATATATTTATTTATATCATTTTGTCTACCATCGCTGAGTTCCTTCAACAGCCACGCAGCAGCGCCTCACAGGATCCTCCCTTTTTCCACTACCTCTTTACGTTCTAATGAATGACAGGACTGTACTGACCTTGGACGCAGAGGGTGAGCGGAGAATAAGTCAAGGGGAGATGAATGATGGATAAGACAAATGAAACGAGGCCTCAGTGTGTGTAATATAATATGCAGTGTGTGTATGTGTGTGTATATATACACACACACACATATATACAAACACATATATATACATATACACACACATTATATATATATATATATATATATATATATATATATATATCACACACACACACACGCACACACACATATACAAACATATATATACATACACACACACACATTATATATATATATAACACACACATGTGTATATATATATATATATATATATATACATACACACATATACACTACCGTTCAAAAGTTTAGGGTCACTTAGAAATTTCCTTATTTTTGAAAGAAAAGCACGGTTTTTTTCAATGAAGATAACATTAAATTAATCAGAAATACACTCTATACATTGTTAATGTGGTAAATGACTATTCTAGCTGCAAACGTCTGGTTTTTAATGCAATATCTACATAGGTGTATAGAGGCCCATTTCCAGCAACCATCACTCCAGTGTTCTAATGGTACATTGTGTTTGCTAACTGTGTTAGAAGGCTAATGGATGATTAGAAAACACTTGAAAACCCTTGTGCAATTATGTTAGCACCGCTGTAAACAGTTTTGCTGTTTAGAGGAGCTATAAAACTGACCTTCCTTTGAGCTAGTTGAGAATCTGGAGCATTACATTTGTGGGTTCGATTAAACTCTGCAAATGGCTAGAAAAAGAGAGCTTTCATGCGAAACTCGACAGTCTATTCTTGTTCTTAGAAATGAAGGCTATTCCATGCGAGAAATTGCCAAGAAACTGAAGATGTCCTACAACGATGTGTACTACTCCCTTCAGAGGACAGCACAAACAGGCTCTAACCAGAGTAGAAAGAGAAGTGGGAGGCCCCGCTGCTCAACTGAGCAACAAGACAAGTACATTAGAGTCTCTAGTTTGAGAAATAGACGCCTCACAGGTCCTCAACTGGCAGCTTCATTAACCCCTTCCCGCTCCTGGACGTATTATTAGGTCATGGTAGCTGTATCGTTCGCGCTCCATGACCTAATAGTACGTCTCGGGAGTAACGGCCGTTTCGGCCGTCCACCCGACACATACAGGAGCTGTGACAGCTGATGTCTCGTACAGCAGCTGTCACAGCTCCTACAGCGGGGACCGATCGCTTTTTAGGGGTTAAGCTGCCATCGCCGGCCTGCTACACGATAGCGGCCGGCGATGGTGACTATTTCAACCGGACACCAAATAATGGAGTCCGGTTATGCCATCGACGGAAGCCTAGTGGGTCCTGACAAAGTCAGGATCCACTTTGCTTGCTATCAGTGAGTAGCTGACAGCTCTAATACACTGCACTACGCATGTAGTGCAGTGTATTAGAATTGCGATCAGGGCCTCCTGCCCTCAAGTCCCCTAGTGGGACAAAGTAATAAAGTAAAAAAAAAAGTTTAAAAAAGATGTGTAAAAATAAGAAAATAAAAGTAAGTAAAAATCCCTCTTTTTACCTTATCAGTCCTTTATTATTAATAAAAATATATAAATAAACTATACATAATTGGTATCGCCGTGTCCGTAACGGCCTGAACTACAAAATTATTTCATTATTTATCCCGCACGGTGAACGCCGTAAAAGAAAATAATAATAAACCATACCAGAAACACAATTGTTTGGTCACTTCACCTCCCAAAAAATGGAATAAAAAGAGAGAAAAAAGTCGCATGTACCTAAAAATTTAACTTATCGAAACTACAGTTCGTTACGCAAAAAATAAGTCCTCGTACGGCTTTATTGATGGAAAAATAAAAAAGTTCTGGCTCTTAGAATAAGGTAACACAAAAAGTGAATGATTTTTTACAAAACGTATTTTATTGTGCAAACGCTATAAGACATAAAAAAAACTATAAACATATGGTATCGCCATAATCGTATCGCCCCGCAGAATAAAGTGAATATGTCATTTATAGCTCACGGTGAACGCTGTAAAAAAAATAGAATAAAAGAACAATAGTGGAATTGCTGTTTTTTAGTCACCACGCCACCTAAAAATAGAATAAAAACTGATCAAAAATCCCAAGAAAACTACAATGAATTCCTCAAGGGGTCTAGTTTCCAAAATGGGGTCACTTTTGGGGGGTTTCCACTGTTTTGGCACCACAAGACCTCTTCAAACCGGACATGGTGCCTAATAAAAAAGATTCCTCAAAATCCACTAGGTGCTCCTTTGCTTCGGAGGCCGGTGCTTCAGTCCATTACCGCACTAGGGCCATTTGTGGGATATTTCTCAAAACTGCAGAATCTGGGTATTAAGTATTGAGTTGCGTTTCTCTGATAAAACCTTTTGTGTTATAAAAAAAAATGGTATAAAGAGGATTTTCTGACAAAAAAAAAATGTACATTTCACCTCTACTTTGCTCTAAATTTCTGTGAAACACATAAAGGGTTCATAAACTTTCTAAATGCTGTTGTGAATACTTTGAGGGGTCTAGTTTCTAAAATGGGGTGTTTGATAGGGGTTTCTAATATATGGGCCCCTCAATGCAACTTCAAAACTGAACTGTAAACTAAAAAATAAATAAATTAGGCAATACTTCTCTTCTTACATTATACTGATAATGAGCCGTGCCCACCCCGAGATTACCCCAGTTTTGACTGTTTGTATAAACGGAGACCCCTATTAGACCGTTTCAGTGCCCGGTTTTCCCAAGCATACACCCCCAAGAAGTGTATTTCTATTGATGAGTCCTTGGTACATTTTAAAGGGAGGGTTCAATTCCGCGAGTACCTGCCGGGTAAGAGGGCAAGGTATGGCGTGAAGATGTATAAGCTGTGCGAAAGTGCATCAGGGTATACCTACAGGTTTAGGATATATGAAGGGAAGGAAACCAGTAGTCAGCCCCCAGAATGCTTACTGGGAATTAATGCAAAAATTGTGTGGGATTTGGTGCACCCACTGCTGGACCAGGGTTACCACCTGTCCCTGGATTATTTTTATACCAGCGTCCCACTCTTCAACTGCCTCGCTTCCAGTCATGCGGCACTGCTAGAAGAAATCTGAGAGGCCTCCCTAAGACTCTGCTTGGGCAAACACTCAGAAGGGGTGAGAGCAGGGAACATTCTAGCAGCAACATATTGTGTGTCAAGTACAAGGACAAGAGAGATGTCCTTGTATTGACAACAATACATGGCCACACCAGTACCCATGTACCAGTACGAGGTACCAGTACAGAGACCCCCAAACCAGACTGCATCCTGGATTACAATAGGTACATGGGAGGGTTGGACTTGTCAGATCAAGTCCTGAAGCCCTACAGCGCCATGCTATATGTATAAGAAGTTGGCCGTGCACATCATACCGATGGATTTGTACTGTGGATAGGCCATCAATGTTTAGGGACTGCACAACCCCTTTAAGCCTACTATTTAGCAGGCTTAGAGGGCCCATGAGACAGGATCACAGATTGTGTGATCCTGTCTGCTGGGCCCTGTATGTAAGCCAATCACATGGTAGGCTTAGATACATGGCCCATGTGTGATCCTGTCTGCTGGGCCCTGTATCTAAGCCAATCACATGGTAGGCTTAGATACATGGCCCATGTGTGATCCTGTCTGATGGGCCCTGTATATAAGCCTACCACACTGTAGGTTTAGATACAGGGTCCAGCAGACAGTAATCTTATACTTTATAAGATTACTGTCTGCTGGACCCTGTATCTAAGCCAATCACATGGTAGGCTTAGATACATGGCCCATGCGTGATCCTGTCTGCTGGGCCCTGTATCTAAGCCAATCACATGGTAGGCTTAGATACATGGCCCATGCGTGATCCTGTCTGCTGGGCCCTGTATCTAAGCCAATCACATGGTAGGCTTAGATACATGGCCCATGTGTGATCCTGTCTGATGGGCCCTGTATATAAGCCTACCACACTGTAGGTTTAGATACATGGCCCATGCGTGATCCTGTCTGCTGGGCCCTGTTTCTAAGCCAATCACATGGTAGGCTTAGATACATGGCCCATGTGTGATCCTGTCTGATGGGCCCTGTATATAAGCCTACCACACTGTAGGTTTAGATACAGGGTCCAGCAGACAGTAATCTTATACTTTATAAGATTACTGTCTGCTGGACCCTGTATCTAAGCCTAACTTGTGGTAGGCTTAGATACAGGGTCCCACAGACAGTATCACACATGGGCCCTGTATCTAAGCCTAACACATGTGTTACTAATCGTGTTTATTTGTGTGTTTTCTTACAGGTTTGGTCATTAGACTACGTCGGATTCCAGGACTACTTCGATGACGGCTTTTTTTTTTTATTATCAATAAAATGGTTAATGAGGGTTGTGTGGGTTTTTTTTTTATTTCAATAAAATATTTTTTCTATGTCTTTGATTTTTTTTAAACTATATTACTACCGCCTTAGTAATGGCCGCCGGCTGATTGACAGCATCCATTGCTAAGGCGGGGCTTAGTGTTAGCCGGTGCAAAGGCTAACATTAACCCCCATTATTACCCCGGTACCCACCGCCACCAGGGGTGCTGTTAAGAGCCGGGTACGATCCAGTACCTGACCATCTGTAGTGATGGTCGGCTACTGGGGCGGCCGCAGGCTGGTAGTATCAGGGGGGGAAAGCCCAAAAACAGCGGCCCTTCCCACCCTGGTAATGCTAGCCTGCTGCTGCTTTATTGTATCTGGCTGGTTATGAAAAATGGGGGGGACCCCACGTCATTCAAAAAAATAAAAATAAAAAATAATTGGAAAGACTGATGGCGGGTCCCCCCCCCAATTTTCATATCCAGCCAGATACAACACAGCAGCAGCAGGCAGCATTACCAGGGTGGTAGGTGCCACTGTTTTTGGCCTTCCCCAGCCTAATACTACCAGCCTGCGGCCGCCCCGGTGCCTGACCATCACTGCAGATGGTCGGTACTAGTTTGTACCCGGCTCTTCCGAGTACCCCTGGTGGCGGTGAGTACCGGGGTAATAATGGGGGGTTAGTGTTGGACTCTGCACCTGCTAACATTAAGCCCCGCCTTAGTAATGGAGGTTGTCAATCAGCCAGCGGCCGTTACTAAGGCGGTGATAATAAAGTTTAAAAAGATACAAGCACATAGAAAAAATATTTTATTGAAATAAAAAAACACAACCCTCATTAACCATTTTATTGAGAATAAAAAAAACGCCGTCATTGAAGTCCTCGTATCCGAAGTCCAACAACCGAACCTGTAAAAAAACACAAACGCACAAAAATAATCAGTAACACATAAAGAAGCAAAATTATTATTCTTACCTTTCTTGGGTCCAACGCTGGAGCCGCAATGTCAGCGAGCTGAGCCCTGTATCTAATCCTATCATGTGTGATACTGTCTGCTGAGCCGCTGTATCTAATCCTATCATGTGTGATACTGCCTTCCGAGCCACTGTATCTAATCCGATCATGTGTGATACTGTCTGCTGGGCCCTATAGCTAATCTAATCATGTGTGATACTGTCTGCTCAGCCACTGTATCTAATCCTATCATGTGTGATACTGTCTGCTGAGCCACTGTATCTAATCCTATCATGTGTGGTACTGTCTGCTGAGCCACTGTATCTAATCCTATCATGTGTGATACTGTCTGCTGAGTCATTGTATCTAATCCTATCATGTGTGATACTGTCTGCTCAGCCACTGTATCTAATCCTATCATGTGTGATACTGTCTGCTCAGCCACTGTATCTAATCCTATCATGTGTGATACTGTCTGCTCAGCCAATGTATCTAATCCTATCCATAGTTTATAGGGTCGTAGTGCTATAGATATGCTGTCTCCTATACACACATTTTTTGGGGGGCGGACACATATGTATTGGGGCTATTTCCCCTGACATTTTAAGCCCTGAGGGTATGTTCATACGGCAGCGTCCGTTACGGCTGAAATTACGGTGCTGTTTTCAGGAGAAAACAGCACCGTAATTTCAGCCGTAATAGCATGTGCAGGCGTCTTTCGCTGCGTCCATTACGGACGTAATTGGAGCTGTTTTTCCATGGAGTCCATGGAAAACGGCTCCATTTACGTCTGAAGAAGTGACAGGCACTTCTTTGATGCGGGCGTCTTTTTTACGCGCCGCCTTTTGACAGCGGCGCGTAAAAAAAATGACCGTCGGCACAGAACATCGTAAGACCCATTCAAATGAATGGGCAGATGTTTGCCAACGCTTTTGAGCCGCAATTTCAGATGTAATTCAATGCTAAAACGCCCGAATTACGTCCGTAAATAGGGTGTGTGAGCCCAGCCTTAGTGACGCCCCGGCTGCTAGTGCTGCATTGTTGGGTCACTTAGGAGAGTTTGCGGGGGGGGGGGGGGCTCAATAAGAACTTTTGCATCGGGGCCCATGAGCCTTTAGCTACGCCCCTGCACAGAAGAACATTTGTGAGACGCAGAACTGAAAAGATGCTGGAAGAGTGCCTGACGCCATCTGTCAAGCATGGTGGAGGTAATGTGATGGTCTGGGGTCTGATGGTCAAACCCGACATGGAGGAGAGAGCGTAATAACTTCATGTAGGTAGCCATATATTCCTCATAAGACGTGAAGTACAGTGAAAGTGGAGCACCTCATGGAGCCCCTCTAAGTAGTTTATAGGGGAAATATATTGTAAGCTTGTCCCTAATATATATCCAGAACTCAAATCACCGCCAGCATCGTCTGCAGGATCCAGGCCGTGAATGGAGGGAAGTGAAAACTGCTGTCATGGCCGGTCACACTTTATGGCAGCCCCTATGCTCTCTCCATTCACAGAATACAGGGGGCCATAAATGTGGGCATCAATGTGAAATGTAATATCCCTGCAGCTGCGGAGCCCAAAAAAGCCGCCCTCTTCTATCAAGATGTTATCCTTCTTTTCTGTCATTTCTTAGTGACAACTAATATGGCCACCAGGAACTGCCGCCCAGCTTTCCCAGGCTCCTGAATGGCAAAATTACCTCATTATCCGTCATGTCACTGTATAACGGGGTGATTTGGCCATACACCACAGATTATACAACAATAGTGGCTGCTGTTGGTCATCTGTGGCACTTTCATACCTGCCAAATAATGAGTTCAATTCATTTTTAGTAGATCATTATTGCGCAAAGGAGGGGGTTTGCCTGAAATATTGATCAAGTGGCCTTATAGGTCGATTCACACAATGCAGTCAAATTGTGGTTTATTGCTTTGTGGCAGTGAGCTGCGATATGACGCACTGTGTGAATAGACTCATATACTGTGAATAGACTCATTCACTATGCAGACAGTAAGATTTAATTTGACTCCCACCTTCTCTCAGCTGGAGGACGCTAAGCAACTAGTCACGGACTCCATAACGGCGGGCATCATCTGTGACCTTGGCTCCGGCAGTGGCGTGGATCTTTGTGTCATTACACGTGGAGGGGCACAGGTATTAAGGGGTTACACCGAAATGGAGGCCAAGGGAAAAAGGTAAAATAATATAAGAGGCCATATACATATATAGGGTACCCCCATATCAATGCTACCTCGCTGACAATGTAATGTTGATGGCGGCAGTGTCCCCTGAAATCTCTTGTGGGGGAGAACAAGGATCGTCCATAATGGAGGGTTTATGTTTTAATCACTGTATAATGAAAGGTTCTGCAACTTTCTAATATACTATCAGCTCTAACTCCTCACCCATTTCAAGATTTCTGCTTGCTTGCAGTGAATGGAAATATTAATTGTTTACATCCAGAAAATGAAAATCCGTTCTGACCTAACTCTGCTAGGGTCTATTCACATGGTGCAGTCAAATCGCGGTTTATATTTGTGATTACCATAACAATTTCATGGCAATGCACCACAACTTGATCACACCGTCTGACTGTGACAAGCAACGCACATTTTCAGCTTGACATAATGGGTTGCAACTATGCATGCTTCATTCACTGATAGCAAGCAGATATCTTGGAAATGATGAGAATTGAAGTACAAAGCACATTAGAAAGCTGCAGAACTTACATAAAACCCTGCAGTGCGTGCATAGAATCAGCCCCTACGGCTGCTATGGTGCCCATGGGTCGGGGGCTCAGGTTAGCTCTACACTTATGATTGGTGTGGTGTCAGCTCCCAATGGGGGGGTCTTCTGCTGGATCTTCAGGGCCAACCGCAGGATCTTCTGGTGGGCCAGTACGACCCTGGGTGTGAATATACCCTGAGCCATAATGTGAACATGTCCTGCCCCGTCCCCTATACATGCCCCCGCTGCGGACACTCCATCAGATGGTACCAATGTCGCACGGTCTACGTATAATCATTCTCCCTACTCTCATCCCAGGTTCGCTTCTTATCGTTACCTGCGGGGCACCACCGCCGTCCTGAGCGAAACCGTAACTCGCTGCGATCTGGTGGAAGAAACCGTTCAACGAATGGACACGGAATAACCGGATCTGAGAGGGGAGGGGGCACGATGTACCAATATGATCCGCTTCATTATTACTAATAGTCGTGGGTTCAACCCGTACACGACAAAACCTGATTCTGCCGCCAAATCGCTTCACAATAGAGACAAGACGATACTGTGCTGCCTGCTGGACTGTTCTCTATCCATACGCCTATAATCAATATATTACATAATCTTGTTCTCTGCGGGGCCGGCCTCATATATGGGATTCGGATTCCCATCATTCACACAAGGATTTAATATGTGGGAACTTTCATATAATAAAAAATAAAACTACAACAACCAGGTCATGTGACGTCTGTATAAAAATAAAGATGAGTCAGGTCGCGCGGCGCACGTGATGTAAATACACTGAAATTCCCTTAATCCGGCTTCCGATCATCCAGAAAATCTGATAATTCAGCACTTGTTTCCAGAACAGTCTTGTATATTCACAAGACGCCTCAGGGACGCAGCAATGTTACATGACTCTGTAGTGCACAACGTACAGAAAATTCCTTTAATCTGGCATCAATGGGACTTTATAGGTGCTCGATTATCAGACGACACACAAAGGTATATGAAACTGACTTGTAAGCAGTCATAACTTGAAGCTCCCAATGTAAATCTGTATCAGGGACCCCCAATTATCATGTCCATGTATAGTACTGGAGTCCTCTAATGTGGCATGTCGGCCCCCCACTCCTCAGGGCCCAGCTTCACCCTTTCCATTATTTCAGAACAACATTTCCTTAGAGGAATTTCTTCATTGGTTCCACATTATACAGATTTGTGCTGGAAACAAGAGCCAGATCATCAGACTTTCTGGATTATCAAATGCCGGATTAAATTACATTGGATTTTAGTGAGTGAAAAGTCGACTAGCAAACACTATGGGCAATACATCTTCTTACACTGATCCCAGATCTCCAACATATTCTAAAAGACACTTAAAGAGGCTCTGTCACCACATTATAAGTGGCCTATCTTGTACATGATGTGATCCGCGCTGTAATGTAGATTACAGCAGTGTTTTTTTATTTAGAAAAACGATTATTTTTGACGGAGTGATGACCTATTTTAGATTTATGCTAATGAGTTTCTTAATAGACAACTGGGCGTGTTTTACATTTTAGCCAAGTGGGCGTTGTGGAGAGAAGTGTATGACGCTGACCAATCAGCGCCATACACTTCTCTCCGTTCATTTACTCTGCACATAGTGATCTTACTAGATCACTATGTGCAGCCACATACACACACATTAACGTTACTGAAGTGTCTAGAGAGCTAATAGACATCACCTCCAGCCAGGACATGATGTCTATTCAGAATCCTGACACTTCGCTAATGTTTAATATAATGGTGGTTTCTCTTGGCTCAAATACCCACAAAATCTCTCTCAGACCGGAGCAGGCAAAACTAAATTGGGTATGATCCAACAAATACCCTAAATAGCATATATAAAGTACAGTGAAGTTTACCGCTCAGACGGCACTGGTAACAGTCCAATATCATTCAGTATAGACACTCTCTCCCAGAAAAATGCAGTGGACTGTCCACTGCATTTTTCTGGGAGAGAGTGTCTATACTGAATGATATTGGACTGTTACCAGTGCCGTCTGAGCGGTAAACTTCACTGTACTTTATACTTCGCTAATGTTTGTGTGGGATTTACAGCACAGCACAACGAGATCTCGCTGTAAATGACAGCCCAGCGTGATCTCGATAAACTGTGTTGTAAGTCAAACTCAAACGTTACTGAAGTGTCGGGATTTTGAATAGACATCACGTCCTGGCTGGTAGTGATGTCTATTCACTGTCAGGACACTTGAGTAACATGTAATGACGGGGTAAGGAAACAGACAAGTGAGCCCTAATCTACCCGCCACTCAGTCCCTGCCTACTTGTAACGACCCGCCCTAGGCGACGGGGTACAACTGGGCGACGGTCCCTACGCTCAATAAGTGCCCGACAGACAAACAGACAAGGGTACACAGAAGCAAGGGAAAAGGGGCAGTTGCCCACGGCAACACCGCGAGCAACAAGAGTGGTGAACGAGCCGAGTCAAACCAGGAGTGTACGAGGTACCAAATGCAGAGCAGAAGAGTAGTGAACAAGCCCAGTCAAACCAGGAGTGTACGAGGTACCAAACGCAGAGCAGGAGAGTAGTCAGTAAGCCAGGGTCGATATGAAGCAGGGTCAAATGGATAAAGAAGCTGCAGCAGGGCCAGGAAACAAAACAAAAATCACAAGCAAGGAGGAACAGGAAAGGCAGGTATAAATAGACAGAGGGCGGGAGCTAGCTCCGGCTTGCCAGGCTATGATAGGCTCTCCCACTCCTAAGCCTGCCATCCTGAGTGGTGGAAGATGGAGTCAGTCTCACAGACATAGAAGCAGGTGCAGGCTGATTACCTATGGGCGTGGGTACAGACGCTGTGCCTGGCAGATCCTTAACATAACATTAGTGTGTGTATGTGTCTGCACATAGAGATCTAGTAAGATCAAGATGTGCTGTGTAAATGAATGGAGAGAAGTGTATGACGCTGATTGGTCACTGATTGGTCAGCGTCATACACTTCTCTCCACAACGCCCACTTGGTCATATAGTAAAACACACCCAGTTGTCCATTGAGAAACTCATTAGCATAAAGCTAAAATAGGTCATAACTCTGTCAAAAATGATTGTTTTTCTAAATAAAAAACTGCTGCAATCTACATTACAGCGCCGATCACATCATGTACAAGATAGACCACTTATAATGTGGTGACAGAGCCTCTTTAAAGGAATAGTCCACCAAGGCTCTCTTTTTAGCTGAAAACGTTTCACACGCCCCTTTCTGAGTAACCAGCAAAGTCCCTGAATAACAGACGCCCTTTTATACAGTATAGCAGTCACTAATCCCCTTAAAGGGGCAGTCCACTATTAGCAAATAAATCTTATCCCTTGTATAGTCATTTCTCCATACAGTGGCATAACTGTAGGGGTCGCAGTGGTCGCAATTTCCCGCGGCCTCCCGCACGTCTATAAAATGTTACTATAGTACCTCCTGGGGCCTGTGAAATAAACTACACGGGCCCCTGTTACTATAGTAACTGACAATATACTTATCCTCCTTGTTCCGTGCGCAGGGGAGATCCTGGCGTCTCTTCACGTCATGATGTCGCATCGCTGTGCGCAAAATCCCGACTCTGGATGGAGTCAGGACCTCCGCTGCGGTCGGAGCTGAAGAGGAGGGTAAGTATACTATTACTGCCTGCTGGGGCCTGGGTTGTCCAGTCCCTAAAAATGTATGGCCTATCCCCAGGATAGGCTATCAATAGCTGATGGGTCGGGGTCCGCCTGCCGGGACTCCCGCCAATCAGCTGTTTTGAAGGGGGTGCAGCGCTCTCACTGCGGTGTGACGGCGATTCAGAAGTGACGGGAATGAAGGGGAAGCAGTGCTTTCACTATCTCTGCACCCCTTCCAATACAGCTGATTGGCGGAGGTCCCGGCAGGCGGACGCCATCTGTAGTGATGGCCGGCACCGGGGCGGCCGCAGGCTGGTAAAGTACAAAAACAGTGGCCCTTCCCACCCTAGTAATGCTCGGCTGCTGCTCTGTTGTATCTGGCTGGCTATAAAAATGTGGGGGGGAGGGGCCCACGTCGATCTAAAAAAATAAAATAAATAATAATTGGAAAAATCGATGTGGGGTTCCCACATTTTTCATAACTGTTTCCCCCCCAGCTATGCCCCTGCCCAATATTCCAAAACATCTTCTCCATTTAATTCAAGGACAACTCTGATAAGACGGGCAGGACCTCCTGCCACCCTAAGCACCCCGGTGGCGAACGCCAGCGAGCAGCAGCTTTAGGTTGTCTAAATTGTTCTGTACAATAAAGTTTATTGGATAAAGAAAAAATGGCCAGCAGCTATTGGCCATCTATAGGTTCCGCCCCGTTTCCTAAGTAACAGCAGAGAGCGGACTGGACGTGGTCGGATGTTTAGATTCAAAGCGAGGAAAAAACGTGAGACCAAGCGGCCGTGGACAGCGACACCTGCAGGACCGGCGTGATGTATTACCCGAGAGGAGAGGCGGTTTTCTCGTGTGTCGTGTGCTCCGCTGACAGGACGCGCTCTTTCCGGTAATGACGTTCAGTAGTGGTCTGCTGCTATGTGGTACTATAACGCCCAGCATGTCTCTAGTCGCAGGTTGTTTATTCAGCAGTCTCTTCGCTATGGCCGACTATTAGCGGGTGTGCTCACTGCATACATGTGCGTACAGCTCCATTAACCCCTTAGTGACCAACAATACGCCTTTTTAATTTGCATTCTGCGGGGCGATACGATTACGGCGATACCATATGTTTATAGTTTTTTTTATGTCTTATGGCGTTTGCACAATAAAATACGTTTTGTAAAAAATCATTCACTTTTTGTGTTACCTTATTCTAAGAGCCAGAACTTTTTTATTTTTCCATCAATAAAGCCGTACGAGGACTTATTTTTTGCGTAACGAACTGTAGTTTCGATAAGTTAAATTTTTAGGTACATGCGACTTTTTTCTCTCTTTTTATTCCATTTTTTGGGAGGTGAAGTGACCAAACAATTGTGTTTCTGGTATGGTTTATTATTATTTTCTTTTACGGCGTTCACCGTGCGGGATAAATAATGAAATAATTTTGTAGTTCAGGCCGTTACGGACACGGTGATACCAATTATGTATAGTTTATTTATATATTTTTATTAATAATAAAGGACTGATAAGGTAAAAAGAGGGATTTTTACTTACTTTTATTTTCTTATTTTTACACATCTTTTTTTTACTTTTTTTTTTACTGTATTACTTTGTCCCACTAGGGGACTTGAGGGCAGGAGGCCCTGATCGCAATTCTAATACACTGCACTACATGCATAGTACAGTGTATTAGAGCTGTCAGCTACTCACTGATAGCAAGCATAGTGGGTCCTGACTTTGTCAGGACCCACTAGGCTTCCGTCGATGGCATAACCGGACTCCATTGTTTGGTGTCTGGTTGCCATAGTCACCATCGCCGGCCGCTATCGTGTAGCAGGCCGGCGATGGCAGCTTAACCCCTAAAAAGCAGCGATCTCTATTGAATGCAGCTTTTAAGGGGTTAATCAGCGCGGGGACACAGCGATCGGTCCCCGCTGTAGGAGCTGTTACAGCTGCTGTACGAGACATCAGCCGTCACAGCTCCTGTATGTGTCGGGTGGATGGCCGAAACGGCCGTTACTCCTGTTATGGTATAAATATACATATATAATGTATTTGGGACCATAAGGAGTGAAATGTTATAAAGGAGAACATGTGTTACAATATAATGGGTATTTTAGAAAGGTTAAGAGAAGAAATAGTTTGCAGATGCTCTGCCGTCCCTTGAAAATTGCAAACAGATGGTGGTCAATCACTTGACCACCCCCCTAAGCATAAAGGAAACATAAGGGAATACCTGGTGCTCCACCAATGAGCTTTATGGGAAAGGAAGATGTAAGGCTTGAATATACAGATGACTAATATGTTATGGAATGTTCTTTGTTCGTCTGATGCTATAAGTATGAACGTTTGTAGTTCAATAAATTAGAAGTATTTTACCTTGAGAAACGTCTCAGTGTATCTGTTACTTCTCCGAGCAGCTCGTCCTACCTATCGATTTGAACCTGCATGGAGATCAAGGCGTAAAGTGACCCCATTGCGATCACAGAAATTGGCGCCCGAACAGGGACTTGACCAGAAGGACGGCACCCCACCCAGGGGATCTCCCGGGACTTGAATGGCGACCTCCCGGACGAAGGAACGTGCAGACCACTGCTGCAGCAAGGTAAGAAGACTTAATTCTTACAAACTCTGCTCTGCACCTTCCTGTCTGGTAGGTCACCTTCCCGGTAGTACTCCTAAGGAATAGAGGGGCCACATGAGGGTATTTTTAGTGTAAAAAACTGGTCAAGTCTAAAATAAATCCTACCCTCAGGATAAAGTGCCTGATCTCTATGGCAGTATTTGTATGAATGTTGTAGAAACCCAGTTTTGTGTCACAAATGCATTTTAGAATAAGGAAATTGTTTTTGGAAAAAAATTCCGATAATCCGGCAAATTACCAGAAACATGTGTACATGCTTCAGGTGACTATGGGGATTATGATAGGCTAAATTTTAGCCCGGAAATCGAAAATTTTGTGCAGTCCGATAATCCGGCAAAATACCGAGAACGTGTGTACACGATTGGAGTACTTGCGGGGATTATCATGCGCTGATTTTCAGCTCAAAATTCCAGAATTTTCTGCAGTCCGATAAACCGGCATGTCAAATGAACAGCTTGATTTTACGTTTGCCTTGTTATTTGGATTAGGAATATTTGTCATATTACTCTTATGGTGCGGAGGGCACGTACTCGAGTGGTGTCTCAGACGAAGAAAGTAAGCTAGTTATAAAAGGACTGTAAAAGGAAGATTCTCTGGCCAGAGTAGAAAGTAAGTACCGAAACGAGAAACTGTCTAAAATAGATGAGAATAGAATTCATCTGTCAGTAGCTAAAATCTGTAACAAAATAAGTAAGTATGGAAACTAGAAACTGTCTAAAATAGATGAGAATAGAATTCATCTGTCAGTAGCTAAAATCTGTAACAAAATACGGGTGTGCCTAAGGCCACCACTTACAGTCACAAGATGGGAAACTTGGTTACCCTCTTTAAAAAGAAGTTTCGAGGGTATAAGTAACTGTCTCAAATAGGTGAAAAAGGAATTCACCTATCAGGAAAATTACCCCCTACATAACTTAGGGTCTGCCCATAGGCGACCACTTATAACTAGGCAACAATGGGGAACTTGGTGTCCCTATTACGAGATGAGCACCCACAAGGACTGACAGCCAAACAGGTAGTGGCGGAAAGAGAGGGAAAGGATGTGACAAAAGGAACGAATCAGTTAATGAAGGCATGTGGAATGGGAAAAGCGGGAAGATTAGATCCGGAAAAATGGAATGAATGTTGTGACACAAAACGTGGATGGTTGAAAGATAAAAAGTTACAGGGGAAAGCAGAAGCATGGGAGAAGGTGTCAGAGGAAGTAACGCGAGGGGGATGCATGGAAACAGAATGTAAGAAAAAGTTTTATTATGATTGCTATAATGAAAATCCAGGAAAAAGCAAGTAGCCCACCGGGGTATGGGGTAGTCACGACGCAGGGACCAGGGGGATGGACGTGTAGAGTGTGTGGTCAGCAGAATCAAGCATGGAGGGATACTTGTTTTGCATGTGGGGCAGCAAGACGAAGAGGAGCAAAAAGAGCAAAACAGGAAGGACAATGCAAAAAGAGAGGATTGCAGTATGTTGATGATCTACTCCTTTGCTGTCCCTCCCAACCAGAGTGCGCAGAGGCTTCTGTGTCACTCCTCACGTTCCTAGCTAACCATGGCTGCAAAGCATCAAAAGACAAGTTGCAGTTTTGTTGCACACAAGTGGTATTTTTGGGACATTGTGTGGCTCAAGGCACACGACACCTTACTCCTGATAGGGTTCAAGCCATTACTCTATTGCCATTGCCCACGTCATTAAACACCCTCAGGACATTCCTGGGTCTTGTATCCTATTGCAGGCCCTGGATCAGATCAGCATCGATCCTCATGCAGCCCCTGTATGATTGCCTAAAAAGTCAGCCATTCGGACTCACCCCAGAAGCTGAATAGAATTTTCATAGCCTTAAATTAGTAGTACAAACAGCTCCAGCCCTTGGTACTCCAGACTATGACAAACCCTTCAGGTTGTACTGTACTGAACAAAATGGACATGCCACTGCAGTTCTCACACAAAGTCATGGACCACAGCAGCGCCCGGTAGCATATTATTCAGCTAGACTAGACCCTGTGGCCCGAGGTTCCCCATCATGTGTGAGAGCTATCATTGCTGTAAATTCAATGTTAAACAAGGCCTCAGATTTGGTCCTGGCATTTCCAGTCCAAGTTTTTGCACCACATGATATTACTGCTATTCTTACCCAAGTACAGCCGAAGCACTTGTCAACAGCAAGACATTTGAGATTAACCTGTGCACTTCTTCTTCCTGAGCAGGTTACTTTACACCGCTGTACTACATTGAACCCAGCTACCTTACTGCCTTTGGAGCAAGGGGGAGAAGACGTAGGTAAAGTATGGTCACAATTTTTGCCTGAAACTGATGAACATGATTGTATGGCCCTTATGGCCCAGGAAACAGTGGGGTTTGCACATGTAAAAGATACCCCACTCCAAAACCCAGACCTAATACTCTTTGTGGATGGTTCAAGGTATTTTGTAGAAGGATCTTTTCTTACAGGATATGCAGTAACCACCGAAGATGTAGTCCTAGAAGCAGCCTCCTTACCAGCGTCCCGCTCAGCACAAGAAGCGGAGCTTAAGGCCCTGGCAGCAGCATGCCAACATGCAGAAGGAAATACAGCAAATATATACACTGACTCTCGATATGCTTTTGGCATTGCACATGACTATGGCCCCATATGGAGGGCAAGACAATTTTTGACCTCTGCAGGTACACCTGTAAAGAATGCAGACTTTGTAAAATACTTGATGGAGACCCTGATGTTACCCACAGAAGTAGCAGTAGTAAAAATTAAAGCTCACACTAAGGTGAGTTCACCAGAGACAAAAGGAAATGCTTTGGCAGACCAAGCCGCAAAAGCAGCAGCCTTAAAGCCAGTAGGTCCAGTAACAGTTATGATGTACCAACATCCTGAAGACTCCGTGGTCAACATCAGCCCCACAATACTACAAAATCTGCAAAACCAAATATCCAAAGAAGAAGATGGCAGACTAGATGGCAGAATCAGGGAGCTACCCTGAGAGCGGATGGACTATGGCAACAACAAAATAAGCTGTGTCTGCCACAAACAATGTTCCCTATGATGGCACAGGTAACGCATGGACAGACACACCAGTCAAAAACAGCAATGATGGACTTGGTTAACAAAACCTGGTATGCTCCAGGGTTTAGCACTGTAGCGAGTAAGTTTGTACAAGGGTGTATGGTATGTGCCACCAATAACGTGGGGAGAACAGTGAAAGTGCCACAAAAACACACCCCAAAGTCAATTTACCAATTCCAGAGACTACAGATAGACTATATTCAATTACCAAAAGTCGGTACCTATGAGTATGTGCTTGTTTGTATTGATCTCTTTTCAGGATGGCCAGAAGCATTTCCAGTAACCAAAGCTACAGCCGTAGCCACAGCAAAGAAACTGATCAACGAGGTGGTGTGCAGATATGGAGTTCCAGAGGTGATCGAGAGCGACAGAGGAACTCATTTTACGGGTGAAATCATGAACCATGTGTTGTCAGCTCTAGGCATAAGTCAAGCCCTACATACACCATACCATCCACAGAGCAGTGGGAAGGCTGAGAGACTAAATGGGACTCTCAAATTGAAAATCCAAAAAGCAATGGTAGAAACCGGGAAACCATGGACCGAGTGTCTACCATTAGCCTTGTTCTCAGTAAGATACACTACAACAAAAAGAACAGGTCTCAGCCCATATGAGATCTTATTTGGATCGGCTCCCAGATTAGGATGTTATTTTCCACAGGTGCTCCAAATGCAGTATGGTAGACTAACAGATTATGTATCAACGCTGAACAAACAATTGACCAAGGTGCATGCACAAGTCTTTGTTTCCATTCCAGATCCTGATTCAGTTGAAGGGACGCATAAGTTAGAACCGGGAGATTGGGTGGTCGTTAAGAGACACGTGAGGAAAAGTCTAGACCCAAGATTTGACGGACCGTTTCAAGTCCTACTCACAACAAGCACCTCAGTGAAGCTCGAAGGAAAGGCAAGCTGGATTGACGCCAGTCATTGTAAAAAGGTTCTTCAGCCAGAAGAATGAAGATCTTTGCGGTTGTTGCGGCGGTTGTTGCGTGTGCTCTTATACAAAAAGGCAGAACTGCTACTCCTGTACACGTAATCAGTACAGAATCACTGGAACAGTTCAGGACAGGGTGGGCGAATGCCACAGTGGATAGAAAGCAGGGTAACTACACCTGTAAGGCCAATGCCCCGTGTTATACTACAAATGTGACTACAACCGAAGGGACTTGGAAAAAAGGACCACATGGAGGGACTGTGTACCTTCACATAGACAAAACAGCCAACATTAGCATACAAGAAGAGACGCCGGGGCTGTTGCTTTGTTGTTATGAACCAGATTTACAGTATCTACAGAAATATACAACCAGTAAAAATAGAAACGAAATGATAAATAAGACTTATGAAAGATGCAACAAGGAGAGGCTCAACTCTACGATTGTAATAAAAGAAACTGATGGGATGATATTATGTATGAATAATAGCGAAATAAGAAATAGAATATATTTTGTATTCTTGATAACAATTTTAAGAGATAGTTTTAAGCCACATACAACAGTACAAAGTCTGGAAAGAATCCCACACACTTGTAAGAGTGCTGTAACCCAACAGCAGAAAAAGAATGTACACTTCAATATTTCCTTCCCTGAATCCCCCAGCTGTCATAGACAAAAAAGAGAATGGTATGACACGCTATTAGGAGGGGTAGGAACGGGATTAGGAGTATTGAATGGTATACAGTTAGAAACAGTTATGAACAAATTAAACTCAGTGGGAGATGACACATCTACTGCATTAAGGATAGGTGCGTCATGGTTACCTACTACCTTTGACTTACAGCAAAAAGGGTTAGCTATAGATGAACTGTTTCTAAATGTTTTTAATGAAAGTATGCTAACCGAATATAGAACATTACAGAATGTATCAACTTTTGTAAATTGGACAGTATGTACGCTTAAAACGATGTGGCAACAAGAACAGATGAATAATTTTAAGAATAAATTGTTTAGTAGTCATGTTAGGCAATGGACAGACATTCTGCCCATAGGAAAGAGAAATGATACGTGGTTATTGTTACAGCCTGAGTATACTGAGTGTACACCTAAATGGTGTGCAGGAAGACTAATAGCATTTAATGTGAAAAATCCTACTCTATTATGCAAATTTATTGTTATGCCAATGGTAATGATTGATCCGGTGACATTATTAGGACAATATTGGATGCCGGAAATGAAAGGAACACACATAGATTCTCAAAATAAGACAAGGAATATAGATTTGTGCCAGTTAACAGAGCAAGGATATGTATGTAATGAACAGTCAGGGATATATGAACCCTGTCTAATGCAGCACCAGGATAATGTATGCGCACTCACTATAATCCCAGAAGCTAACCTACAGGTTTATATTGAAGTAGGTCCACAGCATGTATGTTTAATAACTAACAACAAGTAGACCCTTAGCCAGTTTAAACTCACAGGACCATTTTCAGGATGTCTATACAATGTGACGCATTTGACTTGGGGGAACCAAACTATAGTGTTCCTGCCTACTTTAGAAGAAATAATGTCCACTATATGGGTACCTGAACCTTTGCCCTATGGAAATTTTAGTTTATCTTTAGACGAATTGAAAAAGGTGTTACAACGATCAGGAGAAGTTGAAAAACTAATCCAAGCCCATAATGTAACTCTAAGTAGGGTGAAAATATTGGCTACAATAGCAGCTAGGGAAGTGATACATTTGTCATCAGCAATTAAAGATGCTAGTGCCCATCACTGGTATGACGTTTTTACAGGATTCTCACCTACAGCTACTAAAATATTACATGTGCTTTTCCAACCATTGATTTGTTTAATAATATTATTTGTATTGCTTACATGTTTCAATTGTTATGCATTTTGTAAAATAAGGGAAGCATTCAATCAGAGGCCTATACATTATGATGAAAGAATGTTGTGAGATTACCCCACCTACATACCTGTGTGAATCAAGTGAAGAAATGCATCGAAGCCTTGCTATCCGGAGATAGAAGTAGCATTGGAATTTAGGTGTTGGTAAAATC